>NC_040030.1:157966-472303 GCF_000972845.2 Larimichthys crocea | reverse complement strand
TTCTCAAGCCAGGAACAACAGCTGGGTTCCAGCATCGACAGTATAAAGAAAGGACGTCGTATCCGTGACGTCACCCACAAGTTTTCTGCCGCCGTGTTGGCAGTCTTGTGTCTTCCACCTCCTGGTTAATCTAAATATCGGCATCGGCGGGCTGAATGACGCCTGGTTGCTCAAACAAACCATCTGTAATGGCACCTACCTGTCAATCAAAGCGTCCACACTGTTAATCCTGCATAACTTTAAGCCTTAATATAATTTGAACAGATGAGTTCTATAAAAATTCACCCTCAGTACAGTTGTCATGAATGGGAAAATTAGCTATAGAGACCAAAACAGTTTTTTGTACCAGGTTGTGAACGTGTTTATTTCTGCTGTGAAGTTGGACATTTTGTTATAAGCGCTTATAGAGAGTGACTCAGTCTGTAGCCAGTCTCAAGTGGACATTCACGTTGGCACTCCATTTCAAAGCCACAAAGGTCATCACTTGGGTTCCAGTGAAAGGTCAGATGATGTGAAATAAGATATAGAGCATTAAAAACAGCATTAAAAAATATATGTAAATAGAAAAAAGACATAACAATCAACAGGGGATCTCGAAATATAATTCAAAGCCAGCAGATAAAAACAAGATAAAAGAGACAACAAGTACTAAAATAACGCCCAATGGTGACATGACAGATCATGTAACAGACAGTGTCGGAAGACAAAGCTGTATAAAGTTAGTTTTGACTGATTCAAGATTATGTTACCATAACCAAAACAAGTGTGGAGGAGCACTCATCTCAAGCTTATTATATTGCATGCTGTGTGTAAGCTTCTCTCCCTGGTGGCAGGTTCATAAATATAGTCATATACAGAAATGGAGTCAGACTTCAAAGAGAGTTTTTTTCGTGTCGTGTGCATTGAGATGTGGAAAATGGTTTGGAAAATAAATCGAGACAGGAATGTATGTTCAAATTTAACACATGACAAATCAAGGTACTTCACTGTCCTGCGGATTGATTTTCCACCATGCCCGCGATATCAAAGAGATATCTGCTACGCCATAAACGGAAAAGAAAATGTTGGTAGACAGATTTATATTGGTTTTAATATTTTATGTGATTGTGTTGTTTGTCGTGTGGTGATATACACTAATGCGGTCTAATACAACAGTCCTGCAATAAATCCTCCTTTCATGGAGGTTGTAGTCAGCTTTTGTTGAAGAAAGATGCTGTTGAATTGTCTTGCGTGACTCTGATGTGTGTTTTTAATACTTAGGGACCTCGGAAGAGCTGCGACGGTTAGTCGAATGTAATGAAATGTCAATCAGAACGAACAGATTTTGATAATCATTTCAAATGAATCGTTATATTACATTATTTATGAAAAAAATGTGATCTGATGTGTGAATATTTTTTGATTTCTGTCATCATCTATGACAATAAACTGAATATCTTTTGAGGATGTCCCCTTGGGCCTCAATACTTTTGACCATTGTCTGCTTTCTTATGAAATAAATAACTAAATAAATAAAATAACTAATGAATACGTATAAATAACTAATCTTGGAACCTATCGGCTATTGTGTGAAGACGATTTAGCCTCTCGGGGGCAATGACCAGACTTTCTGGGCTTCTGATGTAGCCAGTGGGTATTTGGAAAAGAGATAACAGACATCCAGGCCAAGACTCATATGTGAGAATTACAAGAAAAACACATTTCTGCTCATCTCTATAAACAAATATCTGCATATGAATTCAGACAAAAAAGCTAATATAAATCTAAAAACTGTCATGAGACGACAGCCAATGGGTTCCACCTCTTTTTTCCTGTCCACACGGACTGCTGCAACCAAATCCTGCTCAAACGTGACTAATCAATACTAAATCGGACTACAAACAGAAACTAGAAACCCAGGTCCCTTCGATCAATTAAAAAAAAGATCCGACAGATTAATATCGAGCCGCTACATGAGGAGCAAACACCTTCAAAAATGTGGATTCATTAATTATACTTTATGACTTGACACAGTTAAGTTTACCCATGTGTCATCTGCTACGGTTATCTGCAAAGCCACACCCTTCTGCATGTACAGATAAGCTTCCTCTTAATGTCACGCTCACATACGCATGGGTCAAAAATCACATCTGCAGAAGCCGGGATTGTGAGTAACCCGGATTCCTTTCAGCTAACAGCAGATGAGCACCAAATCTGCTCCGACGGGCCCTCACCGCTCGCTCTCCTCCAGCTAAATAGGTCTGCTTATTCAGGCTACCTGAGGGGAAAGTCAGCACCACTTACACAACGGAAATACCATATCCGTGTGTGTTCTTGTGAGGGGCCGGGGCGACGCTTAGGTGTGTGCAAACGCACAATTGCGTCTTTCAGGAGGGGTGGAGGGAAGTAATTCATCTTCCTCTTACATAAATAGCTCCGATATAAACTCCGTGGGGAATAGGTGAAGTTTTCTACACTTTATAAGAAATTATGAACACTCAACAGCCAGCAGGATGCTGCACAATTGGATGGAGACCGGAGGGGAGGGAGATTAAAGAAAGAGGGGATACCAGCTGGAGTAGATTCAGGCGATTTTGTAAGGCTACCTCCATTTCAGAGAGAAAAAGTGAGGGACTTAGTGTGTGTGTGTGTGACCAGGCCAAGAGTCTTGCGGTGAGGGAAACAGCGTGACACCAGGGTTGAATTATTCATCCAAGGCTCCATCCTCTGAAATATTGATGCCCAGACAATCCTCTACACATCTCTGCCTCACACACTGTCCCTTCTTTCTTCACTTTCTCTCACCTGCAATCCTTTATTTCCACCGGCAACTCTTTTTCATCGCAGACACGAACGGGGAAAAACAAGGAAATGGAAATGAATATGGATCGTTGGGAGCAGGAAAACTGAATCCGAGAGATGTTACATCTTTCCATTTATTGTTCTTTCACTCACATGCATCTTTTCTTTCGGTCCTCGTGGACGGCGGGGACAGATCCATTAAAGCAAACATGAGAGAGAGAGACACCGTAACACAAAGAGGGAACAAGAGATTTCAAAAGTGAAAGGGGAAAGAGAACATTTGAGCTGGGGAGTAAGAAAGAGAGATACATGAGGAAAAGGAAAAAGATCATGGGAGTGAGAGAGGGAGAAGGAAATGAACAGAAAGGAGACAAAGTGCAGAGGAAGAGCTCTTTCACACCAGCGCTTTACTCTGAATAGATTGATAGAGGTTTAGCGATACAAAACCCTGATGTAAAACTGCTCTCAGGCCACTGAACCAGGTGGTCTACAGGAAGTTTCAGCGTTTTCTTAAATCATCTTCCTTCACACTGCATTGTTGTCCTTTTTTCTGCCTGCGTGCATCAAAATGTTTTTTAAAAACTGGAGAAAATGAGGCTTTTGTCTCCTAATTGCACATGAATGTTTAAAAGGTTTGAAGGTTTTTTTTTTCCCCCCACCTGCACAGGAATAGTTTGACATTTTGGGAAATACGCTTATTCATGGGACACGGCAAAATCTACCTACCAACACTTCCAACACTCTCTAACTAACATGTTACATCTTGTTTGTTTGATCAGGACAAAAACCACTTCCGTCCTTATACGGGTTTGTACCCGTGCTTGTTGCCTGGCAACTGATCCAGAATCCGCACAGGTCAGGTGATCTGAACACAAAGATTTGACAATCTGTAATTGATTTAAATTTATGTCAAAGATGTTGATTAGATGAATGAACTAGAAATGCACAGATACATATAATATTTTATATTAGTATTTATTTGTATAATGACTCTGCATTTATTGAAACTGGGCGAGTTTGTAGATAAGAAGATGTATGTATGAATGTATGAATGTTATTTTGACTGACAATCATTTATGTGCAAAATCTTAAAGTGTCACCAGCTTTGATGCTCATTTCTCTTCATACAAACACTTTTCCAGCAAACACGAACGCACCACAGAACAACGGCACACACACGATGATGAACATAGATCGGTGGGTTTGGTGGGATGAAGGGTGGAACGGTTGAGATTCAAGTCAATGAATCCAGTGTGAAAAAGAAGAAAATAAGTGAGACAAAGAAGTTATCACAAGAGTGTAAAACTGAGCAGGAAAGATAAAATAAGAGAAAGTCAGTCAGTTTATGTGTAGCCACACATTTTTTACAAAGCATACACCATCGCCAGCTCACCCTCGATCTCCCGTCGCCACTCTGCCTCATTTCGTCTCGCTATGATTTGCGCACACACACACAAAGGCCCTTCTTCTCCAGCCAGAGAGACAATTAACCCCGGCTTAATGAGCAACGCTGGGGAAACAACTGCCTCCTAGAGACAGATAAATATTTCACCAGCTTGTGTTTATACCCCGAGCCTGAAAAACAAGAGCACAGAAACCAGGTCACGTTCGTTCCGAGCTTAACCCCTTCAAAGTTCTTCGTTCTTGGTTTGTCTCGAAGCAGAGAGACATCTACTCTGACCACAATCTGCCTCTATCTTGAATCTGCCTCTCGAAAAAAACAAAAGCGATAGATTCTGAGAGAAAGATAAATGCACATTCAGGAGCTGTTTTGCATCTTCTGAGTGTGTGTAGGTATTTTTAGAGGCAGGTCTGCCGCTGCGCTGAAGCAGCACTGCGGGGTGCTTACTTCTCAAACAGCATGACGGGAAAAAAAAAGAAAAAAAAGGCATTGAATGAAATCAAAACTGAACCGACGCGGTGGCCCTGTTATAACTGGCTCATTTACATACAAGTCCTCACAGAGAGACAGCAGTCATTGAAATTTCATTCTCCAGGATTCTGAAGAGATGGGGGTCGCAGGAATCAAAGTAAAAAAAAGCCAAGGGGTGCAACTAACCTGTTTAACCAACATACAGTGACAGTGATAACCAAGAGAGCGGTCTTTGTGTTGCTGTACGGGAAAGTTCTGCCTGGCGATCAGATGAAAGGTTAATGAACCCTCTGAGGGAAGTCAGCCATTGCCGTTTCTTCAAAGCACATTAAAAGAACAAAAAACAGAGGAAACAAAAATGTTCCACTCCGTGTTTGCCACAAGAAATGACACAGCTATTAATAAAGTGTTATAAATAGACTATTCATAAAGCGTCCTATTTTAATGTGTTAAAAAAAATAAATCATGCGTCAAAACTCTCCGTCAGGCCCGTCCTGATCAACGTGCCAACATTAAAAACCCGAGGGGATAAAAGATATACACAGCCCTCAAAGTCAGCCATACTGTAAAAAACGGTGCAGTTCAGTCAGGAGACGTGGCAGTTTTACAGTAATAGCTGACTTTAAAAGCCTGCCATGATTTTTCCTAAACCACTAGGGTCTGAATGTGAATGTGTGCTGTTGAAGTTTGACATCCAGTTTGAGCTGTGAAGAACTGGATCTCTTCTACGTAGGGAAGGACTTTGAAGTAACACATATTACCACATATAAATGGACAGCCACGTTTTGCTGCTCACATGTGTTTTTCTTGTGCAAACAGGATCTTTACAGGAGATGCAGCAGCTGAGTGAAAATGGGACAAACTACACAGGTTTGCACGCTTTTTTTTGTTGTTCTTACAGGTGTTTGTTGCCCTTTATTAATGTGGATTTAAATCATTAATGCCATCATTTTACAATTCCCAATATGTGTATATGTTTGCGCTTTATTTACCTTGTGTTATCGAGCTGAAAGATAGTTCCCTCCTGTTTCTGCTGACATTTCTTCCTTTTTTTGGTTTGTTTTTACCTTTTAATAGGTGTTGTTTGGGGGAGTTTCTCCTTTGTGGAATCAAGGGTCAAAGTGCTGAAAGAACACACTCGACTCGACCACGTGGGAAATCAAAAGTGTTTATAGTCGTTTGCGCTGCTGTCAAAAAGTGTGGTGAAAAGCCAGCTGTCATAGAGAACGGGGAGGCTCGGTATAATCTAAACACTGGGATAATGCTGCACGTTTTCAGTCTTTTGTGGAAATATTTCATATCGCTGCTCTCGGTTGTCACTTGTTGACTGATACAATTGTGTTAAGAATGAAAATGACAGAGCTAGAGGGAGAAACCTGGCTCCTGATAGTTGCTGGGAGATTTATAATCAAAGGATTATTTTATTTTAACATATTATCTTTGATTAATTATGCAAATTAACATCTGTAAAAAATAAAACTGGGGTCCTATGTCTCTAAGATGCAATCTTCAGCTTTTCCTTAAACTTCAGCGAAACAATAATCTGTTAATTAAAACAAACTAAAATTCCTAATGTCCGTCCTGCATTCTCTGTTTTGACACTTCATCATAAACTATCTCAGGGATGCTTTGTTGTTATTTCCAACCAGAATAACTTGAATATGCAACAAGTCATATTGATCTGAAACATAAAAAGACCTCAGATGGAGGCAGACGGGGGGAAAATAAATCCTGAGACGGCTGAGAGAGGGACTAATGAATATTTGGACTGATGGATGTTGTAGCCTTGAGAGAAATCACTGAGGTCTTTGCATGAGAGGGAAAATGGAGACACGTTTACTTATGGCTTAGTCAATCTCATTATAAAAAGAATCCTGACTGCTTGATCCGCCATCCGTGCCTCAGAGAGATGACTACATTAACTTTCCCACTCTCTCCTTTTTTGCTCAGCTCAGCCCCGACCCGCTCGCTCGCTGCCACGCAACTGTTTCCTGATCTTTGACAGATTCTCCGTCCATCAGATGTCTCTTGAGGGGAGGTCAGCGCAACCTTCACTCCTTCATTTCATCACGTCTACCCCGCCCTCCTTCCCCGCCTCACTTTGACTCTTGCTTAGAGTGATGACCGGCTGTAGCAGTTCATTAGCCGCGGATGCCTCCTTAACGATGATGTCTCGGGCTGAGAAAGCAGGACTGAGACAGACGGAGACCCGATGGGTGAAAGCAATCCCCAGAGTTCTGAAATTGGCTTCACTCTGACCTACTGCACAAAGTAAGCATGGAGCATCACAGAGTAGAAACATAGTGCACGTGTGTGAAAATGAAGAAAGCTTGCGAGGGCGGGCGGCTTTAAGACATCAGGGTCACTGAAGTGGAGAGACAAAAAATGACAGCAGAGAGGAAAAAAAACACAAAACAGATGAAGGTGTGAAACAGAGCGATGACATTAAAAGGAGAACACGGAAAGAGCGGGTCAGGTGGGAACTCGGAAACAAGAGAATAGAGAGTGAAAGCGAGGGAGGGAGCGTAGAAAGGTGAGATAAGGTGAAATTGTGTTTCTCCCTTTTCTCCTCCGTCACGGGCTTCGCTGATAAGTGATGTCTGACAACACCGGTGACAGGGGAGAGAACTGTCGTCTAAAACACTCCCATCCATCTGGGAATACAAGGTTCGGAAGTGTGTGTGTGTGTACTACAAATGTTGGTGTGTGAACATGTGGGTGTGTGAGAGAGAGAGAAAAAAAAAGAATAAGAAGAGCAACTTGCTATCTTTGTTGAACTGAACAAATCTATGAATCTATAAAATCGGACTTCAAGTTAGTGGCACTACGGAAAAATATATCATTTATATTTTGTAACACATGATCTGTGTGTCACACTAACCAGCCAGGAGCACGTCAGTCACGCAAGCTCTCTTGCTGACTGTTATCTAGCCTGTTTGTAGTCTGTTTAGTATGATGAAGTTACAGTTAATTCAAGAGTACATTACCATCGACTCATGCCTCTTAACTGTCTACAAACTTTATTTTTTTATGGAGTAAAAGTAGAAGGTGCAACACTGTTTGCTATCGGTCAATGGGGCAAAATGATGTCACCAAAGTTGAAATTGCAAATCACTGATGAATGCAATCTAAATTAACTGATTAACTGCCAAACACTGTTTTGATCGGGGCTTTACACTGATCAACAATAAACACACTATTAAAAACCATGGACTGCCATAAGAAACACTAATTCATTTCATACCCTCTGCACGCATATTCATAGAACTATATCTCGTAACTTGTCTGTGCACTGTTGAGAAGTTGATCAGCTTGTTGGACCACACCCAAATAAAATAGACTGGAAACAGTGGCAGTAACATGTTTGATGCCACATTTATACTTTGCTTTGAAATGAAGCACAAGCTCCCTCTGGGGGACACATAACACTGACATGGAAGTAAACATGTTTTTTATTCCTTATAACCCTTGGGAAGCTTGCTACAGCGATGTCAAACCTTTTGCTGTGGCGGATTAAAATAAATGGCATGCAGGCTTCCTTACAACAACCTTTGTTGAAGACGTCTCATTGCCGAAGGAGTTGACAATGAGCAGAAAGTTTTCAAATTGAGGTGCCGATAATAGAAAGTTTTTAGACAGCTTAGGTAAAAAACGTGGGTGAGGATTAAAGTTTCTGAACTGTAGCATCAACAGTTTATGACTAAACTAAATAAGAGAGAAGACTGGAAACCCGTACTCAGCTTCTGGACTGCATTGTGTGCCTGATATGAGAAGAAATCCGGCCAAACTAACATGTTTGTTGTCTTTGGGAAGGCTTTCACCGCAGCAGCAAAAGAAGCAGGACTGTTGTTGTAATGGAAATGGAGGAGATAGCAGAGCAACAAGATATCCTGCGTGCTCTATTTTAACATCACCGTGTTCATACACCTGAGAGTTTTACCGCTGAGCAGGAAAGAAGGGGTTCAGCTGTTCAAGGTTAAAGCGACATTATGGAACTTTTCTAGCTTAAAATATCGTCATTAGGATTCACACTGACTTGTAATCGGGTGAACGCTGCCTCCATCATTCCCACTTAACACCCTGCACGCCTCTTCTTGCACCACATACATTTGAGCTCTACTCTACGTTATGGAACTATTTCACAGATTTTTGGTGAAACTGCATCGTATTTTACGGCAAAAATGTTTTCCGGTTTTCCCTGTGATCTTAACTGAACTGTGATTTACAGAGTTTCAGCAAAGTAAACTGCTGTGAACTGTAGCTGCTGTTAGCTCTGCTCAGTTAGCCGTACTGCCCAGGATTGGCGTGTTGGTGAATACTCGTGAACACAGGGCCGTTGTAAGAGGAAGTTTTCAAGCTGAGGAAACTCTAAATTTCTTGTGTGTGTGTCCTGGACCAGAACTGGAGCCAGGTGATCGGGTTATGTAACTGGGCTCAGTTTTTTGCTTGGACATAGCTGAAGGCACACAAAGAGACCCAAGAAGTCGACGATGGAGGAAACTAAGAACAAGAGTCGAACAAGAGTAAATCTCAGACTTTTAGTCATTGGTGAGACAGACACCGAGCTGGGCTTCTTTGCTGCTGCGCTTGCTTGATGTTTGGCTGTTTGCTGGGCTTCTTTGCTGCTGCGCTTGCTTGATGTTTGGCTGTTTGAAAAGCTGTCAACTCGCTAGGTTTGGATCATAAATAATGTAATAATGACAAATGCTTGTATACAGCTGTGTGACAGTGGTGTCGCATTCTGAAACTGGGGGTGCCAAATTGCAACAAAGACGAAATCTTACATAACGTTGCTTTAACTAACTGATTCAAGAGTTTCTCCTCACGTGGTTATAGGATTCCTTGCCCTGAATTTTAATTAACCACTAATGACCTTTTTTTTAGAAATCAATGAGCTGTGTGATGGTTGCATCAGCAAGTCCAATCAAAGTAAAACAGAACCGATCTGCCGTGCCTGCGGATGAGATGGCACCTCAGCCTCACCTTTTGACAGCTGGTTTAGTGAAATCAACAAAGCTGCAAGTACCCAGCGGTATTTATTAAGGATAAGGACACTCGGTTAGTAAAAGACACTTTTGAATCTGAGGAACTGTTCGCGATTTAAAAATAGGTTCGAAAGATTCCTGTCAACATTTAGAGAAGGGAAATTTGTTGAGTGCTTTGTGGTTTTATTTGCGACACGACGACTTGGTGTGAATTATTCTGGGATGCTGGGGGTGTGTGTGTGTGTGTGTGTGTGTGTGTGTGTGTGTATGTGTTCGGGCAGTCAGGATGAGCCTTTTCACACCTGCCGCCTCCCCTCTTGCATCATGGCACTGTGACAGATTGGAAAGAGTGTGTGTGTGTGTGTGTGTGTGGCACAGGTGTGAGACAGGTACAGCGTTTTCTGGCAGGACCCTGAGCAGAAGGAAGGAGGACTGATGGGGGAGTCAGTGTAGGATGTAACAGCCGCTCTCAGAGGTCTGGACCAAACCACTTCATCACACACACACACACACACACGCTGAAACACACACTTACAATTTTAAACCAAAACAAGTCCATAAGATATGTTTTTTTATTATCTAAAGATAAGAAACATAACAAATGTTTAATTAAACACTCGACACAGGTACCTACTCACACCAGGGGATTGGACAAGCACATATACCCCCACACAATATCCCGCTGCTTTTAATTACGCTCACACCATTCACCCGGCCATACAGAGAGGGAGGGAGTGATAAGAAGAAAGAAGGAAAAAAAAAAGCAGCTTGAGAGATGATTAAGGCAGGAGTACTGACAGATACAAACAAGAACGCATCATTCTACACTGGGAGGCAAAGAAACAAATAGAAAAGAGGCAAACAATGAGGGTCCTCACGCTACAAGCCTCGCGTTGCGTCATATCGATGCATCAAGCGAGAGAGAACCATGGGAGACATCACCCGCTGTCACTTCTCCTGCTCTTATCCGACCAATAACAACATCATCCTGTTCGGACACACTGAGTCATTCTGTAGAGACGGCTTCTGATGTTTAGAGCCGCGATCAGAGAAGATCTGATAGCTGCAAACTGTCCACTGAATCATATCACGATAAGAAAAACATGCCTTCTCTGCTTGGTTCTACTTATTTTGTTTCATATAAATATATTTTTTTCCAACAATTCTCTTCCAGGAATATTTTCAAAGCAATGAGGATTTGTGTGTTCCTAACATATGTATAGTTAGTATCTGTGTAAGGATCTTTCAGAAGACTGTAGTAAAGAGTGAATTTCAATGGATGTAATCAATGAAATAACCATTGTAGTAATTAGACAATAATGCTTAAATGTTAACACGTAATCTAAATTAATCTCATCTTGTTGATATTTACAAATAGCCCCTAAAACAGAATAGACATGGTGTTCACATTTTGATTTGTTTGCTCTTCTGTACATGCAAAATAATTCACCGGAGCTTAGAGCTGTATGTTATTGTAAATGTGTGCTGCCTGATAAAGTTCGGTCTGAATCCTTCACCTCACATCACTAGGAAATATTAAAACACAGTGACTCTCAACGCACAATGAAACTCTGCAACATCCTCTAAAAACTACATTTAAAGCATTTTAAAGTGGTATGTTGTGTTTGTGTTTCTTTTTTTACCCTTTGGGTGGTAGCTCAAACTGACACACCACCTCATAAAGTGATAACATGGATAACATGTTAGCAAACGGGTGCATAATCATTCATTTGGAATCGACTTTCTGGCAATGCAAGTCCAATATTCACTCTCCTTTTATCTCTGTTTTGGGTCTCCACCACCTACATTTCCCTCGATAGGGACTCTTTAGCTGCTAACTTTGCTGTGTTTGCTGTTTGATGTTAGGCAGGTAGCGTGCAGCCAGTTTTTTTTTTTGGCCTTATCACTGAAAACAGCAACATACAAAAGGAAACAACAAAGTTGCGGGCCGTAAAAACTGAAACAATGAGCTCAAAGACGCTAAAACACTGAGGGGGATCTGCAGAGTCACTTGGTAATTACACCTTTGGCATTACATAGTTTTCACCATTTCTTTCCAAAGAGTCATTTTTCATGATGGTTTCAATATTACATAACTAGTAGTCACTGTAAGTTGTAAATGTTTTATTTTAATTTTTCAACATGCCCTTTTATTTTATCATTAAGTTATGTTGTGAAGTTTATAAAAACAAAAATAGTTTTCAGTTCAGAGCTGTCAAGCCAAACTTCAATATCAATCAGTCTACATCCATGATCCAAATGCACATTTAACAGAATCTCACTGATCCTTCGTAATGAAATCTCTCCCTTACACCAGCTGAGGATAAATACAAACCAAATATCCTCATGAAGACGTTCAGACGACTGCCAGGCCTTCTTCCAAGACTGACAGAAAAATAATTACACAGACTTTTTCAAGTAAATATTTTATTTGACCACACTGGTATACCGTTCCCTTTGTGTTGTCATATCTTTAAGTCAGCTAAGGTATGAGAGACAGCTTTCAAATATCAATTTGGTTAATAACGAGTCTGTTTAAAGCACTGTGTCTGAGCATAATTACCAAGTTTTAGTTTCAAGACATTTGCTGATTGCAAAACAGGCGAGCCCGCTGACACGCCTTGGTAATAATCATTAAAACAGATAGACAGATAGATTATTATGCTTCCTCACTCTACAGGCTATATTATCTGTCACAAGAAGTACACGTTCAGTCATGGTAATTACAATGACAGACAGGATGGCCTCTCATAGCTGTCCGACTGACACACAATGCGATTAATCAATCAACACTCTCGACTCAGGAGGGGGGGTTCACCCTTTAAGACAGGCATAATAATCCATCACTGCTCCTCATAGCCACGCGCTGATCCTTCAAGTCAACGCAGCTTTGCTCAAGAAGAGAGAGAGCAGAAAGAAAGTGCATGAAACTGAGTAATGGAGTGATCCGTGAGCCAATTCCCAGAGTAATTATGACTGTCACGATGATGCAACGGAAAGCGAAGCTGATGAGCTCTGCGTTATTGTGATCAAGCTGAGCAGCCATGTCAGTAAAGTTTGCTGATAAACAAATCAAAGGATATATCAGTGGATTATCAGTGATACCAAAACATAGGAATAATTCTATGTTTTGGTAGCTATTATTGGCTCATTAGTTAGATGTGAGGAGTAATACCACCCTCATGTCTGTCTCATGTCTGTACACTCGGAAGTTTAAGCCAGCAATCGATTATCTGAGCGTAGCTCAAAGAAAGAAAGTCACTACACGGATTGAACAACTGAGATACAACGTGTTAATTAGTAAAAGTTATTAAAAGAGGTGTCGGGCAAGCTTGACCCAACTGTGTCCAGTTTTTATGCTATGCTAAGC
Source organism: Larimichthys crocea (assembly GCF_000972845.2). NCBI lineage: Eukaryota > Metazoa > Chordata > Actinopteri > Sciaenidae > Larimichthys > Larimichthys crocea. Next base: position 459,294 of record NC_040030.1, on the reverse strand, counting down.
TTTCGATCTCACTCTTAGAAAGAAAGCAAATTAGTATTAACCTAAAATGTACAAGTATTTAAGCTTCTGGGAATCTTTGAGCTCAGCAGAAAAAAACTGACTTCAAAGACCAGTGTGTAAGACTTTGACATATCTGACATCATGGGTCTTCTTCCACAGTGAGTCTGCCACCGTGCAACTTGTTACGAGAATTTTTTTTTGAGCAAGAATCCTTGAATAAGGAGGACTGGATTTAAAGTATCAAAGTTGAATTTATTATTCTTGTAGAAGAAGGAGCGTTTAACAGTGCAACACACAAGAGGGTTACAGAGAAAAGGCTCCTCGAGGAGCTCTAACAGTTGGTTCTTATATTTTTTAAATGGGCTGTCTCAGACACCTCCCTCATTGATGAGTCTGCTCAACAATGAACATTACAGTATGTATCAAAATGACACTTCCCAGTCCTGTCTCTCATGTCCTTGTCTCTCCTGTCCTTGAACTACTGATATCTCTTCCTGCCATCCTCAAAACACAGTCCAAATAAGGGAAGTGCACGAGACATGCAAAAGACAGGAAACACACATTATATGATCAAAACATCTGAACCCCGGTATAAATCCTATTTTTAATAACACAACTGAACAGACAAACCGAACACCAGATCTAGAGGCGGGCGTTTCGCGTTCTTTGGCGAGCTCCTCTGCCACCATAGGTTCCCTTAAACGCTTGGAAAGGGAGGTTGAGGCTCGGATGGATGCCACTAACTCCTACACACAGAGCCTTTCATTTATATTGTAATATAATGTTTATATGAATTATTATAATGATTTTTTTTTGCCTCATTGTCAAGCCCCATTATTTTTATGTAATACTACAGCCAAAAGCGGCCCCAGTCATCTACACCGTCAGCAGTTGGCTGGTTTGCGTTACATGATTCAAGTACGACCTTTTTGCTCTTTTCTTTTAGAGAGGCAGTGAATTCAAAGCTTTATGTCACTATTTCACATATGATGTCATGCGACCGAGTCTCGTGGGCCTTTCTAGCACCTCATCTTTCTTTTTTTAATAGCTGACCGAGGGATTTTTTCTTTTCTCAGCACCTTAAACTGCATGTGCATGTACCTTAAGAAAAAAAAAACGATGACAGTTGAATTTCTGGAAATCTTCTTCATTCTGAATGCCGTAAAATATATATATATAAAAGAGTAAAAAGGCGTACATTTGGGGGCTCTCGTTATGTTTGAGCTCATTTCCAGGTTTTATGATCTTGTCAACGGGATTCTGCTGTGGACGAGATTATGATGTGTTTTTGGCCATCTGTCTATAAAAAAAACAAAAAAACAACTGCTGCCTTTAACAGTAACATCCTCCTCGACCCACACTGGGAGGTATACACAAAGGCGAGCGTGCACGCATTCGCGCACGCGACACAACCTCGCACACAGTATCGGGAGTAATCTGAGATATAAAGCCTCATCGATCAGAACTGCTCTCCCTTGAGGATTACATCATTGCTGAACAAATAGCCAATCAGAGCATGGATGAGACTGCCCGCTCTGTGACCCCATCTCTTGTAAAAGAAAAAAAAAGGTAATAAAGAGCTGCACACACACACACACACACACACACACACACACACACACTATTCCAGTCACGTCACCAGGATGCATCGATATCATTCTCTCAGGTATTGAGCAGTTTTATGTAAACCTGCGCCACTGCAATGCTCCTCCGGTTAACGTAACAATGGTGCATGTTGAGAGCATGTTTGTATTGTTTACCGAGACATAGGTCAGTCAACTCTTACGTACACGTGAATATACTGAGAACAGCAAAGGTCGTGCACATTTAAGGAGTGAATTTTTGTTTTCAGCGTATGCTCAAGGTTAAACGTGAGCAGGAATAGGCACACGGTGTATTTAACTAGCCGTCTGTATTGTATCTACAGCAGAGAATGCCAACAATTCAACAGCTACTGTATATATTAAAAAAAGGTTATTTTTAATAACTCTACCAACACTTTGGGAGTACATAAATCACTGCGTGCTTCAATATTTAATGTTTGTGCACCATTATTTTGCCATTTAATGCGAGAATTCGGTTCTCATTTGCTTTCAAAAAGTAAATATTCTGTCCTGGTAGCTTCATGGTTGCAAGATGCATATCAACAAAAGGCAAATTCCCCAAAAAAAAGGTGATCATACTCCACCAGCCATAGACTGCAACATGCCCAGTAATGTCGACTCTCCAATAAAGACATAAAACGCCCAAAGTCTTCTACTTTCCATACAAACAACGTCAGACTTTAAGTAACCACATCAGTCTGAACGTGTAGTACGTGGTGACATACCTTGATGTAGCCACCGGTGGAGACCAGAAGAGAGTTGTCTGATGAGAAGTGCAGGTCGGTCACCCAGCCTCCGTGCAGTGAGTCCATGCCGTCTTTACCGTCCCGGGAACAAATCTTCAGCAACGAGCCGTCTTTGACGCTCCAGAGCTGCGATGTGAACAGACATTCAAACATTATTAAAGCAACCAAGAAAGTAAATGTCACTGATAAACAACAGAAGATGTGGTCATGGGAACTTGTGTTCTGAACAAGGATGTGATAAACACTCCATAACTAGGTTATGTGATAAACAGCTACGCCGTCTCCATGACAACTGAGCAAAGGCCCTCTGTTTGTTAAGGTCTTGAAATGTGGCTGAAAGCAAGTTGACCTTGCGACAAGATTTCGTTTTTTTTTTTTTAAATCAAGCTTGAGCCTTCATGCTCAACAAAGTGGAAAACAAGAGAGGAAAGTGAGAATTTTGCAGAGAGTGAATCTGTGAGAAATTACCCATAATGCACTGCATACGTGATGAAAAGAGGCTTCGCGGTTCTACCGTCGCATCGTGTCCATCGATTTGCAGCTGTTACACAACTGCTCACGTGTCCCGTTTGACAATGACACATCACACGCACGGCTATATTTAACACTTGGCATGCTTTTTTGTGCGGAGTGACTCACATTTGTTTCCATAGAAACAGGGGTTGAGATTTTTCAGTGTGGTTTATGTAATTGGATCTGATGGATTCGTCCGTTTCGGGATAATGGAGCAGTTCGGCTCAGAGGCCACCAGAGGGCATTAACCCCTTAATGGCCGACGCGACGCTTGTCATTCGTCGCTGCAGGCTCAACGTTGCTGGATGACTTCTTCTTCTTCTTCCCCTCTCACACAGTCTAACTTTTCATTTACTTTGTGTGTGTGTGTGTTTTGTTTTTTTTTGTGTACGAGCGGTGCAGATTCCAAAGCCTTGGGGATCCAATTTGGCAGCCTGAGTCGTCTCCTTCACCTCCTACTGTCAGACATCTCCTCCTCTTCCTGTTCTCTTCATCCCAACTTCTCACACAACCTTCCTCCAGCTCCTTGCCCCCCCTTTCCACATCTGAGAGGGAGCCCTGCCTCCTTCCTTTCATCTCACCCCTCCTCTACGCACTGCAGCAATCACGCAGCATTAGTAAGCACTTTATCTAAATGAGTGATGAGCTGTAATTATGGGGTGATCTCTGGGATAAATGTTGACTGGTGTAATTGCGGTTTTTGTATGATGCACGGCAAATTAGACGGTTTAAGGCAATGCCATTAGTTCTCATACTACTAACATAATGCCACTCGGTGTGTGTGGACGCAATAATGTGAGTATCTTGAGGCAGGAGGCTCAGCGGGAAGTCTGTGCTCACCTCTCATCTGCAGTCTGTACTTTCTTCTAAATTACCTCCATCGATCCCTCCACTTTTCTTTTTACCGCCTCATTTTTGTCAAAACTCTAAAAATGTTCTCCTTCCCCACTTTCTCCACTTCTCCTCTTTGTGTTTAGACACTTTGCAATAAGGCAACAGCAGAACAAGCCTAATGAGCCTGAATTGCCACAGCAGATCAGCAACTAAGCTCAGGTAAGAAATGCAAAGGTTAAGAAAGACGCACCCGAATCTCTCCGTTGTCGTCTCCCGTCGCGAGGCGTCGGCTGTCCCAGGAGAATCGGCAGCTTCGGACGCAGTCAAGGTGGCCGCTCAGGGTGTGGACGCACTGCCAGGATTCACAGTGCCACAACTAGGAGCAGAAAGAAATGCACCAAGAAGACTGAAAAAGCAGAAATCGATACATCTATTGTGCATGAACTATGAAAAATATGACAGAAATGTACAAATTCGGACTCGATTACTGCAGAAATCTGCACTTATTGGAAACATTTAGTTAATTTTCACCTTGTTATAGACCTAAAGTGATTTACCCTTAGTTATGACCATGTTTCTACCTGCAATACAGCAGCGTTTATCTGGGAATAACAGGCAATAATAACAATTAGGTTTTATTTCTGTTGCTCAAACCAGTCACCACCTGTTAAAAAGGTCTTATGAGGACAAATAATTGTGCCAAATGCAGAGCCAATGTTGTTACAGCGCTGCATCAGTAATGAGCGCCGGCTCTCTCTCTGCTCTTCTCCTCCTTTTCTCACTTTGTTTGGATTTCACTCTTTCACCCTCCTGTCTCTCATCCATTGTTCTTCTTCATATTCCTCCCTTCCTTACCCCGGTCACATCCTGCGCCGCACAGAAAAATAACACACAGCTCATAATTAGACACTTCGTTTGGCAGCCGGCTAACTATGTCTGCACATAAAGTCCCATTCATCTGAAGGTCAGCAGAAAATGTTAGGGGGGGGGTCAGAAAGAGAGAAAGAGAATCCTTCTTTTTGTGGCTGAGACTCGCTTTGACCTCTGGATAGACGTGGACCGGGAACTTTGTGTTTATATGTGTTTTGAGCCATCGAAGCCTCTACTCGGTCTGGGGAGCAAGGACTATGTGACTGGCTGCTAACCAGCCCCACAACACACACATACACACACACACACCTCAATTATCATCTTTGCCAAATCCATAAAACACACATTCTCTCCCACTACCGTCCGTTGACAGAAGCCAGGTTGGCTGCTGACCCAGTGGCTGCTCTCTACAGGAAGTGTCGAACCGAATCAGAATTCCCGTGTGAAACTTGGTGGCAGTGGCTCTAAATCATCTTCTCCAACAAATGAGCCTGAGAGGGCGGCTTTGCATGACACCACTTGTCATTCGTGGTTAAATACCGGACAGAAAAAAAGTATGAATGGAGAACCAAACCCACAGCCGTTTACGTGAGCCAAGAAGATAAATCACGCCGGTGTCAAAGAGCGTACGGTTCCAGTACGAGTGGCGAGTAGGAAAGGCAACGATTTTCTAGAGCTGCTCGGGGAAAAGCTTACAAACCGCATCTCCGGCCCACTGAGTCAGTCAAAGTCAGGCCAAAGTCAAGCGCAGCAGTGTTGGTAAACGACAACCTGGCAAAAAAAAAAACTACATCCAGACAGGGAGGTGGGTCCAATGTGGGCCAGCCAGGCCCACTAGCTGCAGCCAGACTAAATGATGGCTGAACGTGGGCGTGGGTGGGCAAGCAGACTTGGAGCAAACTCACCGGGCACAGGGAGGGGGCCATCTGCTGCAAGCTAATCTCCAAGGTCCCTCACCTCCCATACCCGGAGAAACTTATAGCCTCGGATATCAGCTGTGGCCACACATCCGTGCGTCTGTGCTGCAAAGTAATGAGTTCTGACGAGGTCTGAGGGAAGACGCTGATGTGTAATAGGTCGCGTTGTTACTGACGGCGCAAACAGATATGTCTCATCCCATGTGTGTGTAAGTGTTGAACCTTAGCGGTCTTGTCAGCAGAGGTGGTGGCGAAGTGGCATCCGTCTGGCGAGGCATGACAAGACAGGATGGCCCCCCGATGAGCCTCGATGTCCTGAAGCTTCTCTCCGCTTTCTACGTCCCACATCTTGTAGAGAACGAGAGAAAGAAAGAGAGATTTTATTTTGGATTTGATTTAAAGCTGCTGAGACAAGAGTGTCGGTGTATGTGTGCGTCTGCTTCACCTTGACAGTGCCGTCGAAGGACCAGGACAGCAGTCTCGTGTTGTCAGGTGAGTTGGAGAGCGGCGAGAAGCATCTGACTTGTTCCTTGTGACCCTGGAGGACTTTACACTCCCCAGACTGCCACTTCCACACCTACAGGGGGCAACAGAGAGAGAGAAACCGGGACAGAGAACTTTTAGCAGCAGTTTCCAATACCCACATAAGGACTCGCAGATTGTGGCACATGTTTCCCTTGTTAAGTGAAAGCAGCAGGCTCTTCATCAGCGTGCAATCCTGCAGACTTTCCTGGGAGAACTGCCCGCAAGCCATAGCATTCTAATAGGACCCTGACACTGACCACTGATGTGTCTCTGTACATGTTATATGTGATCTCTAATCTGTACAACACATGTTTTTAGGACTAAACCTTGTAGGTGAGAGGTGTAAGGAGTATTTACAGCAGTGCTAATGAGGGAAAACTGGTATTTTTCTTGTCATAATTGTGTCCATTTCTGACTACCCATACATCCATTGTCTGTCACCGCTTATCCTCATCAGGGTCGCGGAGGTAATATCAAATTACTATAATTATAAGAAAGGTCTTCATTAGAAGCTATGACATGTGGCATCCACCAATCATTTTGTAGGGGGCGATGGAGGCCGCAGCGTAGCCTCGTGTGCGGTTACAATACAGAGATGTAATATTTCAATCACTTTTTAGAGGCCAGAAATTCAACTGTTGTATTTTTTCAATTTTGTAGGGAAGTGGCAATTTCGGTCCAATATAAACAGAAAGAAAAATCAGCTTTTTGTTTTAAATATGGAAATCAAGAGTACGATCGACGATTCTCTTGGTATCCCAGTTTCTGCAGGTGAGCTGCTGTTGTAAAGAGCCCTCCTGCCATCTGGTGACTCTCCCTTTTGCTTTGCTGGTGTTTAACGGTTTGTTAAAAGTAAAAAATTAAATGACGGTTGTCGGGGGCGTTTAAAACAAATGATCTGTTGTTCTTAACAAATCAAGACTGAATAGTCTGACAATGGCGTAACTGGAAGGAGAAACAGATTTTTCCGTCCTGCTGATCACGTCATGGTGTACAGTGGGTGAGCTCTGTGGATTTACAACTCTTCACCTGCACATCTGTATACAGAGTGCTCGTTTGTGACTTGTTATGCAGGCAGGTGTATGACCAGAGTTCATCCGAGTCCAAAGATGTGGGCAATCACGCCCTTGTGTGTGCAACATTGCACCTTTTCTCCTTCTGAGCAGAAGCCATCATTGGTCCAAAGGTTGCAATTCATCACCAGCTAACATGAGTGCCATTAGATCTCTTTACATTCAGTCTGTGTCTGCGTTAACATCTAAATACGCGCTACTATTTCTTAGCCAGCACATGTCAGACGGCATGAATTTGAATGGCTTCTGAATAAGCGGCGGATGGTCCGAGAATAGTGATGTGCACAGGCAGCAGCAGCCACATGAATACGCAACGAGGCGCTGCGTTGTCGGGGAGGGAGGGAAGTGCTGCAGTGGACAGGTCTGTCAGCAAAAAGAAAAGATGAAGGAGGAGGAGGAGGAGGAGGAGAGGAGAGGAAAATGAGCAACAGAGCATGAACGGTGAGAGTTGACAGACCGTAACGGCCCGAAATACGCACACATAAGACTCGCACACAAACACAGTTAGCTGCACACGGTAAACCCAAAAGGGGGAGGGAGATAAAGAGCTATCGAAAGCGGCATAGCCGTCGGCAAAGAGAGGTGAAAAGGCAGGAGAGGAGACAAAAGAGGGGGAAAGAAGAATGGAGAGGTGAAGAGGGCCGACAGAGACGCTGTAACAGAGTGTAACAGGTGAAGGGGAAGGTGAAAGCACCAAAGAGACCTGCAGTACTGATGATGAGCGCTTCAGCAGAGGAGGCAGTTTTACTCAAGGTGAGGGATGGGGGATAGGGGAAAGAGAATAATCAATAGCAGAGAAGAAAAATGGGAAGCAGGTTGGGGGAGGAGGTGAAAGAATATGCTATGAATTAGGCTAGAAAAGAGGGTGGAGGGTGAGAGGGGAGATGAGACCAAGAGTAAAAGTGAGCAGAAAGAGAAGAAGAGGGGCAACTGAGGGAGGATAGGAGTTTAGCGCACCCTTATGGTGGTGTCCTCGGAGGATGTGATAAGTGTTTGGCCGTTCTGGCAGAACTGGCAGTGCAGCACCGTCTTCGTGTGTCCTTCAAGTGTGGCTAGGGTTTTTCCAGATGGCACCTCCAACACCTGGAAGGAAGAAAGAAACGTTAGTACCACAAGTGCTAATGTACAAATCCACATACAAACGACAAGAGTGGACAACTTAGACAAAGGTCGGGTCAAGTATCAGATGAAAAAAAAGTCAGAGTTAATGCGATTCATCAACACAAATCTTCTTCATTCATTCTGGAACTGGAGGAATAGTCAAGCAACCATCGAAGTTATCAGAATACATGATGTATGTATGCGTATTAAACTTTGGGGCGGTGTTTAGTCCTTGCTGCAGTGGGTTTGATTTCGACCCCTGTGGTTCTTTGCTGTCTTGTATCCCGCTTTCCTATCACACTTCAGTGATCTCTGTCAAATAAAGCTGGAAAAGGTCAAAAAAATATAGAAAAAAAACAGACGCGAAGGGAAGAGGATCATGAAAATGATCAAGATTCAACATCACAACCATCGATCTTTATACTAAATTCATGGCAATCCATCCGAAAGTTTTCAAGTTATTTCACTTAAGACCAAAAATGTAAACCTCATGATGGTACTAGAGGAAAGAAATTTAGAGTAATCACTACCAAAGTCAGCCAGTTTCATCTTTTTTCTGTTCAAAATGTGAAAGATATTTCAGTCTGAAACAAAGTAGTGGATGGTGGTGGTGAATAACCAACAGAGCCACCACTGTATTGGGTATACGTATGTGTACAGTGAAGATACTTGTTGGCCAAAGAAGACGTTAATACAGTTCACCAAGTGCTCTATTGTACCCAGAGGTCACACAAGGTTCATTTGACGAGATGTGCCCAGGGAGGAAAAGTCTCCCAGAAAGTTTACTCTGACAAAAACTCACATTTTGAATAAATCGTTGAGAAGTAGAGAGAGATTAAGACGGTGCTAAGCGCATCACAAAGAAAGTAGAGTAGGTGGAAAAAGTGTGACCTTTGAGCATGACCGTTCAGGCTGGTCAAGACCGTGGAGGGCTGCCGGGGGTCTGACAGCCCCGGAGACGTTACGGGGGGGAGGCAGAGAACAAAAAGCTTTGATGCTCAAAAGATCCAGCTTCAAGGAAACGACAAAAAATGTCATCATCCGTTCTCACTGGGGTAGCTGCGGCTGCATAAAACTCTGTTATAATAAGCCCTTGAGATGGAAATCTTCACAGAATATTCAAAGCCGGTTCGAGAGAGAGATTTTGTGAAAGCACTCGAAAGGTCAACTGGATTGGTTGTTAAAGCCACCCAGAGACCCGCCAGAAGTCCTTAATGGGGTTCTAGAGAGGTCTGAAGCAAAAATGGGAAAGTGTTTAGTCATGCTAGTGGCGTTGCTCAGGGGACAGCTGGTCGTGCAGTTGGTTAGAAGGTCCAGACTGAAATATATGCAACAACTACTGGATGGATTGACATTTGTTTCTAGACATTCATGTTAGACACAGGATGAATTGGCATGACTTTGGTGGATCAAACAAAATGTGTAACTAAAATTAACTTATTCTATTTGACTAGTGCAAAGAAGGCATGCAAGTTTAGATTACAACTGGACTTAAAAACTTGTTTCTTGTGGTTTTCATCAAAGCATTAATTTGTCTAATTAGCATCCAGATAGAGCTCTATATATCTAGTGATATAATAAATTCTAAAATGTGGAGTCTGCAACTTTGCAAACTATCACAAACATTACAGAAACTCATGAAAAACACTCACTCATTTAAAAACACGGAATAAAATGTACAGCACGACGTTATCTTCAGTCCAGATCAAAATCAAAAAGGTCCGTAACACTTGGGATTTTCACCAGGTGCTGAACTATTTACATCTCAGAGGAGATTGGTTGAAGTGCCCGGGCAGAACAAGCCTCGGGGCACACCCTGACTATGTTTGTCAAGCTCCACGTACTCCGCTTTGGAGAGCTTTACACATCCGGATCAAGGTTGTCTGTGATGGTGCAGTCAGGAAAATGCCTGAGGGTGTTTGTTAAAAAAAACAACAAAAAACAAATAATGTAAAGAGGAAAGATGGGGAACGCTTGTTTTAAATACCCATACCAAGGGAGCAAACAAGCTGCTGATGCATTGCAGAACTCGTGAAATCAAAGAAAAACTCATCAAAGTGGTGAAAGGATGAAGAATGAGCTGCGTCTGAGACACACGTACAAACAGATGTGACTCTTTCCCTGCCATACCTGCACGTTTCCTGTACATAGCCCTACTGCCAGCATCAACCCCCTGAAGGAGGTCAACAGTTGTCGGATCCTGCGGCCAACTCTCCTCAGTACCTGACTAGCTGTCATCAGCCCTGCTGCCTGCCACAGAACACACACACATTCACACACACTCACAGCTGCACACACTTCTCCATCAGTCTTAAAGAAACACACAGCAACTTTCTGAGAGTTGTATATTCTTCACATTAGCAGTGCAAAGCAGATATGACACTTCTTCCTCCAGTAAACTGGTTGTAAAAAGAGGAGGTGAATGCCTTTCACTGCAGTGGACACCAGCACCAGCTAACGCCAGGGCTCCCTCTTTTGTTTGCTCAGGGGACTACAGCAGTAAACGCAGCGGATCAATGACTCTTTAAATGTGTCTAAACCTGTTGGAAGGAGCTGATATAACAAAGAATATTATTTTAATATCGACTCCATTTAAATAACTGGTTAATCAAGTTGTAGTGATGCAACTGTGGATGAACTTTCCCGGGTAAGTGCAAGGCAGGAACAAAGGTGCCAAATCGATGTATCACACACAAACAAAGAGGGAAAATGGTCACAGTGAATCCTGTTTGATTCTCAGAAAGTAATCTTAACATCTGTAACAGCTGTTTCTGTTACAGGAGGCTGCAACCTCAGAGCTCTGTCCACCAAACCTCGTAACAGGTTGTGTATCAGTGCTGTTATAATGTCAAAGTTTCAGTACAGATGCCAAAACAGCATTTTTCTTTGTATTCTTCACTCACTCCGAGGAAGAGCAAAAGAACCTTAAGAACTGTACATGTTACCTAAACACAAACAGTTTGCCTGAATAAAAATGAGGTCAGACAGCAAAATCTGACTAAATCAAGAAGTATCTAATCAAAAAGATGATGACAAATGACTCAGTCTGACCAGAAATTGAACACAAAATAAACAGTTTTTGATATCAGGTTCTACAAATATATTTAGGTCATTACCTAAAATAATATTAAGATACTATACATAAGCCTGGTTAGTAATAACCTGATTATTCAAAGCAGAAAACAAGGCTGCAACACACACTAGCCAGTTATGTTTTGGCATTGCTGTTCTGCAACAGTACTGGCTTTAAAACTCTTGGCATCGCAGTGAGTTCACATCAGAGCAACTTTTGAAGCAACTCATGGGAAAAGAAGTTGCTTCACACAGAAAACAAACTTTAAACTAGATTTCTGTACATGTTGTGCATCACTTGCAAGTGTCTTATTATTCTCTTTCCATTTCTAATCAAGTCCTCGTGTCTGCTAATCCTTTCCTCTCATATCTCTGGGGCCAGAAGAAGAGCTGTAATTAAAATCATCAACCCCTTGTATTCATTAAGACTGTAGGACCTTGCAATTAATTAGAGTTGCTTTCTGCTGTAGGGCGATGGCCTGGTCGGAGCACAAATAAGTCAGGGGACTGTGTGTGTGTTTTTTAATATAGGACAGGAACTTTCTGGGATGTCCTCTGCGGTTGCAAAATGGGCATAACACGCAACAAACACACGCACACACGTGTACAAAAACACACACCTGCCACAATTCAGACTAGGACCTCATTCTCTGCCTGCAAACGACAATTTATCATCAAGACAAAGAGCAGTGGAGCAAGGAGAGAACAAATGGAGGACGACAGATAAACAAAACAAAAAAGAGGGCCAATAAAAAAAAAAAAGTTTTGACAGACGTAGTAAAATATTAAAATAGAGAGCAGGAGAGAGGGAGGAGGAGAGCGTTGAGAATACAAATGGCAGGTGAAGGAACGGCAGAGCGGTGAAGAGTGGAGGGAGAGAGAGATGAAAGAGGTGTTTGGGGTGGACCTGACGTGCAGCTGACAGGACAGATAGCGAGGGCGACAGCGCTGATGTCAGATCTCATGACTCGACACGGCCTGAAAAACACCTCCTGCAGCAACGTGGAACGGAAACACGCACACACACACTAAAGTGTGAATTTACAAGGCTTATTTTCAAAAGCTAAATGTTTCGCTTGATCAATAATTGTTTTCTTTATTGACATAAAGTGGACTTGCGAGGATATCTAAAAGTTTTTATTTATATACTAATTATATTGAGTGTATTGTTGCAGCAAGGATGTGAAAATATATATTTTTATCAAAGGAATAACTCAAGAAATTTTGGGGAATATGGTCATTTGCTGCAAAAAAATCTACAAATCTAGAGCCAGCGTTTAGTTTGTCCTTTCTGGGCTGCTGTAGAAACAGTGCAACGTGGCGGACTCTGTGGAAAAGGGCCTGCGGCATCAGGAGATATAAAAGACTCATTGAAAAGGTAATAAAAACATAATGATTCTTATTTTCAGTTGTTCATACACTAATAAAAACATAGTTATGACTATTACATTCCACTTATGCCAGATAGAGTCCCCTAAATCTCACACGCTGGACCTTTGAGAGCTGGCAGACACATTCCGGCTGAGTGAATCGTCTCCTGGCTGTAGCTTCATATTTACTGCAGATATAAGAGTGCTATCGATCTTCTTTTAACTCTGGGCAAGAAAGTGAACAAGCTCATTTCCCAAAAATGTCAAACTATTCCTTCACTTTATTTTTTATTTTTTCCCCAATTAGAGCTGAGGTGATTACAACAAGTCTTTAACCAAGGCAGCTTCCATCTTCTAGGATTTGGTCTTATACCATCGTAAACTTAATATTTTGGGGGATTTGGACGGTTAGTTGGACAAAACAAGCTATTTTAGCTTCATCTCACAATGTGTGACATTTTGTAGCCAAAACAATCAATGGATTAATTAAGAAAATAATTAGAAGAATAATCTATAATGGAAATAATTATTTGTTGCAGCCTGTAACACAATAGTGAACGTGTCCTAATTTATGAGTACTGAAGGTGAAGATTCCAAATTGCTTTTTTTTTTTCCTCAATCCAAAACTCAAACATACTCAATTTAAAATAATATAAATCACAGAGAATGTTTAGATTTTAACAGCTAAACTCACTCAGTGTCATTATTGGTTAATCAGCTGGTTATTTCAGCATTGATACTAGAATGAATTGTCTAAAAATGTACTTCATTTACTGCAGTGTTACACAAACACACGCCCATGTTATGTACTGTTTTTTACCTGGACCGTGCCGTCTTCCTGGCCCAGAGCCACAGCAGAGGGCTGCCTGCACATAGACGTGCACCGTATCCTGGATGACTTCTCCTCCGACTGGAACAGCACTGATCCCGTCCTGCCATCACGCACCTATCACACACACACACACACGTTGTTTTCTATGACAACCTCATGTAACCGGCACTTGAACTCACACAGTCCGACACAGTTTATTCTTTCATCCAGTGTCTCTCTCCTTCGTTTTTTTCCCCCCTCCGGCTCACCTGCAGTCTGTTGCAGTTGTCTGCAGCTGACACAATGATTTCTTCATCGTTGAAGAGAACGTCAGAGTCTCTTTTCAGGCAGACAGCTGAGGTTGTGTGCACCTTCTTAGTCTCCCATAACTACAAAAAAACACAAGACAGGAAACAGACCTAGTACAAAACAATATAAACTTCAAGTGAAAGAACTACTGCCGTATTATGTTTCACTTTTCTCACGTTTTTTTCCACTAAATCACATTATATTTATGCAGAGAAGCTGATCGTTAGTTCGTTTACACAGTCAGCCCGGCTGCTTGTTAATCTTTTGCCTGACTCTTCATTGTTATGCTGCAGAGACAAACTAGAGCTAACCTTGTCTGTGGCAATAAATAAGTCATCAGTCTGTCTGTTATGCTTTCGTTAGACACTTCAAACTGAATTTCCAGATGGTCCAACAGCTGAAAAACACACACACTGACAATGAAGCACCTAAAGCAGCACAAGATCCGAGTTTTTCCACCCTCTGGAAGAACACGCGCCGGGGTCAGGTGTGGCTTTTCTTCACCGTGGATCAGAAATGGGTCAGTTTAATCCACATTGTCTCCTGTTTTAGTTGCTCTATTAAGGCTATGGGGAGGTAGACGTCGCCTCCATTGTCTTTAGGGGCCCAGTATACTCCATCAAATGGTTGGATAGCTTCGGGTTGAACAACACATGATGTGAACTACTTCTGATTGAGCATTAGAAGCTAAATGAATCCAAAGCTGGTTTCCAATTATTGATTCCTTACACTGATCAGCTCTCACTCTTAAACATTCGTACTTGTCTTTGATTTATTTAAAGATTAAAGTTTAAAATTATTTTGGGTAAAAAAGAGAATCTGAACTAGTAGACATACATCTTCTACTGCAGCTTTAGTCATGTTTATTTAGGCTTATAGTAGATAATGCTTTGTTTAAGGGAGCAATGAGTCAAAACACGTGTTTATATAACCTCATAATAGAGAAAAAAGCCTAAAACAAGGCAACAACTGCATAAAACTATATACTGTGACCTAGAATTTATTCATTTAAAACATCTAAAGAGTTTTCTACTGTCACAGGAGGTAAACAAGAAGAGTACTGACACTGTCTGTGCGAGCAGAGATACAGTAATGTAGAGTCAGTCTTACCCTGATAGTCTGATCGTATGAGCAGGACAGCAGCTGTGAACCATCAGGAGAGAACTGGACACGCTGGACCCAGCTCAGGTGACCACTGCAGTCAGCCATCTTTTTATTGGCCTCCAAGTCCCACAGCTGGAAGACACCCAAACATGGACGACTGTATTCACCAGTATATCTGAATATTTTAATCACCCTCGGTTTATCTATTACTAAATATACAGTGTGACTGTGTGTATAAGTATGTACCGTACCTCCACGGCGTAGTTTGAGAATGCGAGAGCCAGCAGGTTACTGGTAGGACAGGCGTGACAGTACTGCACCGTGCTCAGGCGGTTCGTTCTGATCTCCAGCAACATGTCGGACGTCTCCACGTCAAACACCTGAGAAACGGCAACAAATCAGAGTCTGCTCAGTCTGGACACAATATAAGAGAAGAATAAACTTATTTATCTTTCCTTATATAATAACTGAAGGCTCAATGTAACACTTTTCGCTTATGCAGTACAATTTTAAACCTTTTAAATTGCAGTGATTCATTCTATATACAAGAGCCTGACCAGTACTAGACATTTGAGGCTAATGCCAACATGTTTTGGCTGTTTTAAAATAAATATTACATTAAAAAAAGAATAATTGTATGAGAAATTTAATAAGACCTCGTAATGGGACATTTTACAGCTGAAGAATTAACATAGTACTCTCTGGTGGACAAACTATGCAATGACACCACTGTTCCTAAATGACCTTCTTCATCCAGAATCTTTTTGCAATTTAAAAACTGATACCAATATGTCTTGATAAAGCTAAACTCAGCTGATATATATCTGCATTAATTCGTTATGTATTGTAAATGAGGCTGAGCTTTATCTTGTGCCTGAAGATCAAAACCAAAAACAAAACTTGTAACGTTAAAGTCTAATTTTTCTTCTCCAAAGAAACAAGCTCAGACGTCTCTGAATATGAACAAATGGAGACGCAGAGGACACAGACTGACTGATTACAGGACATAGACTGACTGATTTTCAGAAAGCTCGGGAGAGGAGGTGCTGTTCGCATTTGCAACCAGGACACACACTCTTTAGACTCTGTGAAAGACAAAGTGACAAACAACCTCTCTTTCGCCGTCTCCTTCAATTAAATGTCAAACCAACAACAAGGACGGGAAGTGAAACCTAGTGTCGAATTTGTATCCGTAAATGTACGACAAGATAGATCCCAAACTATTTACACCCTCTTTATTACACACACTCAGCTCCCCCGGTAATCCTGCATCTCTTCTCTGCTTTTCGAAATCTGAATATTCCCTTTCGAGCAAACGTTCACTCACCAGAGCGGCATTCTTGGCTGCGCATATGACGCGTTTGCCATCTGCAGTCCAGGTGCTGCACTTGACGAGGACGTCTTCGTCGCTCTCCGCAAACATGTCTCTCACGTTGATCGTCTTCCACTCGTTGGCGGACGACACCTGAAACAGCTGCAGAACACAGAAAAACACACAGTCAGGTGGGAGAGGAGCGCAGATCAGTACACGATGCGTTCTATAAGTACAAAAC
Organism: Larimichthys crocea; assembly: GCF_000972845.2. NCBI lineage: Eukaryota > Metazoa > Chordata > Actinopteri > Sciaenidae > Larimichthys > Larimichthys crocea. Next base: position 442,892 of record NC_040030.1, on the reverse strand, counting down.
GATGTATAACAGTTAAGTATAACATGTAGAAAATGCAGTATATGGTCTTTTACAATCAGCATATTTTTTTGGCATTTGACACTTGGACAGCTGTTGGTATGGACATATTCCACCAGCGTACAGTTTTAGACTCTTTTACTGAAAAATAGTAATACAATAACTTCTGATCTTCTAATTTTATGAATAACAATAAATGTGTTACAGTTCATCAGAGTCGCATAAAATCGGGTACAGTCCTTAGGAATGGAAAGCTTTACAAGTATCTAGTTTAATGGCAGTCACCTTAAGTGTACCATCGTTGGAGGAAGTGGACACGTAGGTGTCATCGGGGGAGAAACAGCAGTGGTTGACTGGCTCGAAATGGCCAAACATGGTGTTCTGGGAGGTCGGCTTGTTGAGGTTCCACAACTGCAGAAACAAATTAAGACGAATAAAGAAAGGGAGGGAGATAGGAGCAGAAATAAACCGAGACAGAGCACACTGAGGAGTGGGGAGGGGGATGTTCGTTTCGTGCACCTTAACGTTCAGCATCTTGTCATTGGAGCAGGTGGCCAGCAGGAGGCGTCGTGTCGTGTTGGTGAACTGACAGTGGTTCACCTGCTCTTCGTGCTCCTCCTCAAACACCCTCAGGAGCATGGCTCGCTCCACGTTCCACACCTAAGAGACGCACGGGTACAGGTGTGTTTGTTGCTGTAATCGAGCTGGACACAGCGAGCGAGTGGACAGTGATCTGCTCTCACCTTGACTTTCCTGTCACTGGAGCACGTTGCTAGGAGACGGTCGTCAGGGGAGAAGGCACAGCAGAGCACCTCATCGTCATGGGCCGGGATCTCTGTGAGCTTCTCACCTGAGGTGCTTTTAAACACCTAAGCACAAAAGGTTCAACGACAGCACTTAATAATAAGTTCATGCTTAATAATATATGAAGATATACACACAATATTATATTCAGAAAAGCACCATATCACCCATGAAATATAACCAAAACTACAGCCATATATTTACGCTAGATAGATGCACATAAGCAGTAAGTAAGCATTTCTTTTTTTATATAGCAATAGAAGTGGATTGCTCTCCATATTTTCCACCATTTGGTCTCCATGGTGACTATTTAGCCTTTTTATCTTGCACACACCAACACTCAGAGAAACATGTCCGCTTTGATACCTTGAGTGTTTTGCTGGCTCCACTGGAGGCTATTTTGGTTCCATCGTGGGAGAAGCAGGCAGAGTAGATGGAGCCCTGGTGCGGGTGGATCACCAAACGGGACAGACTCTCTACACTGCTCTTATTCCTGAACAAACAAATAAAGTCCAGCTGAGGATACGCAGCCTACGATCATCATTACACTTTATAATAAGCCTGAATATGAGGCTAATGTGGAAATTAGTGTTCTGTTTCCTTGAACTATATTGCATTGGATGAATCAAATGCAAATGTTTCACACAATAACTGCAGATTTCGATGAAAACGAGGGCAGTAAAATATTTGTTTGCTCGCATACAGCCAATCAAAGTAGAGTTTTCCTTTGCTGGTCCGGTCCTGCGCCTGCAGCAGAGCCTGTCTGTAGACCTCGGAGGTACGTGGCTGAGACAGAGCAAGCTGCACCACGTCGGGGAAAGGACGCTGCTCCAGCTGGTGGCCGTTCAGAGACAGAAACTCCTGGAATTGACTGCGCACGTCACTGTTCTGGGGAGAGACAGAGAAAATAAGTGCAATTACTATGCATGTCCTGGTCAAACAAGTGTGTGATAAACCATTTACCAGTTATTAAATCTGTCTTCTTGCAATGATGAGAACAGGAACGGGAACAGGGGACAGCAAAAACATTCAAGGGCAATACACTTATGTTTATGATATAATCAAATAACGGAGGGGTAATTTACTTTTCAGTTAATTGAAAGTTTTACAGAGAGGGCAAGGGCAAAAAACACAGATCAACCTCTAAAGGAGTCACTCACAGTTTTAATGAAGGCGAATGGGTGGCTCACTCTCCTGCTATAATTTTAATCTTTCCGGCGACAATAAAAACAAAATCAGCAACTAACACACAGAGTACCCACACTTTGCTTTGTTTTATACATAGTCAAGTTTTGTTGCCTGCTGACCTCTTTGTCCAGGATGTATCCGTACTCCACATAGTCATTGATGAGGTGAGCTGGGCCCATTATCTTGGCCTTGATGCTGACCCAGTCCAGCGAAAACATGAGCGAGTAGAGCTCCTAAGACAGAGAGAGAGAGAGAGAGACAACCAGAGACCAACAGATATGTAGTGAGGAAGAAAGAGAATGTTAACCTCTGCTCAGGTCTTGTGTCTATAATGGCTGTGCAAGAGTTTGCCATCAGAATATATCATGATAAGACAAATACATGAAAAACTATACTTAAAATTAGTGTGTGTGTGTGTGTGTGTGTGTGTGTGTGTGTGTGTGTGTTACCTGGGAGAGGTTGCCTTTGGCCATGTGGAAGGTCAGGAATCTGATCCAGTACAGACATTCCTCGTCTCCTGATGTGGGAGGACCATCTTTGTAGTGCTGCTGGTACTGATGCACCACCTTAGAGTGAAGGCTCTGAAACACACGCAAAGAGTCAGAATTCATAATTAACAAATGCCTCGTTTACTTAGATTTATAATTAAAAGACTGCAGATCTAGTACATGCTGCAGGTTATTGTAAAAATCACTATGATCCGTTGGTGTGATTATGAAACAAAAAGTAAAATTTAAAACAAAAACAAACAAACAGATTTAGTTTGAGATACTATGAACAAAAACAAACCCTTAAATTAAATTAGTTAGGTTTCATTTTCACAGCAGGCTTATGATGTCATTGAAAAGTCCATCATTGGGACACATCCACTGGAAAGCCCCACCAGTCATGCACCTGCAACATCACTTGTAGTCTAACCAGATTCACGCGTAATATCTGACCATTGTGTAACACAATGTAGAACAAAAAGAGCAGTTCAAGTGAACACCTGAGCTGCCACCACTCCACTCTGCCAATCCTTTACGATGCCTACCAGCACCTCTGTTGTAAATCAGCTTGTCAGCTCGCGTCCAAACTAACCTCGAGCTGGGTGCGATTCTGCTCCACCAGGAAGTCGAGCTGGAGATCATGGAGGTAGTACAGGTAAGGTTTATTGTGACTGTCCACAAAAAGCAGAGACTTGTTGACAAACTCCTCGAGAATGTCCTCCACCTCCTCTGGCTCCAAGTCCCACAGAACAGACAGCACCTGGAAGATGGAATAACATTGTATCATGTGTATCTTTGAAACGGCGGTCCATTCAGTGGGATGATGTCTCTATGACTTTTATGGACACCCAACAACATTAAGGACGTATTTAACTTTCATAAAAACATATTTACCCATCTCAGGCATCAAGTCTGTATTATTATTGGTCACCATTAGTCATCAGCTCAGTTATGAACACTCATGGAAGCATCTGAACATGATTTAAAAAAAATATTTTCCTATTAATCAGATGTATGCCTGCTTACACTAATTGAATCACTGAAAATAGAAAAATGAAATGACATTTTACTATGACAGTGACCTCATCATTTTGTAATCAAATATGTAGTTTAACTTCAGTTTTTATTAGTCATACCCCAAGTGTACTTTTATTGTAGGTCATGAGGGACTTGACAAAACAGGTGGTGCCAACCGAAAAGAAAGAATAATTTCTGACATACAGATAAAAGTAGTTTTTTATACTTTATTAAATTGATAATTGATCAATTGGTATAAAAAGCTATTAAAAAATTATTTTTGGTCACCCAATAGATAAAATACATGTGTCAGAGGGATGCAAATTGGTTTTGTGGAATGACCCACATCCTGTTTAAGCAACAGATTGAAACATGTTTGTTTTTCTCATGTGAAACCACAGAGATACTTTTGTAAGCACGTATAAGGTCAGTTATGATACTTGCAGACAGAAACCAGTTAAATTAACAACATGAAAAATAAATGAAGAGGGTCAAATGACTCCGATGTGCAGCCAAACCTTTGCAGGGATTTTGATGTCCTTCTCCAGCACAGTAAGGTCCTTGTAGAGTTCTCGATGTTCGTCGGGTAAGACCTCGATGCTAGCGGCCATTGCTTGGTCGAGGGCATCGTAGTCGTAAGACGACGACTTCCTTATACGCTTGAACTGCTTCTGCCGCAGCTGGCGGAGGTAGTAACCCCAACGGTTGGGTTTCTCTCTGAGTAGAGCGCCGATCAGGCTGACTACCAGAGGGGAACCTGTGATGGTGGGACAGAGTTTAAGTGACAATATGGAAGGACAGCAATAAGATGTGAGCCTGCAATAGGACAGCACAACAACTAAATCTGAGTTACTAAGATAAAGATAAAGGCTAACACATGTATTTTTCTTTTATAATCATAAAAAACACATTAAAATATGTATGACAGTGTCTGTAATGGATTGCATGTACAGCATGTTTCAGTTTACAGACCTTTACATTCTCTGACAATGCTACGAGCTTCCTCAGGAAGTGCTATGGGCTTAGTTCCAGTGTACAGAGCGAGGATCTCCAGCCCCTTCTTTTCGTCCAGACCACTCTCTACTTCCACCTCATATTTAGCACCTACAAAATAAAAGCACAAGTGCAGAACATACAGTTTTGTATGTTTTTTTTTTTTCTTGGTACAGCAGTCTTGACCACAGCATGTATATAGTGACCAGAGTGAAAAAAAACAGAGTACATACCACTAACAGAATCAGCGAGGCTTCTATTTCTCGTGGTCAAAAGTATCCGACAGTGGATGTCGAACACCTTCAGCACTGTACTGTCCCAGATGTCATCTAGAATCAACAGAGCTCTGAAGCCCGACAGAGAAGTGATCAGAGACAATAAAACAGTGGCATCTACAGCGGTTAGTGTTATTGTAGATTAAACAATTAAGAGTTCAATAAAAAAGGAGGAATCATTTTTATCCTTTTGTTATAATTTTTAAATAATGACATATCTTATGTGTTAACTTACTGAGCTTTTGAGTTTATTGTTGCCTATTTGTCTTTGTCTTAATATCACAGTTTGGTTTTGTTTCAGAATTCTTCTTGTTATTTTTACAAATTACACAGAAAGCATGGCAAATGCTTTTATATTCTTGTGTCAATACTGAATAATGAAGTGGTATCAAGCACAATGCAGATCATGTTTATCTGAACCCACACTAACCTCGGATATCTGCGCAGCATGAGGAAGCGCATTCGCTCCTTGGCCTCGTCCAGAGAGTTGGGGGGCCGATGGAGCGACTGGGAATCCAGGCTCTGCTCCAGACGGAAACACAATGACTGGATCTTAACCAGTAAGTCCGGTTTGTCCAGCTGGCCGATGGACAGCCAGTGGATCCCTCCAGGGAAGCATTCTGCACATGAAGGCGGGAGAGGAACGAGGCAAGGTCAGAGAGGTGAGAGGTGAGAAGCTACAGAAAGAATGTTTTTTTAGGTGCTGTAGCCTTTGACTGTTGCCAAGAGTGTCAGCATGTCAAAGATTATTCACCTTCGATGAGTCCTTGGTGTCTGACAGCCTCAGCAGCCAGCACGGATTTGCCCGAGCCAGCCATGCCGAAGACAGTGACCCAGCCAGGGTCCTTCTGGAGCCGGTAGAGTTTCTCCCTGACCCGGTTAACAAGCTCCGGTCTGCTGACAAACACCACGGGCCTCTGTGGCACGCCACCTTCACTGAGCACTGTCTGGACTGTTAGACAAACAGGAACGGGGTTGACAGACATGTAGTGAAATTCGCAACATTAAAACATGCACAAAACAAGACCTGAGCTTCTCAGATGTTAAACATGTCAAATGTCAAATAGCACATGCCCACACAACCTACAAACCTACATTTTCTCCGTTTCTCACCGTAAGACGTGTTGCTATCAGAGTTGCTCTTATGTGCATTTTGCGACATTTTTGGTAGATCATCATAAAGCAGATTAGCCAAATCATCGTACGCCTCCCTGACCAGGGCGTTGTAGAAGGAGATGTAGGCATAGTTGTCCTTCTTAAGCAGCAGCTCCAGCAAGGCCACAGCCTGATCCTTCCTGGTGGACTGGAGAGAGAAAAGACCTTATGATGAGTCTCGTGTGAGCTTTATTTTGATTTGATAACCAATATATAACAATGTATGAACTATTTTAAGCAGGTGATATTCAAGAAATCCACTGCATAACAGTTAAACTTACTATTATTATTGCTACTACTACTACCACCGATGACCATTCTACCTCCTGACCCATACTACCTTTACTACTGCTGGAGCAGCAGAGGTTTGAACCACAGATCACCTGATTACTGACCTCTCTACCTCCTGAACTACTACTACTGCTACTGCTACTCTACCTCCTGAGCCACACTACTACTACAACTTCTACTATAGAGGTACTGCTACAGATGTAGTGGAAATAGTGTGGGTCAAGAAGTAGAAGCTTTTTACAGTTTTACAGGATGGGATTTAGCATGGCGAGCTTATCCAGACCTGGTTAGTCACACAAATTTAGATACAATAAAAATCAGTCAGGAGTCGGGGGGTGTAAAGGTAAGAGCCACTTAAACGAAGACATTAAATTAAATACCAGTGTGATTGTAGGTGTCATTTTGGAGTCCTGTACAATAAATTACAAGATAAAGTAGCAACACGGAAATAGAGGGAGTCAGGAGGACGGTGACTCACAATGTGCACAATGACAAAGTCCAAGCGCAGGAAAGGATTATGGAAACTTTGGAGGTAAACGTGAGTCCGTTTTGGAAAAGGGTAAAGCAAACACAAGACTGAAAGGTGTCAGATAACACCGTCACCCAGGTGAAGCAGAGGTTTACCTGTGTCCTTATCCTTTCCTCTTCATCCCCAGTCAGCACGCCATCACTGATCATGTGGTCCATCAGGTAGGGGGGCTTGATGTCCTGCTCCAGTCTGTGGCGAAAGCGCAGCAGACAGCTCCGTGCCCTTTCCTCCAATGCCATCTCCGCACAACGCACCGACCATGCAGGATACTGGTCGCTCTGCAGATTAATGAAAAAAAAGATAAACTTCAGTGATATGGCCAAAAGTCTGTGGACGCCCAAACATTACAACCACATCGGATTTTTAACAAACATTTGGAAGCACAAGAAGTAAAATATTCTTGTGAGCTGTACTTCACACAAAAAGATAAAAAATTAATTGATCAAGATTCATTGAGACACATAAATGGTCTGAAACTATTAATAATAATCACTTAGAAGACATTTGGTCTTCTCCAGTCATAGCAGATGACCATCCACCAATGAAATGGGTTCTGCTCAAGGTTTTTACTCAGCTGTGTACATTTAAAAAAGTACAGTCTAGACCTGCTCTGTACTGATTTGGTGCTATGTTAATACAATTGAACTGAATTGGAGAATTCAATTAGGCTCTGGGAAACTCTATCCCAGACGGTCCAACACCTCTCAGTTGTTTTAATTGTAAGATTTTATATCAATTTAGAATGTAATTGTCAGATTAATTAATAAACGAGTACAAGCCAAGTACACTATAGCCAAATCATGGAAATCCACTTCTAATCCAAGTATCAGTGTCTGGCTTTGCAGGATTATCAGTGGAAAAACTTCACGTTAAAGGGTAAATGTCTGATTTATGACAGTATGTGTATTTATTATATGTCTGCTTGGTTTTTTTTTTGCTCTTTTATTTTTTTATTCGAAATGCTTTTCTCCAAAGGAAGATGACAGATGCAAAACAACCACATGTTACTGCCCTGAAATGTTAATAACCTCATCTAAGATTATTGTGACAGGTTAGTTTTGCACCTGTGTTATATTTTGTTGTGTTGTGATTGTTTATTCTGAAAATGAATAAAACACACTCGTTTAAATAAATAAAGAGAAGTGGAAGTTGTTGCAACCCTGTGTGAAAGTGAGCTAAAAATAAACAGGAGTATGTGAGAAAGGAAGAGAAAGAGAAACAACCTCAAACATGACCACAACCAGCTGTTCACTAAATAAAGTGACATTTCACTGAGTCTGAAGAATATTTTAAATTTAAACTAACACAGTCAAAGTTGGACAGCTTACCGACCTGGCTAATAAAAGTTTAGTTGATTCATTCTTTAAACTAAACTCTGCTTATCTCTCTCATTTGTTTATTTCCCTGCATGTCTCGACAAGTTCACTCTTTCTAACCTAGCCAGGAAACTAAAAACAAAGAAGGCAGCCAGCCAGGAGACACTTACGAATATCTTCTCTTCTTTAACGAGTAGGGTATTTGTCGGAGCTGTTAATGTCCGTGAAGTGTAAAGGGTCCAGTGTGTGCAAAGGTGATTTAATTTCTGCGTTGACGCTTCACAGCACGCCCAGTCTTTCTTCCTTTGAACGACAGCTTCCTGATTCCCGAAACAAAAACAACTCGCTCCCAGCCAATCGCGTGGCGAGATTTAAATCACGTGACCCGGTGCTGTGAGCGCATTTGTAACCAGGCAAACTGATGGTGCTTTCACGTACTTATCCAATGCTCGGAATTAAATGAGTCAGGTCATTTAAATGCCTTTGTTGCTCATGTAACAGCAGCTAAATATATATCAGCAGCACCACAAGAAGATTTTGTTTTATTTGCGAAGTTTTATTTGTAAAAAAAAAATAATAATAATAATAATAAAAAATCGAGCGGCCAGAGCTATTATACAGATATGTAGGAGAAATCTACTTTTGTAATAACTTTTGATTGGATTAACAAAAAATGTTGTCTACGTCGCTTTTCTTCTAAATTCCTGACACAGTCTCGATTATTTACATCACATCACGTTTGGCAATCCAATCCATTTTTGTTCGCAACTCGTAATTCCAACATTTCCCGACTGCATTTGAAGGTGACATTACTGCCTAGTGACAGCGAGAGATGAGAGCATGTTGTTTATTCCACAGTGATGCACCGATAATGCAATTATGAGGAGCCATAAATAGATTAAACTGTATAATGCTGTGAACAAATCGGCTTGTTGTCATCATTTCTGAATAAATAAATAAAAAAAATTAGATGATGGAAGTCTGTCAATCCAAATTATTAACTCTCTCCCTCCGCATTAATATGATGTATTATGGTTTAATCTTAGATAATACATTTTATAAATTTTCATAGGGCCTTTCTGTCACCCAAGGACACCTTACAATAAATGAGAGTAGACAGAAAATAACAGAAACAAACAAAAAGAATCATAAAAGTATATCAAATTACAAGAATAGGACATTAAACAGGTTAAAAATAGGACAATGCAATTGAATCAGATGGAAAAGGCGATTTTAAACATAGGACAATGCAATTGAATCAGATGGAAAAGGCGATTTTAAACAGGTGTACAACTAGTAAAAGTCAACAATTAAGGAAAAGTTACAGGTAGGTATATATATTTTTAAAAAGATTAAGATTGAAATCATGAAAAAATATATTGTTATTGTATTACATCTTGACAGCTACTCAATAGATAGATAGATAGATAGATAGATAGATAGATAGATAGATAGATAGATAGATAGATAGATAGATAGATAGATAGATAGATATTGTGCTATATGAAGCTACATGTCCTTCATACAGTATATGTCAAACATAAACTATATCAGGTTTTGTCACAGCACTTCAAATCTGTCCTCAAATAAATGAAGACGTGGTCACCTTTCTTTTTTAAAGTTTTATTATATTAATTGTAGTACACAAGAACAACAAATTCCCACATTTTTCATGTAAACTTTCATATAAAGAACATAACTGCTTTTCTTTGTGCATCCTTGGGTCCAATGGAAATTTTAGACACACTTTGAGTTCAGCACCTTTTTATTTCCCCTCGCAGGTTCTAATAGCCAACACAACAATACTGTAACGACTACAGTACCTTAAAAATGTAACAAACATAGCGACTAAAATCGATATGACAAGTATTCCACTGACAAGTGAGTAAGTATAAGACATACATGTGACAAATACTCCAACAAATGACTAGAATAAAAACTAAAATGACTTAACACATACACACACACACAAACAAAGCGAGTCATGCAGACAACTTATTTCTTTGCAAAATCAAAAATCCAAATTAAGGGAACACAATCAAAGGGATTAATTCAAGCAAGTTCAAAAGGTGGACATATCTGTAGTTCTACTATATTGTTACCTGTGATAAATAACTTGTTATATGTAAAGAATCTCTTATTCTACTCTGTAACTTTTCTAATTATATAAGTTTTCTTCCTTTTTGCTTCATAAAGCTTACTCTACGCTTCAGACATACCAAGGTTTTGCCCTTTTTTCCCCTCCATAATAACAGGAGTTTGACAGTCAATACAGGGATCACTATTAGGTCCAGAAATGGATCATTCTAACACTGGTTTTCCATTTTGAAACTTTAGAGCACTTAGCACAAAAAAAAACAACAAAACGCAGGTCACATTAAATGTCAACCGCGTGGTGCCTACACGGGCAGTGCCTTCACTGCTAAATGTAGTGATAGAAACTACATTTATAATACGCTGAAGGTAACTCCAACTATTGGAGCACACTGGCTGAGCAGAAGCAGTTGTACTGCCTAGTTATTGTAGTAGCTCCTTAGCTTTAGCTAGTTCTAGTAGCAAAAAGACTCTTAGACAGCGTGAGACAAAGTTTGGATTTAATTGGAGGGGACGGATTCTTGAGTGCTGTCCTGAGAAGGGTTTGTGGCGGGTGGACTGCTGCTGAACATCAGCTTCCTGATGATATCCGCATAGAAAGGTCCATAGACACTCCTGTTGTAGTTAACCAGGGAGATGAACTTTGCTCCCAGCAATGCCATTTCAGGTTTAACGGCGGTCAGGCCAGCTGGTACTTGTTCAAGTTTGACCTGGGGTTTAGGATCGCAGATGAGCGCCATGAAATACTGCTGCACACGATCCTCTGCGTGGAAACACAAAGAATAAGAGAAAGGGAAAGAACAGGTTAGAAAAACTCTACTGCGTGGTTTAAACTATGAACTTATACTGACATGAATCAAAGTCACTCCGACTCATTCAGTCTTACCAACTAGAGTGCGGATGGGATTGTCCTTCTGAACGATGCTGCAGATCTGGCCTCTAAGAGTAGCCTGCAGTGCTGGAGACAGTGCAGGGTAGCTCCTCTCTGTTAAAGACTTGTTGAGCTCACAGCAGATCTGAGCACTGACCCCCTCTAGTGCCTCTTCTAGGTTAAAGTTCCTTCAGATAAAAGGAGAAGAGAGTTCTGGTTTGAGCTCCTAGTTCATGTAAAGTAGAAAAAAAAACAGTGATCATAACTTTGAATACAGATTTAAGATGGATTTTATTTAAAAACTGACGGGCTGTGCATCCCGTCCAGCAGCACACTGGTCATTCTCTTCAGACGGTCAGACAGGGAAGGCAGACCCTGGATAGGCCCTCCGATGGTGCTGTAGACAATAAGCAACACCTCGTTCACCGCTTGACACTTCTGGAGCTGCCACTGAACCTCCCGTACACGGGTCTCATCAGTCATCCACGTCTAGAGGAGAGTTAGATGAGAAGATGGAAACCAGCGTCATTATCTGTGTGCAAGTACTGAGCTACAGAAAAGAGGCAATTAGCTTAGCACACCTTGTAGATTATTTTAATCTAACTCTCGTCAGATAAGCAAATCTGCACATTACCCCAAATTCTTAGAATTTTAATCTATATTTTGGATTCACCCTCATGAAATTAAATAAAGATTTGAAATTGAATAATAGGAGATTGAGATTCATGTGGCTTCCTTGCTTATCCACAATTAATGACACCAGATATCCCAAAAGTTGATAAAATCTCTCTCCGTTACATATGCAAATTTAAAAATACACTCACCTCAGGGAGTGGGCTTTTGTCGTAGTCCCATGTAAGGATACCGAGGAAGGCAGTGTTGAGGACATGAAAGGGCCCGGGAGTCACTCGCTGCCCTTTAGTCTGCTCTGTGGGGATGGTGGCCGACTGCAGCTCCTCCAGTGTCGACTTAATCCACAAGGTGGTGTTGTCCAGAGCACCTGAGGAAGTTTGTGTTTATTACTCTTTGAGACAGAACGGCCACGGCCAAATGGACATTCTCTAACTATGTAAAACATACAGCACTCAAAGCTATAGAGAAAAGTGTGTTCTTATTCACGTACTGGGTGTTTTGTCCAGGATGTTCTGAAACGTTTCCCTCTCATATTCAACACTGTGGCTCTGTAGCACTGGCCTCAGACTATTGATTGTTAAGTTGACCATGTCCGCCTTCATCAGGTCCAGCACACGGAAGATCTCCCTGATGTGTGATTAAATAATCAAACCCATGAAGTTATTGTATTCTCACAGACAATCCAATCTCTGGTAATAAGCGCTTTCAAATGTCTTAAACGTCCAAGCATGTACTCACCTGAACAGTGTCACCATGTTATCTGTGTTTTCGCGGAGTTTCTTGATTTCCTCATCCCTAACCGGTGCACACAGCTTGCCCATGGTGGTGATGATGTAAGAAGCAAGCCCTTGGATGTCTACGATATCGTTGTCAGCCTGCTGACGAATCAGATCCATGTCCAGCACCTCCATGATCTGGGTCCGCAACCGATTGGCACCGGGATTTAGGAATGACAGTAAGATCTGTCCAAAGAGGAAATGGATTGTTACTTTAGCAAAGCATTATTTTAGTAATTAATAAGTGAAGATGCCGAGTTTGTTACTGTTTTCTACCAGTCAAAGGAGTGCTATAGAGATAAAGAGAAAAGGATAAAAAAGGATCTTCAATATTTGAGCTGACCGTTACAAAAAGAGTCATCTCTAGAGATCTAGTGAAGATGTAAACATCTGGTTCTGACCTCTTTTATCTCCTCCAGTAATCTGATGGCTTGACCGTACTCAGGCGGGTCGTCGTTCAGCTCGGACTGCAGGATGTCCCAGAAGGCCTTGTGGACATTATCTCTAACTAGCTTCCATATACTAAAAAAAGAACAGGTGCATTTCGTTTCATCACAAAAATAGTGATGGAGTGAAGTAGTTAAAAATGTCTGAGCAAGTGATAAAGGGAAAAAAGGTTTGTCACCTGATTGGAACTTGCAGATTTTTTTTATTTTTAATATCCAACTAACAGCAAGTAGAAATATTAAAACTAAAATAAACTGGTGCTAATTTAGGTTCAGTAGTAGTATACCTGTCCTGAGGTAGGCTTTGTGGCTCCAGATGGAAGTTGCGGTTCACAATGATCTCATGGGCAAGGCTGAGATTGGACAGGTCTCTGGCAGACTCCATGACTTCATCCAGAGTTAACGTTTTGGGTGGGCTTGCTGTGGGAACAAAATATGGAAGAAGGAGATTGTAAAAGAGACCAACTAAACAGCAGTATACTGAAGTGAAGTCTGAGACAGTGCAGAAGTCGAACCGGCTAGTAGGACAAAGAAAGGAAAACAATCATGGACGCAGAAAATGCAAACAGTTAGTCAGTCCGAGGTTGTTCAGTTGTTCACACTCACAGGAGGGCGTGCAATGCTTGCTGGAGCAGTCACTTGTGAAACTTTCACGGGAACAGTCCAGGTCGCTGGTCGACGTCATGCTGTCACAGCGCTCTGACGCCGACTCCACGTCACTGCCTTGGTCCTCCCCGCTGGAGGTGGAGGCAGGTCGCTCATCATTTAGAGGCATCTTGGGTTATAGCTGCGGATGAGACGTTGGTTATAACCCTTAGCTTGTTGTTTATAACTTCAGCAAAAAGCCACATTTTGTAACACTTTGTCTAACTCAACTTGGATATTTTACTATTTCACAGAAACAGGTTTAGAGTTTAAGTGGAAAATTTGGAAATATAAAAACAAGGAAATTAATCCCACAATGACTTAACCCTGTCTGTTTTTGCCAAAACCTAATGTAACTTTTTAATTCAGCACCCTAGCCAAAAACCAGCCTATTAAAAACAACTAAATGTGACAAACTGTTGCACTGAGTGACATTTTCCATGACTACGGAGACTGTAGTCCATCATCCTGGTGCTGTAAATACGCATTTAAAAATAAATATGCATTATTCCATGGATGAAAATAGTCCCCATTAAATATGCTATTTATTCCTTTGCCACAGTGCCCAGCTGTTTTAGGGAACTCTTTTGCCTTTTATTTTACAATCAAATGCACTCATGGTGGAGGGAGGGTAGAAAGTACTGACAGACTAATGCATTATTCTTTTGTCTTTTCCTGGGATTTGCTGACAAAACCTCTAAAAGTAATACCTAAAATAATAAATAAGAATAAACTGAGGACAAAACAAAGTAAGCTTTACCTTAGTTTTATCTGTGTTTGTGTTAGAGGGGAGGACGAGTGACAAGTTCTTCATTTTGCACTCAAACAATAGCTTCTGTTGCCAAGGCGGTTAACAGAGTGCAACAAAAACACCAGTCTACTCAATAAAACAGTTGGCAAGCCAGTCTCCATGGTAACGGGGGTAGCTGCCTTGCGGCACAGTTCTGAATATCAACATCAACATCGTATTGTCTTCATTATTGAACTCGCTGACGGTGCATGAAGTCATTTATTGGTCTGGTGCTTCGGTGTGTGTGTGACGACACTATCCGAAGTCAGGAAACAAACAAGAGAACATTTCCATAGGTAGGTTTACACAGTCGCTTGTTTTCCTTGAGGATAAAAGAAACACAGCGTCCAGACCTATCTGGGATCAATTGTGTCCCCAGGGTACATGGGACAACAGAGAGGCTTCACAGCCGTTAAAATGATCCTGTTACACCTGTCTGTCATAAGAAAGGAAGGAAACGAGGGGCTACAGTTCAGAAACTTTAAAGTACCATGGAAGATTTGTTGGAACTTGGCAAAACACAAGAATGTATATTGATTACTGGAACACCTTTAATTAAGTAGCTCTCTTCCTCTCTAACGTTATCTGAGGCATACAGTACTGGCAGGGGTCACCCATGGGTGTTCCTGTCCCTGCTCTCAGTTATCTGCTGCCAAAAGTGAACACACACTCCCTCGCTGCTCTTTTTAGTTTAAAGATAGCTCAAGGGGGGGGTGTGAGGGATGGTTGTGTGACTTCCATGCACCCCTGCTCATTCATTACATCATCTGCTACACTTGACAACTCGGGTCACAGCAGCAATGCAGCCGGGCCAATTCTCCAGAGATTATCCAGAGCGACGAGGGGAGCCGTGCAGTCCAGAAAAACTGATCACGGATTAGGTCTGGACCGTGTCATCTGCTGCTTCATTATGAGAAATCCTCTTTAGGTAGTCTGAACGTTATGGTGAAATAAAACACAGGGACATGCACAGACATGTTGTAGACATGTTGTTAGACTATCAAATACAGCACTGGAATGCAACGTGCTGATAACAATACATCTTTTTAAATTTGCCCTGGTGCTGGATGAATGCCACATGATCAAAACAAGTCTTTTGATTCATGCCACATACTCTTACAGGCACTCATGAGGAAACAAAGAAAGCCTTCTGGGTTCCTCAGTTGACTGCAGTATAATGTAAACAAAGCAGTGGATCAAGGAGGCTGGACTAACCACAAGGGGGACTCTCCTTATTGGCTGCGGCACCCTGTCTCTCAGCCCTACATGGAAAATGTCTGGTTACATTGCTATGCACATGGATAAAAAAACATCCACACACGCGTCAGAAGTGGGTACACGTGATGTGAGCCAGCCAGCCAGCAGCAGACCAAAACAAGAACTCCATGCAACATGCAAATTAACATATATACTGTAATATAGAAATATCTGTGCAAATAAAAAGCTGAAATATATGAATTTACTGCAAAATACATTTGTTATAAAGGACTGTCAAGCTGTTTGTTATTAAACCAAACGCAGAGTATAAACGCTGGGATTGGTTGATGTATTTCGACATTGTAGTTTTGACGCTTCGTCGACTGTAACTTCTGTTTCCGCTCCGCAGCAAAGAAGTGACGAACAAAACCAGCCGAGTGATTTAACTATTTCAAATATGCGCAACAAAAAAAGCGACTTTTACCTCATTCAAGTCTCCGGAGGTGGGAAAAAAATTAAAACAGAGAGACTGACACCAGAAATAGCGCAGCAGCTCCCAGGAGGAAGTGTCGTCGTCCTGTGCTGTTCGTCTCTCTGTTTAAAGGTCTTTCCTTAGACCAGCTGCTTATGAGGACAAACAGAGAGAAACCATTTCATGCACAGGGGTGTTCAAAAGGACACACACAAGGGTGAACGCACAATTTATGATTAACATTCAAGTGTTTCGATTTAAACCGCGGCACGTTGTAAGGAAATGCACAACATGTCGCAGGACGAATGTAATGCTTTATTCTGCTTCATGTCACCCCTTCGTTTTTTTAAAATGGTATGCTCGGCTCTGCTTCACGTGGGACGGCTTTGTTTACGGATGTGACGTCAGTGTGTTCAAGGCAGTGTATGTGTGTGTATGTGTGTATATGTGTGTGTATGTTTAAACCGTATTAAGGACAAAACTCAGTGACATCATGGGGTCTCGTCCTTAATTTGGGCAAGAGATGCTGGCTGCAGACCTCCACTGAAATGAACGGGATACATTTCAAAATAAAACTGCAGACCTCCACTGTCAGGCCCTGAAATGAACGGGATACATTTCAAAATAAAACTGCAGACCTCCACTGTCAGGCCCGGAAATGCAAGGGATACATTTCAAAATAAAATCGTGAATTCGTGAATGCACTTCCGGTTGAATAATTTTTTCTCACAAATTAATTAATTAGTAAACAATGACATAAAATCTTTCAATTCCCGGTCTATTGTATATATTGTTTTTAATAGTAAACTTTTGTTTGGTCAGTGCACATTTTCTCTTAAGCTATTACTCATATGTTCATCAATGATTAATCATTAATCAAAATCAGTTAAATGTAAACGCTAGTGCTCTTTATTCAGAAAACCCTCATGTCACATCTACATTTCAGGATCTGGTTATTATACACATAGATTAAATGTTAAATATAAATATTTCAATATTTATCATCACAGTAACAATGTTACACACATTAGTAGCTGTAAACACTCAGCATTAGAAAAATACATACGTTGGTTTGGTGCTTACATAAGGAGTAAACATTTATAATCATCACTTTAAAAGTTACATACGTTGTTTTTGGTGCCTATTTGTTTCCCAGATATATTAGTGTGTGTGTGAATGGGTGTATAAGAGACATTAACTTAAAGAACTTTGTAGAAAGGCACTTTATGGAGTTCAGTCCATTTCCTTGTATTAGTTTACAGGAAGATCTGCCACATCCAATATGGCGTTAACGTAACGCAGCAACGGACCAACCTGCTCAGTGAGGCATCTGAAAATCATTTTCATCTGAAAATGAAAAGGGTGATTTTCATCTGAAAATGAAAATGACCCTCACAAAACTCCCCACCCCCCAAAAAACGTCATCACTTCCGGGCCTGACAGTGGAGGTCTGCAGCCAGGTGCCTCTCAATTTGGTAGCAATAAAGATAATCTATTAGATTTGAGGGTTAAGTCTTGTATTTATAATAAATATGCTACTACTACTACTACTACTACTACTAATAAAAATATCTGGCATTGTGTGTGAAATGTTTCATTTGGTTGATCCAAAGATGTTCATTTATCAAAGGCCTTTGGATATATTGTTGTATTATATGTGTTGGATATCCTATTTGTTTATGTTCATGTTTATATATTTTAAGTTTAATTTTATGTTTATGTATGTTTGAATGAAAAAAAACTTTAATGACAAAAAGGAAGGAAGAAGAATTAATGATTAATGAGATGATAGTAATTCATTGTATACCAGAATCAGGATCACTTTACTGGCCGGATATGTACATACAAGGAATTTGTATTATATTATATTATTTATATTATATTATATTATATTATATTATATTATATTATATTATATTATATTATATTATATTATAGATAGAGCTAAAAACAGGTACAACAAGCTTGTGAGATAATCAACATTAATCTACAATGTACAGATAAAATTACATGTCAATATGGAGATTTGTGTATCTATAAACAACAATAATATGTGACAGCAAGACAGTAAGAATAAGACAATAGTGCAGTGGTGAAAATGATGCTGAAATAAAACCATATAATATGGTTTATGTAGCAGGTTCCTTTATCTGCATGAAGTAGATGGATATGACAGTATATACAGTATGAGCAGCGCTTATTGACTGAGTATGAGTATTAAATAATTTACAGGTATAATTTGACACACACAGGGAGGGCAGCTTGGTACCAATCATTTTATCTGCAGTCCTCACTGTCTGATGTAGTCTGTATACTCAAAGTATTGTTAGACAGACACCTTATTGTCCTTCCAAGGAATTCCGCTGCAACTGTACAAAGCCTCACATAAACGCATAAATACACAGATACATTATACGCCACAACATAAGCACAAAAATAGACATCCAATAAAGCGCCTTTTCCACTCATATCCCACGCATGACAGTTACATGACAGGTGTTTTATTAAGCGATGCTATGGCAGAGGGTACAAAACTCCTGTTGTTTGCTGAGTAAGCTTAGGGATTTAAGTACACCTGCATTGTAAGTACTGTAAGTTATGTAAACTAAGGGATTTAAGTTCACTGAATTATAAATAGGTTATGTAAACTAAGGGATTTAAGTTCACTAAATCATATAAAAGTTATGTCAACTAAGAGATTTAAGTACATTGAATTGATATCAAGTTTATTCGACAAAAGATTTATTTTTATTTTGAAACATTACAAAATCAACTTGTCTTCTCAAATTCAGTCAACTTTAAATTTCTTAGGCAACCAGAGCAGTGACTTTTTTTTTTTTTTTTTTTGTAAAGCTGGAGCAAACAGTTCCTTTTTTACAGTGTATGGTTGGAGATGAGGCTCACATGCTTGGAGCTTCTTTGTGAATAAACAGTAGCAACTTTTACATGAAATGATGAGTCATTATGCACCACAGCAGCACCCTGACTCTGTCTGACCTAAATGGAATGGAACCTTTCAAAGGTAGCACCTGTGTTTACCTACTATTTCAAAAGGTCTATTGAACTGCAAAGTGTGAAGTCCTGTCAGCTCCTTAACGGCGATGCATGTCACTCCCTGTGTCAACGCAAGAGCTCATTTTATGTGCCATAGCCATTGTCCAGTAAGTTATGAAAACTAAGGGATTGAAGTTCACTAAATCATAAATAGGTTATGTAAACTGAGGGATTTAAGTTCACTAAATCATATATAGGTTCTGTAAACTAAAGGATTTAAGTTCGCTAAATCATATAAAAGATATGTCAACTAAGAGATTTAAGTACATTGAATTGATATCAAGTTTATTTAACAAAAGATTTATTTTTATTTTGAAACATTACAAAATCAACTTGTCTTCTCAAATTCAGTCAACTTAAAATTTCTTAGGCAACCAGAGCAGTGACTTTTTTTCTTTTTTTTTAAGCTGGAGCAAACAGTTCCTTTTTTTACAGTGTATGGTTGGAGATGAGGCTCACATGCTTGGAGCTTCTTTGTGAATAAACAGTAGCAACTTTTACATGAAATGATGAGTCATTATGCACCACAGCAGCACCTTGACTCTGTCTGACCTAAATGGAATGGAACCTTTCAAAGGTATCACCTGTGTTTACCTACTATTTCAAAAGGTCTATTGAACTGCAAAGTGTGAAGTCCTGTCAGCTCCTTAACGGCGAATCAAAACGCTGATAAAGTGATAATTTGGCATCATTTATGTTGATTGATTTCAAGCTGACAACACCTCTCACCCCCTGCGTGAGTCTACGGGGGCCTTTGAGCAGCTCCCTCAGCGACAGACTGCTACACCAACAATTAGATTCTTCTTCTTAAATTCATCTTAAATTATTTTACATTTTACTTGACACTGCATCATGCAATGATCCTACTCCGCTGTGCAATTATATTTATTTATCCACACTGTACAATAACCTCCTACTGTATCCTTTGCATCTTGGTATACTGTAAAATGATTATGAAACTCGGAGCTGTAATCAAGCTACAATTTCAAACTGATGTCACAAGGTGGCAACAAAGGCCTTATTTATATATTTCGCTTGAGTCAATGGGAGAAATCACTGACTGGAAAAAGTTCCCTACTTGAAGTGGAACAGGATCTCTATTGTTTCGTCCTGCTCCCAGAGACGTTTCGCCTATTCGGGCCATCTTTATTTCTTCTGTTTTATTACTATTTTGTTATATTGTTGCACAGATAGATCTCTTCTCATTCTCTCTATCCGTTCTCTCTTCTTAAAACAGTAAACATGATACATGTCCGAATTAACATCCAGCAAGAAAACAATACCAAATTGTCCCACCTGATATAATATGGCTTTGTGTAACTGTCCCTTTGCAACTGAGAGCGTGAAAGTTTCACCTGGCAACTGAAACCATTTTAAGGGCAAAACTGGGTATTACAGACAAAACAAAGACAACAAGTTTGACAGGTAAACATAAACACTAAACTAGTATGTACAGATAAAACATGTAGAAATATGTATACTAATAGTGCAATGCTATAGAGTGCCAAGGACGTTGAAATAAATATGGTTTATGTAGCAGGTTCATACAGGGTTATTACACAGGGAATATTCAATAAGACTGTGTGTCTGTGTCCTCTGTCTGATGTTCATCAGTATTATTTAAGTGGTGAGGCAACTCTCCGGAGAGAGATTATGAAAGACATCTTGTGTGCATGACTGCTTTCCTGTTACTCTAGATTTGACAGTTCTTCCTTGTATCATAGCCAGAAGCTAAAAAAAGTTTGACACCATTCCAGTGTTTAGGAAAACAATTACAACCTAATCATCGAGTGCACACACCTTGCCAAGAAACCAAGTAATGTCATTTCTATTTTGTGTGTGTGCATGTCACTCCCTGTGTCAACGCAAGTGCTCATTTTATGTGCCATAGCCATTGTCCAGTAACAATCACCATGTTTTGATTACACAGGATAAAGTAATGTGCTGGCCTCATTTCATTTAAAAAGGATCGTGTCTGCGTAAGGTTTATATGAAGAATAAACTAGAGTTGCCTTGGGATGACTCTCTGCGGATGGAAATAAGCTGCTATGATAAAAAAAAGAAAATACTTTGTCCAGTATTTTTATTTTTTAGTGACAGTATTTAAATTAAATATCAAAAAGATTTAATAAAAATAATAATCCCCTCCAGACAAATAATTAAAATAAAATCAATTGTGTAATCAACAAGTCAAAATAATTTCATTTGATCTCTTCAGCTGTCTCTATCAGAAATAAAAGCTTGAAAAGGCCAAAAAAAAACAAAACTTAAATTTATAATAATAGTATAATAATAAATAAATTAATATTTACAATTCCTGGAGAATGACAACATAAAACCTTTTCCCTTGATTGTTATAAAAAAAAACACTGAAGATCAAGCAACCATTTTTAAGAATATATATATATATTTAGTCCATTCAATGGAAGAAGACTTACAAACATCCAGTTCACTCGATGCTTGCAAAAAATAAAGTTGAATTTGCAATATTACACGTATAATTAAACATAATGACAGTTGAACAATACTTTACATTATAAATAGTAAATACAAATTTCCTATTGCTGTGGCAGCATCCATGTAAAGAAATAGAAATAGAAAACTTTTTAATGCTGTCAATTTGGCATGTAGAAAAGAACAACAGCATTTTTCGTCAGTGTCCCTGATTCTAATGTTCTGTTAACCCCAGAACCATTTTGTAAGATCATTGAAACGCTGGTACTCTCTGTGGTTTTGTATGTAACGGCAACTTTTGCAAGCATGCTCTTTGCCAAACGAACCCATTTTTACTTCGTACCATTTTCTCCAGTTATGGTATTTCATGTACTCATCATCGTGTTTGTCAAGATAAAGTAGCCTCTCTGCCAGTTCCTTTGCGGTAGGAAAGTCATCGACATGAATGAAAGAATCTCCTGGGACCAAGCGTTCATAATTTTCTCTTGGAGGACCCAGAACTACTGGCACAGCTCCTTGTATCAAAGGAGAATATAACTTCTCTGTGACGTAATCTTTGTAAACTGAGTTTTCAAAAGAGAGGTAAAATTTGCAGCCCTTCATTATCTTTGTATATTCGTCATTACTTATACGTTGGTTACAGCCTCCTCCGAAACATTCAACCTTGACATGTTTTTTTAATTCATTGTAGACCTGAACTCTCCTTTGATGGGCGCCCCAGTTACTCACAATCCAACAGACCAGCCTGTCCTTTGCTGGCAATTTGAAAGTCTCTTCTTTAGGTGTCACTGGCACTAGAGAACCATATTGCACTGGAATGTGTGAGTCAAGCCTATAACTGCATGTCAAGTTTATTAGCTGATTGAGTTCAGTGATTTGACCACAGTTTGCAGGGGACTCCATATTCCACCATACCCATTTCTGAAACCTGGGACGTGGCTTCTTTGGTAAGTTTGAAATTCCACGCATGTCCCTGTGGTGGAAGAGAACTCCGTGCGCTTTGTTGTAAAGACTCCTGTCATCTGTTAACCGGCATCTTGTGATATTGTAGTCACTGCAGCTGATGTCAAACTTATAGCCAAATGGCCAAAACCAGATCAATAAAATAGTATCTGGCTCATTGTTCACTGCCGCGACTTGGATCTTCTGGGTGTCATCGGGGTGCTCCTTGTTTGAACAGTTTGGGTGTAGCTCCTGGGAATGCACACATTTAGGACAGGGCTGATGGCCAATCATCGATGAAATGTTAAAATCGGGAAATTTGATATCAGGCTTGTAGTATATGTAGAGAATAACTGGAAAACACAAAAACACTAAACCGACGAAGATCACTGTGCGCTGATGGCTCCAGTTGCTGGGTTGGCAGGGCATGGCTCACCTTGAGAAAAAAAATACGTGCATTCATTGTAGACAAAGCATTTGATAGCATTCAGCTCACACCCAAGTGAGATTGCAGTTACACAAGGTCCAGTTAGACTAGTAAAAGGCAAATGACATTCCATGTCACCATACATTAATGTGAAAATATGAAATTTTCTGGCTCTGTCATGTTATTGTCAATACATTATAAGTGAAAAAAAACCCCCATTACATTTGGTTATCTTTTCTGTATTTATACATATATACTAAAAAGATTAAACACATGCCATGAAAGTAAAACAGAAACGGTAAAAATCTACAAAATTAAATGACCAGAGCCACAGAAATAGACCAGATTATGTTAATTAAAAATAAGTAGTATATAAAATTGTAAATTAAAAATGCAGAGATATAGTGTGCATAGTGCAGAAAAATAAAGTCATAAAGTTTTTCAAACCTACTGCATGCTGGAGCCAGATACGCTTTAAAAAGTAAAAGCACTTTAAAAGGAATTCATAAAACCTCTAAATTAAACTTTAGAGAATTAGATGAATATATAAATGTCGGTTACCACCCAGTAGGCGAACAAAGAGGATAATAATTACATTTATATGAAGATTAAAGCATCAAAAACAGAAAGAGCTTATTCTCTGTCCATTTCCTTCACTTCACACATGACAAATTCTTATTTCCTTCATTTTTAGTTTTTGTTGCCTGGAGCTAAAATTTCTTGATCACCAAGCACAGCTTTGTTTCCTACAGGAGGCATTATGTTCATTAATTTCTGACTTTCAAACAGTTAGAGGTCGAACAAACAAATATAATCTGTCACATGATAAGAGACGATTGAGGTATAGCAAGAATTAAAGTAATAAGAAACACAGGTAAAATGTTACCTTGAAGTAGACAACAACTATTCACAAGTGTTCCTCTATCAGCTCCAAAAAAATGCTGTTGACCTGGATGTTTCTTCTTTTTCTATAGCTCCAAGCACAGAAGGAGGTATGTTCCAAACGATCCGGTTTTACCACCTGCACTCCATTGAGTGTCCTGTACTCACAGCCCTTCCTGCTGTTATGTGTTCATGCAAATTTGTGAGGGAGTTAGTTGACTGTATCATGTATTTTAAATACAGGTGCTTTAGGTTAGGTGGTAGAGTTGGATTTGTTTTTCCATATGGAGCCTTATTGTTTGCCTCAATCTGAGCCACGTTGTTTGATTATGTTTGCATTTACCCAAAGCATGCCTTTTGGATGAAATGGGAAATAAGATGAACTTGTTCGAGTAGGTGTGTCTGATAAATGTTTGACCATAAACACACAATGGTTTAGCTATAAACACCCTTTACTGCAGGACCAACCTCTTTTACAGCAACGAGATTACGAGTGGTTCCATATATTTTCCAGGAAGCTCACAAGAAAGTGTGCCACAGTACAGTGTCAGCTTTTATCAAGTAATAAATTCAACTGTGAGCATTACAGTTTTTTCCAATTGCTTAAACACAATTTTGCAAACTAGGCTGGTTTTATCAAAATACTAACACAATTCACCAAACCCCACACCCAAACTGCTAAATACCTCATACCATACAAAATGAAGCACTGCAGCCAAAATCAAACTTTTGCACCAGATGGCACACACTTCATTCGTATCACAGATTTTTGTCTAACCAACTACACACTGTTGGACATAAAAGTACTCTCATCTTTAGTATGCTTTGCCATCATACTAACATAGGTCAAACTGTAGAGAATTCTTCATATTGTTCACATGCACATAAATATTTGCAGATACACACACTTGCTATTGAAATATTTACTTTTTTATTTAATTTTTCACCTAACAAGTCAGTGCAACACTTGCACAGCAGATATATTTACATTGGAGTGAACTAATAATAATTAGACAACACTTCTCTACCCCGACCTCTCACTGTTCTTCCCCCTATCACTCTCACCCTCCCTCTTCCTCTTCCTCTCTCAGCAATGTCTTCCATTGTTGTTGTAAAAGAAAAAAAAGATGAGGTTTTGCTCCCTGTGGGTCAGTTTCAGTGTAGGAACCAGATCCTGTAATAGCACTTCTTGTTAGCAGTCCTTTGGAATAAGGTATCACTTTGCTGTTACTTGTAGCAAATGCTTGTTTCAGAGTTTGTAAATTTGTTTCAGTTTGTAAAGTTGTTTCAGAGTTTGCAAAAGTGTTTTGAAATTCGTACAAATGTGTTTTCTAAAATGTAAATTTGTTGCAGCATTGGCAAAAGTGTTGCACACTTTGTAAATTTGTTTCAGAGTCTGCAAAAGTGTTTTGAAATGTGTACAACCGTTGCTGTATTGGATGCTGCATTGGATTTGGAACTAATACAAGGAAATGGACTGAACTTCATAAAGCGCCTTTCTACAAAGTTCTTTAATTAATGCCTGTTATACACCCATTCACACACACACTAATATATCTGGGAAACAAACAGGCACCAAAAACAACGTATGTCACTTTTAAAGTGATGATTATAAATGTGTTAAAAACCTTGGTAAAGAATACTCTTGCACAGCTTTTCCGTGTGTTGCCACTCTGCAACCTAAGGGTCTATGGCCACAACTGCCAGTAGGGCGAGAGTCACGCAATGAACTCTTAGTCTTTCCATGTGCTCTCATGTCACTTGCTGTCTAGTTGTTTTTTTTACTCATTTTGAGGCGCAGTTTTGTGAGAGCTTCAAGTTTTGCGGCTCTTCTGGCAGCTAGTGGTGGGCAGAGCGATCTAAAATATCGATTGTATCAATACCAATGTTGATATCGGTTATAATCAATAGCTGATTTTCCAGCATCAGTTAATGCTATTAGTGTAATCATAGTTGTAATTTTATGAGACTGTGTTTAAATGACTCTTCAGTCAGTCATATAATATATTAAGCCGGATGAAATAAATCGAATAAATATATATCGAATCGAATATATATATATATTATATATATATATATATTATATATATATATATATATATTATAAAATTCAGCGCGAGCTTAATGCAGCGTGTGGACACTTCTGGTTTTCAAAATAAGACGTGGGTTTTAAACGTATTAAACGTTTATTGTAAAATATGAAGACTGGTTAAAATTTGATTAAAATTGTGTCTCATAAACAAGTAGATCCTGCACTGCTTCAATGCTCATATGTCATTATGAAATATATTAATTTCTAATAAATAATAATGTCATTATTACCTCGATAGCATTGCATTTGCTCAGAATCAATGTAGAACAGTAGATTTACACTTGCTGTATGAGACACACCTCTTTTTATAGAATTTTAACAATTTTCATCTATTTTTTTAAATGAATTTTTAATACATTTCATAATGTAAATATGAGCTTTAAAGCTCAATAGCTTCCAGGTCATGTGACCTATTGACTCAAAATCAGTCTAGAATAGTAGATATTCACCTGCTGTATGAGACACACCTCTTTTTTGTTAACACTTGTCATATTTTTTATGAATTTTTATTTTTTTATAATATACATATGAGCATTGAAGCAGTGCAGGATCATACTTCTTTTATGAGACACACTTTTTTTTAATCAATAAGTCACCACGCTGCAGTAAGCCATAAAGTCGGCAATAAGGGCGCACTTGAAAATATTGGAGCGGCTGGCGTGACCGCAGTAATTTGCCCCCCCCCCCTGCCCTAGAACATTAACTTTAGGGTGTCAAATAGATAACAGCAAACTGACACATTTTGTTAAGCAGAAAATGGACGTGGCAGAACCAGAAAAACCTTCAAATATTCAATTGTATTACTTTATTGGTGTTATCAACCTTTACAGTACAATTAACACAGGGGGAAAAAAGGAACAGGACTGTTTAATAGTTAACTTAGTTTTGAAAACACCATCGACACCACCACTGTGGATTAAGTGTCGAAATGGTGTCACATGATCACAGTAGTAAACAATGGGACGGGGTAATTGAGCCGTTGAGTTCGCAGAGAGGACTCTTTTAATCCCTCATAAGTTGCCAAACCTGTAGTGTGTGTGTGCCTTTTGCCCCCCGCACCTTTTTACAGCCGTTACAACCAGTCTATTCATTTTTAGCCGTTTAAGGCAAGGCAAGTTTATTTGTATAGCACAAATATATATATATATATATATATATATATATATTAGGGCTGTCAATCGATTAAAAACAATTAACTAATTAATCGCAAAAATTTCTGTAATTAATCGTGATTAATCGCGATTAATCTATCAATAAATGTATCAATAAATTAAGTGCATTTTTCTGAGACTGAAGCTTATAATGAATATTTATTTATGTAAAATGATCAAATTAATGTAGAATAAACTCAGATAAAGTATATGAAATTCATTCATGTTATTGGCTTAAGGTGCACATATGCACAGTGCAAACAGAAAAAAAGACAGAATGAGGAAATATACTGAGGAGTGCCACACTCCTGTAGTGTAGACTGGGTGTTTTGCTTTGAGGTGATATGTTAAAGTCGTGTTACTTCTGTGGAATTTAAATTCGGCTTTGCAAACTGTGCAAATTGCCTTGTGTTTGTCCAACAAGCCGTCGGGCAACTTTTTAAAATGAAATGTTCCCCCTAAAAGTCCGTCCTTATCCATCTTTACACCACAGACTCTCCTTTAGTTAGGATAGATCATAGACATATATACACAGACTCTCCTTTAGTTAGGATAGATCATAGACATATATGCACAGACTCTCCTTTAGTTAGGATAGATCCTAGACATATATACACAGACGCCTCACTGAGCAGGTTGGTCCGTTGCTGCGATACGTTAACGTGTCCGCCATATTGGATGTGGCAGATCTGCCCGTAAACTAAAACAAGCAGGGCCGGTTTTAGCTATGGGCAATGTGTGTGTGTGTGTGTGTGTGTGTGTGTGTGTGTGTGTGTGTGTGTAACTGAAAGAAGAATATGAAAGTGAAAAATGTAAATAAATAATTTATTCAAAAGACCACCAGAGTTGATTATAATTGTATTTAACCTGACAAAAAAAATGTGTACAGTACACTTATTATTTTATTTAATTTATTTATTTATTTATTTATTTATTTATTTTATTTTATTTTATTTTATGGGACCATGTACAGTATTAAACATAAACGATTACATTTGATGTACTGCACCAGAGTTTAGCTTACAGCTACTTTTCATCTGCAGACACAATTAAAACATATTACAGCACAACACAAAAACACAAAAAAGCAAAAAAACAAACAAAACAAAACACATAACATACATTTTGAATACAGTGGTGTGTTTTCTCCAAAATTCAAGATCAAAACTTGAAATTTCAGTTTCAGATTTGATGTTTTACTTAAGTACAAAACCTTTGACGCTCAGTTTATTATAGAAACCCTGTGGCAGTGTGTGTCCCTGCCTGTGGAGAGCAGCAGCGCGCAGCGCCTCGTTTGACTTTAGAAGAAGAAGGAGATGTTTGCGTCACACGGAGGGCTCATGATGGCGGTTGATTTGACTCCTCGGTTCAGACGCTTGAACAGTCAAACTAGAAGCTTTCGTGAAAATATACAGCATGGTAAGACCTGAATATTAACGCGGCACAAAGTTAAACGCAGCTGTTCTCTTCTTATATAAATACAAACACACACACAGAGCACAGCTGTGTAAATAAATGACCTGTTACCGTGTTCTTCTTTTATTTTAAATGTTTTGTTTTGACCAGTGTTTTATGGATGTTTACGCGATATCAAGTTGTTCAAAACATTCAATTACAAGTAAAGAAACGTGTTTCGGTTTAATCAGTGACCGTGTTAACTGGTGACCGTCATCCCAATGGGTCCTAGTGATGGGAAGTTCGGCTCTTTTTAGGGAGTCGGATCTTTTGACTCAGCTCACCAAGAAGAGTCTGCTCATTTTACCACTTATACCTTTGATAATTCAGCCAAATTTAGCCCTGATTTGACTTATGTAATATATTCAATACGTCATTTGTATTGAAGCATTCAAAAGTAATAATTACATTGTCTAATATCAATAAATTGCTGCAGCCAATTGATTTTAATTGCATTTATAGACCCTTGTAACTCTCTGAAACCGCCCAGTGAATGCACTAACGCACTTGTTGACCCACTCTGCTACACAAAGCAGATAGAAATTGACTGTTGACTGTTGGATGCACAGTTCTCGTGTGTCTGTGAAGGTTGTTTGTGGACCCTGCTTGATACGACAGCCTGGCTTTCGCAAAATTCTACATTCCGCCTTTGTGTTTTCAATAATAAAAAAAAAAGGGTCTAAATGCTGCTTTTTTTTCTACTATCACTGAACGGCTCATCGTTCATTTAAAAGAGCTGGCTCTTCGAAACCAGCTCGTTCACGATCGACACATCACTAAAGGGGTCTTGGTTGTCGTAATTACGACAGCTGAATGTTCATGGCTGCTTTTTGTTTCTTTCTCATTAACGTTACAATATCAAAAAAAAACATACCTGATTCATTCTTTGTGCCTTGTTGGACAGCTATGTATTTATCTGCGTGTTTTGTAACTGAATGCATTCAGTTGAGGTCGCCAATTAACATGGTCGCGTGTTAAATCAAAACACCTGCATTGTATAAAGTATGTTTAATAAGTTGTATAGATATGTTATCAGGGTAACATGTACATGAATGAACCAGAAAACCAGTTGGACCTGTTTAAAGTTGCAGCATAACATTTTGGCCTTGGGTTACACCCTGTTTCAAACCCTTTTCCTCTAACTCTGTGTCTCCTAAACAGGGTTCTCTGGGCCCTTTGGTGCCACCCAGCTATGGCAGAACATCATCCAGGCCCTGCAAACCCAGGTGGAGGTGCGTCGCTGTAGAAGGAATCTCCGTGTTCATGCCGAATGTTTCACAGGCTCCGACGCTGTGGATGCTGTCCTCAGTTATGTGATGCAAAACGTGGTGTTTTGCACGAGTGAAGTGTCTCGACTCAAAGCTGCTCGACTCTGCCAGGCTCTGATGGAGGCCAAGGTGTTTGAACCGGTGGGTACGAAACTGTTTCGCAGAGACAAAGAAGTGACCTTCGAGGACAGCAGCAGCAGCCTTTACCGTTTTCTGGAATATAAAGTACTACCCAGTTCACCCATGAAAGAGTCCAATAGTGACACAGAGAACATGCTGCCGGAGGAACGGGAGATAAAGAGAAAGAAGAGGACCAGGTTGGTTTTACTTACAGATCCCCTTTCTGACATGTTCATGTGCTTAATTGACACATTGTGAATATAAAAGCCTTATTACAAAATAAAGTTCATTGAAATCTCATAGGATTTTATTTAGTCAATATTATTCTGATATTTGATTGAACATTGCAAACTTTAATTACCATAATGTTTCCTGTCATTTCTGGAGGCTGAAGGAACTTAGGACGATCTCTAATCCCCTTGCTGTCGGACCATCAGACAGGAGGGTTGAGAGACTGCTGAAGAACATCAACCTGCAACCAACTTTGGCTCCAGCTCTAAACACAACACCCACTACTTCTGCCTTTCTATCCAAGGCTGGTAAGACTGAGTTTGATGGGTGCCATATACAAGGCAAAACACTCCATGACAGATATTTTTCTCACATATTGTTTCTTGTTTTTACTTTCTCCTGCGTCCCCCAGTGGTGGATGAGGTTTGGAAGCAGCAGACTCTGCTGCAGCTGCTGCAGATGGTAGAGTTGCCTGTGCTGGACTGTATACTGACCTCTCCTGCAAAGGTTTATATCCATGCATGCAGAACTCCTCTGGCCAACCAAGACCTGGTTATTTCGAACACATGCCTGGAGAGAGAGCTGCCGGACACCCTTAATCTGCCCCAGTTAGTGCTCTGATTACAGTGGAAATGAAAAAAGGAATGATCTAAACATGGAAAATGGACACACTTTTCAGTTTCTAGTCCCCACAGTCACAGTTTCCTCCTCACCCTTTCTTTACAGGTTGGATGAGTGGCTGTCTGCAGCGGCAGACTGCTTGGAACTCTTTCCCGACCAGCTCATCGTGGTTGCAGGAGAACAGCTCAGCCAGCAAGGTGGCAATGCCTTTTCAGAAGATGAGCAGGCGAGTCGAAAGAGACTGCTCTTCGACACTATTGCCAAATACTACAGTGGACAGGAAAAAGCTCCACTTCTCTCGGGACGCCACCTGGACATACATGCTGCAATTCTGAATTTGCTGGGTAAGACTAGATATGGTTTACAGTCATTTTTTTTTAGTTTATGATTGTGACATCTTGTAAATTGTGGAGATTTGACACTGGTTGAATCAACACGCTGTTATTCTGACATCGGTCAGTACTTTTTTTTTGTCTTTCTGCGAAGATCCTTTTCCACCTCCCGTCTTGACCTTATGTTGTTTCTTTTCCAGATGAAGGGAAGGTGCAGGATGCCATCAAAGCATCTCAGTTGTGTTTGCGACTGCTGGACACGAGCGTGAGAGATGAACTTAGGAGACTACTGGCCTTTATGGCTACAGCAGCTCACCCAGAAGCATGCCGTCTTCAGAAACAGGTATATCTCTATAGTTTCTACAGCCTGGTTGTTAAATGCTGAACATTGCTCAGTGGAGCTTTGTTTTGTAGTATCATATCTAAGGTTTGACCTTCTGGTGTGTAACCTTTCAGAGCAATAACAGGGCCTTGGTGTGCCGCACCTTCCAGAGAGCAATTGTTCAGAATCATGAACTGACTCGATCCCAGAGCGAAACTCTGGTGCTGTTTCTCATGGAAAACTGCAACGAGCTCTTCAAGGTACACTTCAGTTTAGGTTTCACTGACCTTCTGTTTGTATCTATATTGTATCTTATCTTACCTATATTTCTTAGTTTTAATTTAATTTGAACTTTTTAAAAATTCCTTTCCCTGTTCCTTCCTGTAATGAATTTAGACTCCTACATCCCTTATCGAAGCTGTGCGGAGAACACTGAGGACTTTGCAGCAGGGAAAAGATCCTGACTCAATTGCCAGTAAGTTGACTCTGTAAACTGTGCACACCCTACACATATGCATTTAGGCAGAACTGTGATGACATTTGTTTTCCTTATTTACATCCTGATCAATAAGCAGTGTAAACATCTTGAACGAGAAACTCCCTTCTTTAAGTGATGACTGATTAGAGTATAAAGAATGACCTTGTTAAGTGTTTCATAGCTGACCACATGGTCGCACTGTTGCTCAAACATGAATCCTCTGCCCTTTGTGCATTAACGCTACTGTCAATGTCCTCTTCTCCGCTGTGTGCTGCAGCTTTCACCTTCTGCCAGCAGGTAACGCCACAGGAGTACGAGGACCAGCGAGAGGCTACCACCCTGGACAGCCTCAAACAACTTCTCCGTGACATTTCCTCGAGCAAAACATTACCCGCCAAGGAGAGGAGGAGGCTGCTCAAGGAGTTTGAAAAACATCACCCCGTGGTCTTCCTCCAGCATCTCTCCAGCACCTTCTGAAACACACAGCTGAAGGGTATCGCTTTGACCTCCTAGGTCGTACTTCGCAAAGGCGGTACAGCAGTGGTGGTATGGGGCTTACACTGGAGAATGGTAATGATTTAATGCACAACATGAATCTAATTAAAAAATGCTGTTTTTCTAATCTCACCCAATGTCTGCTCGTAGAGACGGACTAACACCATCAGCGCAGATGTTGCTGTAATTAATGCTAATAGGAAATAATTTCTTTAAGTCACAAGAAGCCTTCGTTAGTTGATGTTTTATTCATAGAGATGCTTTCTTTTTTGACAGTTCTTACTGTCCTGTAGCACTAGCAATCATTATCTATCTGATAAATTTGCAATTTGATGAAGCATTTCTGAGATCTTTGTTTGTTTAAGCCACAGACACGATTATAGTAGTTTTGCACTAGATTATATGACATAGCCAAAACATTGGTGACTCTGATTTGATGTCGATGATAAGAGGTTTTCTTTTTTTGTGCTGGATTGTTCAGGCATTACTATAGAATACAGTATATGTCTAAGTATAAACAAAAAGGGATAACTGACAATTAGTGACCAGCTCGTGGACTAAGTATTGTTCTTCTTGATACTGTATTTGCTGCATAAAGCTAGTGTCTTATCCTGAAGAGATATCTAAGTTAGGCTGACGTGGGCTTTGGACACGAATCTGTGGTTTGGAGAATAAATGCGGCGCACTTTTATCAAGCATGAACCTTTCTACGAATGAAGAATAGCAATATTAAAGCAGTAATTTTGCTTCTTGACAGCATGCTGTAGTGTGCTTAGGGGAAAAACACTAATGTAGCTGAATAAGTGTTAACAGTTGTAAGTTGTTTTCGTGAAGAAAGAATTAAAACTAACATGTAATGAAAGCAGAAAGGGTCCAATAATGTATTAGGCTAACCATAACTCAGGTTATAATCGTGCTTTTAGTGCCAGTATCTTGGTCAAATGTCTTTTTAATTGTAACGTTTTAGGATTTTTACTTGAAAAGTGGACTTTCTGTGTCACAAATGATGATTTAATATTATTTTAGGCAACTAATTTAATTTTTAGTTCGGCGTGATGCCTCAGTTGGACTCTATTCTTTTAACTCATGAAGCCATAATTTTAGTAATTTATAGTCAGACCTCATCTCAGTCAGCATCTTTTGTTCATTACATACACTAAAATCATGTTCGAATGCACTTTATGATGCTGAAACATGCTTTATTTTCTCTTGGAACAAACTGAATAAAGCTTTAACTGACTCAAACAAGACTTTGCTGTCATATTCTTTATAAATGTAGAGTGCATGGAACTTTAATGGTCATTGATGTGGTTGTAAGAGGGGTACAGGGTGAGACATAGTTCAAATTTTTAATGTTATTTATCACTCTATTGCTGTTATTAAAAGGGTAGGGTGTAGGTATTTACAGCACACACACAAAAAAACAAGTACAGTACAGTTTCTGTTATAGCTGTTTGGTCTGTAGGTGTTCTTTAAAGGTGTGTTTATTAGATTTTGTATTTATTGTATTTGTTTTTCACCCACCTTTTCTATACAAGTTGATGTAACAAGTACATTTCCCTATGAGGGTGCAGGGGTCATTAAAGTCTATCTTATCTAGAGCGGTTTCTTGCTATATGCAGACTATGCAGATGCATAGGGCCCCGCAGGCACCAGGGGGGCCCCAAGCTGCAAGTTCAGCCTCAGTTTATTTGGGGAGAATTAAAAGTACCTGTCTTTATTTGTAGCCAGAAAAAACAACTCATTTGTTGTTTAAAACACTTATAACCTATGAAAAAGGCATATAAGTGGCCTCAAATGTCAAAACAAACAACATTCAGATATTGTTATATTTTGCAAAAACTTAATCTGTCTTATTTAGGATGACATTACAGAAACATGTCTCCTAAAGTTATTATAGGATTTGAATTTAACTCTTTAATATTCATTCAAATATTTCATTATTTCCCCAATCAATTGGTTATGCTAAATTTATTATTTGTCCTTCACAGTCTTAGGCAACTGAGAAATTCATGGAATGGTTAATTTTTTTTTAAGCTACATTACAACTGGCTCAGCCGCTAATTATTAAAAACACTAAAACAGAAGTAGAGCTATGCACTGCTGTGTTTGACTGTGTGTGCATTTCCATTGACTGTTGTGACCGGTGCTCATTGCTCCTCCAAGTGGAGGCGCCATAGAACAACAGAACAAGTGTATTAACCTTTGTCAGAAATTATGGATCAAAGGGATTTTACAGTGGCACAATAGGTTTGTTCGCTTCGTATCATGGACTACATGCATTTGCCATACATTCTGTAATACGGGCGCACTTGATTTAATACACTAGACTATCGTTTTGTTTTCTCGAGATCTCTAATTAATTATCTTGTTATCACGGGAAAACAGAGGAAATTATGTCGTTATCACGGGAAAATGGATTGAATAAAATGTATGCATGTCCCTCACTATAACATGGTTCACCTTTCGTGGCCTCGGTGTTTCGCGGATTTTTTTAGTGTAATTTTGCATGCTTTTTTTTTTTGCTTTTTTTTTTACAGCATACTGTACAGTATATACGCGCATTGTGTTCTGCGTCCATTAAAATTTAATTTGTTAAAAATGTTTGGGCTTGAAAACAGGTTTTGATCTTTGGTTTTAATTTACTAATTCAGTATTGTACTTATTTTTGTTAAATCTGCGAAAGTTTAAACTTTGGGAGTGTTTAAATAAGAGAGAAATGTGAGAAAATGTTAAATGTATAAAAGTGTGTGGCTAGGGGTTTTACTGCCTTAAAACATGTATATAATTGTTAAAAAATAAAGCTGATTACAGTTGTCCCTCACTATAACGCGGTTCACTTTTCGCGGACTCGCTGTTTCGCTGATTTTTTTAGTGTAATTTTGCATGCTTTTTTTTTTACAGCGTACTGTACAGTATGAACGCGCATTGTGTTCTGCGTCCTAAATTGGCTTAGGGAGAACCGCACATGTGTTCAGCGTCCTGATTAACTAAGGGAGTACTGTACAAAATGCGTGTATAAAAAAAGCTGTATAAAAGTGTGTGGTTAGGGGTTTTACGGCCTTAAAACATGTATAATAATTGTAAAACTTACTACGCGGATTTCGTTTATTGCGGGTTATTTTAAGAACGTATCCCCCGCGATAAACGAGGGACCACTGTACTTTGCGGATTTCATCTATTGCGGGTTATTTTTTTAGAACGTATCCCTCCACGATAAACGCGGGACCACTGTATGGCCTTTTGGGGCTTCCATACATTGTCAAATCTTACACACTGGACCTTTAAAGTTGATTAAAAGGGCCACATAAAATAAAAAAAAATCTCAGGATTCTGAGTTTTGAGATTTATTTTTTTTAATGTGGCCCTAATCTACTTCCGTACATATGTTATGTTAGTGTTTTAAAAATGTAATTCTCAGATTAAATTTTAAAAAAGGAAACAAGCCAGACGCTTTTTGCCAAATCAATATCCACAAAGACAGCAACATATCAAAAAGTGATTTAATTGTGAAAATAAATTAAATAAAAAACACACAGGTGACGTCGACGCACCTGACTCATCCACAACCTGGAAGTCAGTCGGCTCGTTCATTCACGGAGCTAACGTTGTCTCATCCCGTACGCTACTGTGAGACATGGGGGCTGTGTTTCACGGCCACAGCTGAGAGTCCACTTATTAGCAAAGAAACAACACCGAGACACCTTTTCCTAACGAGGTAACTAGTGAAATCTTCCGCAGTGTTCGTGTTTTGGGCTGAATTTGACCGTAACGACACTGTCAACGTCACTGCTAGGCTAGTTAGCTTTGGGGTAGCTTAGCTTGCCCCGTGATGTTGTTGTTGTTGTTGTGTCTGTGTGTGTTTGTTTGTCTCTCACGGTAGACAGCCACACGAAAATCAAACAGGCATGATGTCAGCTTTTCTCCAGCTGCACAGGTAGATAAGGGGTTAAAAAAACAAGGTTTTAAACGACGTTTTAATGTGCGCGTACAGGATGCTAACAAGAAGCTATCGTCAAACGACACGTATCTTTTATATTTATGTATATACACAGCATTTAAATGCTTTAACCAGACATTTAAATGCTCGTTTAACCTCACGGTGATATCTTGTCTAACGTGTTTATTAAACTAGCTGGCTAACTAGCGTGCTAAAGGGCTGTGCAGGTGTTTTTACCTCTGTCTGTGTGGCTCATAACTAATGTTGACAGGTGTGCCTTTATATATAATAATGTCCTGACAATAACCGCACTCTTTGGCACAACCTGTTGCAGATAGGGGTGGATATTGTTTATTAATGAGGTGTTTTGTGTCTGCTGTGTGTTTTATTTTATTTTTTTCAGCTCACTTCAGGCCTGAAATACTTCAAATATCTCTCACACAACCCCCCCTTCAATATATTCTCCTGTGCTGTGTTTAAGGCTCAAATTACAGGGTTCCCACGGGTGCTTGAATTCCTTGAAAATGCTTGAATTTCAATTCAGTGTTTTCAAGGTTGTGAAAATGCTTGAATTTTTTTGTGAAGTGCTTGAAAATGCTTGAAATTTGTGTGATGTCTATTTGTCACTGTTATTGTCACAAGCTGAGAATACAAGCCAATTCACAATTAGTTAAAAATCAAAACAGTCAATCTACCACCATATGAAATAATGCTAATTAGACCCATATTATTATGCCATACAGTGGCACCGCTGCGCTTCCCATGACCATCATGGCAAACACAACTAGTAGGCTACCTATTTAAAGGTGCTGGAAAAATGGAAAAACTGGTGCTTGAAGGTGCTTGAAAAGTGCTTGAATTTGTTCATGAAAAAGGTGTGGGAACCCTGAAATTAGACACAGAGGAAGCTGATGGCGTCAGGCTGACATGTTTCATATTTCCTCAGTTTTGCTATTTTTTTGCTACACACAAATGTTACAGCAGCTGACTTGTTGTTTCTTTGTGTCAAAACATTACGGATGTAACGATACACTCAACTCACCGCTCGATACGGTTCACGATTTTTTGTTCACGATACGATTTTCGAAATGAGCTACAGATAAAAGTGCAACTTACACGGTCATCTTAAACAACAAAATACATGACAGATATCTCCTTTCTTTAGAAACAATGTCACAAGTAAACGGGTGTTAACTGGTGTGATGTGCAGTTACTTTGCCTTTCTCACCGGTTATATTTGTGTATATAGGGAATCCAAAATGCCGCCAAACAGGTCATTTAAAACTGCTCGGTGCATCCTCTGTTTCAAAGCTATTTTCTACCGTTGCCATGTCTGGCAGTCACGTGACTTGACGTCTGACGTTGAACAAATTAATCACCGACCGGTGACTCTTTTTTTTTAAGATAACGTAAGAAAAAGAACATATCCGACTTCTCTTGCATTCGTGAAGAATCACGATTAATTTTTTCTGTCAACCGATTCGAATCGTCACGCATTTGTACCAATTTTTAATCCTGTCACGATGCATCGTTTACATCCCTACGAAACATACATCGATTAGATGGTATGCAATGTATTCGATGCTCCACGTAAGACAGATAAAACCCTTGAGAAGCTCTTCACTTAGAAGCAAGAAGTAGAAGTCTGACTTCCTGTTGCCCAACATTACTGTCATGTCACCCTGAAGTGTTTTGAAAGAGAGACTTAACGTGCCGTGGCTGAGTCATTTCATATTTTATATTTCTGGGGGACAGCTCAGACTGTCATGGTGCTTATCCCCTGGTGTAGGCACTTTGATGTGCAAATGTTCAAGCGTGTGTTGTTGATGGTGTTTTGCTTAAGCTTATAAAAGTTAAGGCTACACTGGCCTCGTCAGGGATTTGGAAAATTAGTTTTTTTGACATTCAGCACACCTAAAAACTGTTTTTTTTTTCTGCTGTCATTTTACCTTCAGCTGCCAGGTCAGGCCCTGAACATGGAGTCTATGCTGAACAAGCTAAAGAGCACCGTCACAAAGGTGACGGCAGATGTCACCAGCGCTGTCATGGGCAACCCGGTGACACGAGAGTTTGAGGTTGGAAGACACATCGCCAGCGGCGGTCCTGGATTGTGCTGGAGGATCTACAATGGCACTAAGAAGTCCACCAAACAGGTGTGTGTGTGTGTTTGTGCTTGATATCCTTGCACTGTACAGGACTTTGCTTGTGCTGCTGTTAAAGGAGTCGATGTGGGACTAATTGATGTTCTTTGACCACCCATCCCCCTCTCCAGGAAGTGGCAGTGTTTGTGTTTGATAAGAAGATGATTGATAAGTATCAGAAATTTGAGAAGGACCAAATCATTGATTCGCTGAAAAAAGGAGTCCAACAGCTGACCAGACTGCGTCACCCTCGTCTCCTGACTGTGCAGCATCCTCTGGAAGAGTCACGGTGATTAACACACACACACACACACACACACACACACCAAGGACAAATTCAACGAGCCAGAGCTCAAAGAGGAGTTTGACATTTGAGGTAAAAATTGCATAACAAATCTATTTGTCTGCTTCTCTGTGAGGAGAAGCTTGTCATGATCAAAAGACTCTGGTCTCTGAATAATTCAGTTCCCCGAGGGCCTAATACGGTTGAAGCTGCTCACTTTCTTTTCGCTTTCATCCCGGGCAGCTCTGAATTCAAAACACTTCTTCATCTCAGTTTTTTTTTTGCCTTCGCTCACATTTTTAATTTAAAGTCTCTGTCTGTCTATTTCTGCATGTGCACCTCAGAGACTGCTTGGCGTTCTGTACAGAGCCGGTGTTTGCCAGTCTGTCCAACGTCCTGGGCCAGTGGGAAAACCTGCCCAGCCCTATGCCCACTGACATCAAGGAGTACAAACTCTTTGATGTGGAGACCAAGTATGGCTTGCTACAGGTGAGAGCGCAGAGAGGTTAGCCGGAGTCGGTGTTACATTCTTGATTAATTCATTGGTGTTTAGAAATGTTGAAAAATCGTTGCAAATCATCCTCTGTACACATCGGTTGCAAAGGGGTGGAATATTTCTGGTCACTTTCCATTGGAAGCTATGCTTGGAAATTTTTGGAAATATTCCAATTTGGAAACTTTCCATGGGAATTATGGAAATGTATGGTAATTAACTGGAAATTGGGGGTAATTTAGTAATTGGGGGTAAGGTAGCATCATGATCATGGTCAATAGCCCTGCAGTAAGCAATGTGCTATGTACTTGTGATTGAGGAATAGCAGATATTCAAGTGTACTTGCATGAAATGTGATTGTTTTAGTCAAGATTATGCTAAAATATATCTTTCCCCCGGCTATATTTAAGTTCCCTGTTAAGGACCAACCTTCAGTTTAGTAAATTTTTGTGTTGGCAACAATTTAATAGCACTGTTCACCTTTCAGATGTATAATGAAGTGTATCTGTCTCTGTTATTATGAGCACACTAAATCTTGTTGTCTAGCATGTACCATGTAGGCCACATCTAATAGTCTAATAATACCAGCTTATTTCTAGTCTTCTTTAGTTCTTACAGAAACATTTTGTCCCCTTCATACCAAAGCTGAGAGGTGTCCTATCTAAATTAAATCTGTGGCGTAATGTCTGGCTTTTTTTTATCTCTTCAGATCTCAGAGGGTTTGTCCTTCCTCCACAGTGGAGTGAAAATGGTCCACGGCAACTTGTGTCCAGAAAACATCATCCTCAACAAGAGCGGAGCCTGGAAGATCATGGGCTTTGACTTCAGCATTTCCTCTACCAACCCTTCAGATGCTGAGGTGTGTTGAGAAGACCTTTGTTCCCTCAGTTACAGCCTGTCAGACATGGCTTACTGTCTTCAAGACGCATCTTTATGTTCTCATGTTCTCTCGTCCTCTTTAGCCTAAGTACACATGTAAAGAGTGGGAGCCCAACCTCCCTCCGCTCTCCCTCCCCAACCCTGAATACCTGGCCCCTGAGTACATCCTGTCCGTCAGCTGCGACTCCGCTTCTGACATGTACTCACTGGGCGTGGTCATGCACGCCGTCTTCAATGAGGGCAAGCCTGTTTTCCAAGTCAACAAGCACGACATTTTTAAGAGCTTCAGCAGGCAGCTGGACCAGGTGAGCGTGGGTGTGCCCTTTAGCATGACGAATGATTGACTCATGTGGAGTGTGTTACTATTACCAGTCAAACACTGTTTTCCTGTTCCATTCTTTTTTTGTTTTTCAAATCGCAGCTGAGCACCATGAGTCCAGCTCTGTTGAACAAGATCCCAGAGGAGGTGAGGGAGCACGTCAAAATGCTGCTGAGCGTCACGCCCAACGTCAGACCAGATGCAGACCAGATGACAAAGGTTTGTATCGTTCCAACACAAATGAAGATACAAAGAATATGCATATTTAAATAGTCTGTACTAATAATAACTTTTTAATCATTTTTGTGTGAAATTCAGATTCCATTTTTCGACGACGTGGGTGCTATGACCCTGCAGTACTTTGACTCCCTATTCCAAAGGGACAACCTACAGAAGTCCCAGTTCTACAAAGGTCTCCCTAAAGTCCTGCCCAAACTACCCAAGGTAGTACAACCAAATGTCATAGTCACGTTCTTGAAACACTAATATTGCAGTTTGTAATCTCACTCCTATGCATAAAAGCTTTTTGCTAGTTCCTGAAGTGTACTTGAAGTGTACTTGCAGTAAATATCGAGTGAGCAAAGCTGTCAGCTAATCTGAGTTTAAGAAGATAAAGATTCTTTTCAGATTTGTTTACTGTACGGATAGTGCAGTAAACAAAATCCGTTGTAGAGCATTGCAGGTCGAAGTCAAACTCTTTCACTGATTTCCCGAACCCCTTCTGTTGTCCTTTTCTCTTTAGAGAGTTGTGGTGTATCGAATCTTGCCAGCATTGACTTCAGAGTTCGTCAACCCGGACATGGTTCCCTTCGTGCTGCCCAACGTGCTGCTGATCGCCGAGGAGTGCACCAAGGAGGAGTACGTGCGCCTCATCTTGCCTGACCTCACGCCTGTTTTCAAGCAGCAAGAGCCTGTTCAGGTAGATGCACGCAGAAATAAAGAACACTTGCACGTATCTGAAACAAAACTGGTTCTGCTCTGGTTATAAGTGTGTATCGGTAAGACAGCAGTGTACTTAGGTTATGATGATTTTCAGACCTTTCGCATGATGTTTTCTCCCTTTTTTGATATTTGTTTGTTGGAGATTAATCGGATAAATCTAACCGACTGAAGAGCATGCTCTGTTTGTGTCACTTTATCAAGATTTGTCTTTCTCTGTATTTTTCTTTCCATGCTTCTTCAGGCTAGTAATATGGTGAGTGGTCTCTGCTGTGTATACGCTCCTGTCATATCAGCTAGTTGCTGTGTTCTGTTGTCTGTGGCACTAAAAGCTAAACTATAACCACTGAAAGCCGTCTCTAACTTCCACTTACCCCTGTACTCGTGTGTAGAAAATTGAATTGTCTTGCTTTTTTTGACTTTTATCCTGCTAAATGTGTGCCTGTGCTGTGCAGATCCTGCTGATATTCCTGCAGAAGATGGACCTGCTGCTTACCAAGACACCAGCGGAGGACATTAAGAACAGTGTGCTGCCCATGGTCTACAGAGCTTTGGAAGCCCCTTCTGTCCAGATCCAGGTATGAGGCAGGGCTATGGGGAGTATTTGAGGTCTTGTTAAGTATACTAGATTTTTGAAAAAGCTAGAAGCTGTATCCAAAATATTCTGCGGCCTGTTTGAGGTTTCTGGTGCCTTTAGACACCACCTCCTCTTTCAAGTAGAAAAATTGTTAATAGTTTTCTGTTTACTCCACTGCTGTATATTTTTAGCATTCCAGTCTCCCCTTCTCAGTGCTCCAGTAAAAGCAGTAACAATAAATGCGCCAGGCATCGTAAAAAATGTCACATTTCATAACATCTCATCTGTCGCCGAGCAGGAGCTGTGCCTGAACATCATCCCGACGTTCGCCAATCTGATTGACTACCCGTCCATGAAGAACTCCCTCATCCCTCGAGTCAAATCAGCCTGCCTTCAGACCTCGTCACTTGCCGTGAGTCTCCGTCAGCCATTTTCTGCTCACAGCTATGATTTCAAGCTTACAGGCCTGCTCTGCATTTTGACTCTTATCTTCCTCTGTTAACCGTGTAGGTACGAGTGAACTCCCTGGTGTGTCTTGGGAAGATTTTGGAATATCTAGACAAGTGGTATGTCATTGATGAGATCCTGCCCTTCCTACAACAGATCCCCTCCAGAGAACCGGCCGTACTCATGGGTATTCTCGGTAAAGAAACCTCCACTTCTTACTCGTGTGATTTAAACAGTTTAACGACCTCTTGGTTTGCTTAATAACTCCCTCACTCCTGCACTTTAGGAATTTATAAGTGCACCTTCAGCCACAAGAAGCTGGGCATCCCCAAAGAGCACCTCGCCTCCAAGAGCCTGCCCCACCTCGTCTCTCTTAGTATAGACAATAACCTCAACCTTAACCAGGTACGACTACACATCCAAGAACACACATACACCTTTAAATTACTTTCTTTCTGTTTTGCAGTTAACACATTTAGTATCATCTGTTTAGTTCTATCCAATGAAACTTCTGTTGTTCTAATGTGTCATGTTGCATGTTTCAGTTTAACTCGTTCATGGTGGTCATACGGGACATGCTGAGTCGCATGGAGGCTGAACACAAGACCAAGTTGGAGCAGCTGCACGTGATGCAGGAGCAGCAGAGGTGTCTGTCACAGTTTTAAATCATCCTTCCTTTTATTCTCTGTGATTGAATAGAAAATGGTTATGAATATTAA
Source organism: Larimichthys crocea (assembly GCF_000972845.2). Taxonomy (NCBI): domain Eukaryota; kingdom Metazoa; phylum Chordata; class Actinopteri; family Sciaenidae; genus Larimichthys; species Larimichthys crocea. The sequence continues at coordinate 399,854 of NC_040030.1, read as the reverse complement.
TGGCGATTTCATATCCTAAAACATCCAGGGAAATTGGATCTATCTCAGGAAGCAATTAGCAGTTGATACTGGCCACATGAATATGATAATGTCATGACTAATCAGGGTTTTATTCAAATCCCTTCTGCTTTCTGATTTTGTTCATTGTCTCTTCTAACAGGAGTATAAATATTACAAACCCAGGGAGCCAATCAGAGGAGACCAAGAGCCCACCTAGCACTGGCAACCAGGTGAGAGGTTGATTCTGTGACAACAGAACCAGATCTCGGGTGTACTTACAGTGCAAGAAATATTTTGTTCTGCTTTAATAACTCCTGAGAAAAACACTAAATGTTTTACATCTCTGTGCTGCACTGATTCCATTTTCCTTTTCTTGCTTTCAGATTGATGATATCTTTGGCAGCACCGGGGTTAATGGGAAAGAGAATGGATCTGCAGCAGCAGCCCCACAGCCTAATAGAGTATGGAAACAATGGCCCATCTCATTTAGACAATTCTTCGCCTTTTGCAGATTTAGCATGGAGCCCAATTTGTTCATGGTGTCTCTTCTTTTGCGCCTCTCCAGATGTCTCTGACTCTCGAGGAGAAACAGCGTTTGGCTAAGGAGCAGGAGCAGGCAGCCAAACTGAGGAGCCAGCAGCCATTAGCACCACAGACTATGAAACCAGCCTCCAACACCAACACAAAGGTAACGCATCTGTGTACACAGCCCGATGCTCAAACACTCTGAGCTCGTGATGCTAAATCTTACCACACCTTATGTTGCAGACTAAGGATCTGACAAGCAGCCTTCTCAACAACATGACATCTATAAACAGCCTGTCCTTGGCAAACACAGCACGACCAGCCCCTGTGCAGGGCACCACCATCGCTGCCTTCCCCTCCGCTAGCCCCATGATGGGCCCCATGGGTGTCTCGGTCTCCAACGGCTTTAATCCCCCCATGGGCTTTCAGGCAGGAGGCATGGGGATGGGCATGCGGCCCGCAGGCCCCGGTCTCTACGGTGGCATGGCCACAACCACCAGCACCCCAAACTTTGGAGCCCTCACGCAAAATCAAGGACAGACAAATAAAGCTCCTGACATGTCAGCTTTGGACAGTCTTTTCACACCCAGCCAGCCCAAAGTCACCCTCAACCAAATGGGTCCAAAGGCTACACCCGGCACCAACACCCCATGGCTCAATCAGTTTGGTTCACCCCAGAACGCTCAGACTCAGATGCAGGGCGCGTCGGTAGGGATGGGAGGAGTGCCCAGCGGGTTTGGGATGCAAGCAAACCCTTTTTTCAGCCCGCAGAACTTTTCTCAACCTACTGCTGCTGCTGCTGCCCCTAGCCTGAACCAAAGCGGAGTCAAACATAGCGCATCTGTCAACAATGATCTAAAAGACTTATTCGGCTAAATGTAAAAGAAAAAAAGAAAAGATGCAAGGTTAAGTATGTTCTTCTAATAACTTTGGGTGGATGAGCCTTGTATTGTCACTGAACAAAACACTGATTGGTGTGAACATTTAAAATCCTTCCAAGGGTGTTGCTGTCTGTATTTTTAATCCAACCTGGTTCAAATTCTGACTCTCGCTCACATTCAGCTGGCAAATTAACCTGCACCCGAACTCCATTTCTACTACTCGACCAGAAGGACAAAAGGTTGGGGTGGGAACTACTACTTCTCCTTCTATGCTGTGTTCTTTAAATGCTGGGGGTTTCCTACTGTTTTGTACTTGACATTCTCGGGAGTCCAAATAACGTGGGTTGAGATTAATCCCAACTCAGTTTATTCAGGAAGGTTTTGTGTTCATATCATGAATAATTGAATGGTTGGGAGTGGATTTCACTTCGTGAACAAGTCGCCACTTCAAACTGAGTGGAGAGTGGCTTCACATTCGCTCAGTTTCAGGCTTCTGTACTTTTTTTTTGCTTATTTCTCCAGACTATATTAGGATTCGCTGCATGTTTGAAATGATCAGAGAGTTGGCTTAAAAACAAATACGCCTTACACCAAAATGTGCGAGTCCAGTGGGAGGTAGCTTGAAGTGTAGCACCAACAAGCCGGCAGTCACTGATCTGCATCCAGGAAGCTCCTCCATGGAAAGGAAATCTGAAAGGGGGTGTTAAAAAAATAAATAAAAAAAAGACGACGGCTGCGGTACAAATGGGGAAAACCAAGTAGCCCCACTGCAGTCCGTCTCCATGGTAACTGCTTCTCTGCAGCACCAGAAACCTCCATTTTGTGGACCCAAATTGGACTAATGATCCACTCTGGTCTCAGTTTGTTTCCCCCTGTGGTCTCATTCTTTTTTATCATACTGTGTTCTAAGGCTGTGAAACTTTTTACTTAATTTGACATCTGAACATGCTTCGCGTTTGAAAGGGAAGGGGTCATTTTCTCAAGTTTGTCGACGACCATTTCACCATGATCTCAATTTGTGTAAATGCCAGTATGAATGACTTATCGATAGCCAAGTTAGGATGTGTGGAGTAGCTTTTTTTTTTTTTAAGAAGATGCTAATCGTGAAGGCAATGAACAAGGACCGCATACGCTGCTTTAGGCTAATGTGCCTTACATGGGTACATGTGTAAATCTAGACAGAGAGCACTCATCTGTCACACAAGTATTAATATTTTCCCTTTTTATTCAGCTGTCTGGCTTTTTGCTTCTCAAATGACTTGCTTTTGTTGCATGTTACTGAAATTGACCCCAAACGATATGAAGTTTCGTTTTAGCCTCTTTTCTAATTATGATTCCTATAATATTCCAGTGACCAATGACATTTAATTTCACAAATTCCCAGCCGGATTTGCTCTGATGAGGTTTTTAAAAGGGGCTCACGATCCTCCTGCGCACCATTTTTTCTGTTGATCAATTTGTACGACGATGAAGATTTTCCACTATATATTTAGATTTCAGCACTTTTCAGCTGTCGGAGGACCCGTGCTGATGACGCGTTATTACAAAGTGTACATATGTAGTTATTTAAAAATTGATTGCTCCGTGAGGACCGTGGCACTTTTAATGTCCTTGTGATTCTGGTTAAGAGGCCTTAGATGAGTCGTGTGCAATACTCCTTATCGGTCGTTAAGGGTGCATAGTGATTGGCTCAATCAGCCGTCGATGTGTCCTTACATTCATCTCCGCTGACCTACAATAATTACATAGGTCAGTCAGATTTTCTAAACGGCTTCACATTAACGTGTACTCCTTCTAAATCTCACATTTTTCGCAGAGAATTACACCGTTTTAGAGTTTTTAGATGCACCTTGGTCGCACTGTGTTTCTGCTGACGATGATTATTAATTAACACGCTGAAGTGTAAACGTCTGTTACTGGGTTAACAACTTTTGTGTTTTGTTTTTTTGTATAATGACGCCTGTACAAGGTGTGCGCTCTCCAGCCGCATGGCAGTGTTGCGCGCCAGTGAATTTGACTTGTTTCATTCTGTTAATTTCCCCATTTTCATCAAGGTCTACATGTTCTTTTTCCATCTGTAGGTCGGCATACAGTACGTGTGTCATTTTGATTTTTAATCACAAAGTGGATGTAAAAACTGGCAGAACCCCAAAGCAGAAAACTAAAGCTTATTCTTCTACAAGATTGTTTGTATACCACTGCTGTCATATGTGTAGTGTGGCCCTTGTTTTATGTGTTAAGGTGCTGGTCTCTGAGGTGGTCCAATGAAAATCTGTACATATAAAGGAAAGTACACAATCTAATACTCTCAAAGGGTGGTCGTTTATTTGTGTGATGCCCAAGTGCTGATTCTGTGGCAGTATTAAGGCGTTCACTTCATTTTGGTTAACAGGTATCTTTACAGTTGTGCTGCTTACAAGGCAGTATTCATGTTCATTTACTAAACTGATAGTTCCAGGCACAAAAAAAGGCAAGATCATGTAAAACATTGGTAAACAGTCCTTTGTGTCCCATCACTTGGGGCAATATATTTAATTTAGTAATCCTTAACTTTAATTTACCCAAGTCCCAATCCCAACATTGGAGCAGTGGTCGAGGAAAACACCATTTAAAGGCCTATGATTATCATAGGCCGTGTTGATAAAGGTCGTTGATTAGTTCATCCATCGTTAAGGCAGTTTGTGAAAAACAGTACAGAGTCATTCAAATATCAGACAACCTGAGGCAGGAAGTGAGGTCATTTCTGAAGCTCAACTACAAGTTCAACCTCGACCTTTAGATCTGTTGTTGTCCCAGCAGTCAGTTGTTAAGTCGTCGCACTGATCTGGTGGTGGTTGTGGACAGGTTCCTCTGAGTCATGGCTGCAAAAGACGAGAATTAAAGTAAATTTTCCACCTTATAACTGGAAAAGAGTTCTGCGATACAGAATTTGGACAGTAGATGTCAGTGTTTCCACCTCACCTGAGAAGTTTAGCTCATAGCAAAAGCTCCTGGTGGTAAACTTAATGGTTCCTGACGGGTTCTGTTGGTACTGGAGCTCGATGTCGTCACTGGACATGCTGCACTGACCATTTCCCTACATGACACGCAGAGCAAAGTCAATTTCAAATCTTTTTTTAGCAATTCTACCTGCAGCTGAACATTGAAGATGTTCGACAGCTGTCAAGTATTATACCTGCTACATAAGCACGTAAGCATGCTGACTTTAGTACTGAGCCAGCCCCTTAGAGCTAGTAGCATTTTGTGTAGACTTGTACTAACTTCATTACAGGATACACTGCTCTACAATCCTGAAATTTACACGTCAACAAAATAAAGATTTGCCTTACTTTGGAATAATCTTTCCATTTTCCATCAATATCCTGGAACTGCCATCGTAGCAGTGAGCCGGCACTGCAAAATACAAGAGTTTAAGTTGAAAACCATTACGGTGGTTTACATACATAGTTCATATATTTCTGTCAAATGAATAAGAGATGGTAACTGCACAGTAGTGCAGTGCACTGGGCAATTTATTGTTTATCGCCTCACAGCAAGAAGGTTTCAGGTTCGAACCCCAGCAGCCTTGGTTCTCTCTGGGTTCTCCGCCTCGCCCTCATAGTTAACGGGTTATATAGTGGCTCTAAATTGCCCGTAGGTGTGAGTGTAAATCGTTGTTCGTCTCTATGTGTCAGCCCTGTGATGTACTGGCGATTTGTCCTGGGTGTACGCAGCCTCTCGCCCAATGTCAGCTGGGATAAGCTCCATTCCATCTCGACCCTGATAAGCGGTAAATGGATGGATTTCAGGAATGTTGAGGAGTTTAGTTTTGCCTTAGTTTGATTTTTGTTTGATTGGGGTTTTGATTTTGTCTTTTTTATATGAGTTCAATCCAATTAAGGGGTTTGGTATGTTTTCAAGGGTAAATTAAGGATTAATTTGTGGTATTTTAAGGGTTTCTCATCTCATGGTGAAACGTTTCTCCTGACCTGCTGCTGTCTTGACTCCCATTGTCAGCAGTCCTCCGTACTGCTCTTCTTGTCCCAATGTGGTCGTTCATCTGATGCATACCTGCGATAAACCAGTGTACAATGAGTTTTAGCTGCAATTTAAACTTCTGTATTTAACAGAATGTGTAATGTTTACAGTATGTGTGCATTACTTGAAAAATCCAGGGTGTACGTGTATCTCTTGATCTTGAAATGTAGCTGGCCCTGTGGATTCAGCTGGTATTGTCTCTCAATGGCAGTGCTGTCAAACGAACATACCTAAAAACGAAAAGTGCACCTTTTAGAGGAATGAACAAATCATCATGATATAAATGAACATTGCTGACTAGGAGAAACTACGACTACCTGAAATTGTTGGATGCCCTACTTACATGTGCTTGGTATTCTGTCCATTCCCCTTCATCTCCCATGAACTCCCACTTGTAGCCTCCATCAGTGAGCTGGGAGGAGGAAGCCGTGGGAAAAACTGGCATGGAGTAAATGCTGAGGATACGTCATAATATTATCATGCATGTTCATAAAGACCAGCTGACAGATCAATAGACAGAGTGCATAACATACAAAAACATGATTCCCACAGTCTTACCTCCCCGTCTTGGTCGTGAATTTTGGACGCCGGCGTACATTCCTGCGCAGGCCTGTGATGCCATTTGCTTGGGTCATGGCTGCCAAGGGAAATACCATCAGTTTGATTTAGCTGTCTTTAAACACATTTGTAGAAATGAAGCTTACATATGATAAAAATATCCCATACAGGAGAAGTCGAGTGTGTAGCTTGTCGAGCCCACAGTGAAGCTGAAGGATCCCCGAGGGTTTAGAGTGAACTGACGCTCGACATCTCTGCTGCCGATTGACGAGGATAACGTGTTGGAGCTCTGAGGGAAGAGGAGGAGAAAGGACACTTTAAATTAAATTGATTCTCACTGATTTTACACTTAAAGGTTGAGATTTTCCTCACCTGGGATCCATATTCACGCCACAGCTGGTCATCTCTAAAATACCAGCCGATGTCCTCCGTCTGGCCTGCAGGTAGTAAACTTTGTCTGCGCACATTCAGGCCTGCGTTCCGAGTCTGTAGCTTATCAAAGTCTATGAACACCTTCCTGTGGAGAGACACACTGTTATTAAAGTCTATCTTTATACATTTAAACCATGTTGATGCTACACTGCTTTCCCTCCAATGTCCTTCAAGGGGGAGTGTTAGTGTTTTCACCACAGGCGTTTTGAACCACCGGGAAAAGGAGGAGGTTTTTTAGGGAATGTGGCAGAGCTGGTGTCATGCCAGAACCGGAGCTGGGCCAATGTAACTGGGCTTAGCAGTCTCTATGGACATAATGACATAGTGAAACTAAAAGTCTCAGTGTCTGTTCTTGGTCAAACCAGTTTTCATTCGGATACCTCCTTATTAATCACAAGTGCTTCCTTAATGATACTTGAATTTGTTTGGGCTAATGATAAACGAAAAGACAAAAATCATTGGGAAAAGTTAAACGAATGATGAAGATGAATGAAAATGATCATCACTGACCCATGGCTAGTGTTGATGGTGATTCCTTTAGCTCCAGGATGGCAGTAGTGGGTCTCGATCATATGGTCATTGTCTATTCGCAGCCACTGATTTCCAACTGACAGCTGCCACTCATAATGTTTCTCACCTCCAATGGGAGGACTTTTGACTGTAAAACAGAAAAAACATATTTATGCATTACCCTTGACCAAACAACTGATCAGCTGTAGAAGTGAGCCAGGTTAACGTTTGACACTGTTTATGTCTTTACTGTCTGGGAGTGGAGCTAACTTAGTCCAGGTCAATGGTGGAATGTAACAAAGTACTTTTATTCAAGTGCTGTAATCCAGTATAAATTTGAGTCTTTTAATTACATACCACTTTCTGCTTTTAATCCACCACTTTGTACAGCTTTAGTTACTAGTTACAAATTCAAATTTGTGCACGCAAAACGTTTATAATAATAATATTGAGATAAGTTAACCTGCCCAACAGTACCCACAAGAACAGCTGAAATATTACTTGACTGACAGAATATTAAATGTCATGGCCCCACCCAAAAATAAGATCCAATAACTCCAATTTAACCAACAACAACAACAACAACAACCTGATTTTACAACAATGCATGACTAATAAATAAAAGTATGACTGCATGTCTTTAAATCATACCATTAGATGTCCCCATACGTGCCCATAATAACTCCTCCACGTTCTGTGAACAGAAAAATATAAAACATCCATTTAATTAAACTGGGAAACTTCTCGTGAAGCTTTCGTTAATCCAAAGTGAATCAGTGATGAAGACTCACCATATCGTGAGAAATATACCCCTGTAATAATATGGATAAAAAAAAACAGATTAAACACAACAAGAAAACTAGTCGTCATGTTACTTAAATGTTTAAAAGCCTGTTTAGATCTCTTACTTTGAGTCAGGAGCCGATGTGAACGTTTCCATGAACAGCTTTTCTTTCACTTTCGTTTCTTGGACTGAAGTCTCACGCAAATATGCCACTAAACAAACCCAGGACGTGATGACACATAGAGTTGGCACAAGCGGTAATGTACTTTACTTTATTAATTTACTTACAGGCATGCAAGAAGCAAGTGTCTATTTACTTCTTGCATGTCTGTGTAGTTAAGCAGTTCCTATTCAAATATGTATTACTACGGTAGTTGAATATTTACTGTATGTCAACACAATCTCAACAGCTGATTAAAAGAGACTCCACTGATTCCAGGTGATGGTTGAGACAGTGCAAAGTTGTCATCAAAATAAAAAGGGACCTAAAAGATGAAATGTATTTGAATTTGTTCATACTTTTTGTTCATCCACTTTCATCTACAATGAAGAAATAATCATTTTTGATACTAAGTATTAATCTTAATGGCAGTCAGCCACCAAAGAAATGATATAATGACGATTATTATATCATTATTATATAATGATGTTTACCACCCGCCTGCTTAATATTGTGTACGTTCCCCTTTTGCCACCAAAACAACCCTGACCCGTTGAGGCAGCCCCTCAAATCCTGATGCTGATAACAGTGTTTTTTTTAATGTGCACTCTTACACACAAGTTGGTTCAAAGTCTAACAAAGAATGAGAGAAAGTAACATACATTTATGCAGATCTGGCGTCCCCTTGGTGTAACTTTAGGGTTCTTACTTGATCATGAGTTGACAGTCCTGGCTGGCACTTGTAACAAGTCACAGCTATGAGGTAAGACAAATTGTAAACTATAGTCACATTTCTCAAAGGAAAATACAAGGTATAGCTAAAAGTGTAGCAGATACATTTGTCACCACAGTTTGTTTACAGGGTAACACCACCGTGGAAATTCTATAGTTAACTTTTTAAAATATAATAAATTAATGTAAGAAACAAATGGACATCAACAAACACTAAAACAAACATTTTAATTGCAATCATTTTTAATTTCCATGACAGAAAATGTACATATGTATAAATGAGAATACAAATATGAAGCATAATAAACTTTCCAATCCTGAGCAAGAAACTATATGAACTTTCTTTATTGTTACATAATGTGACTGTCACAGTGAGTCACGTCAAACACCTCAAAGGTAATGTGCATACGCAGTGTATTGCTGTTTAGAAATGGCTTAAATTCGCATTAAATTGCTTTAAATGAGTTCATTTTAATTTAAAGCATAATTGCATAATTGCATACCCTCTGGTACGGCAGTGTGCAGAAAGTCAAACAACTGTTTTGTAAAAAGGCAGTTTTGGTACAGCACAAATGCATAAATGTAAGTTCATCAGGCAGCATTTAAGTTTTTTTTGACACAATCCCCGATTTAAAAAAATTAATAAAATCCTTTCGGTTGTCAGTATAATTTATTCTTATCCTGGAATGCTTTCTAATGTAAACACAATTTCATTTCCCATTAAAAAAAAGTCAGAAACCTCTAAAGCCAAACACCTAAAATGAATCAAAATGGATTGTATAAAGTACGGTATTGCACAGCTGTTTGCAGACTTCCGTCTTTAGGTCTCCAAAATCCCGTTTTGTGCTCAAACTAGCACACGTCTGATCTTTCGTGAACGTGTGGTTTTTTGGTTGGTTTGAGTCATCGCTGTAGGGAAAAAAAAAAGAAGAACAAGTAAATAAATGTTCCATATCTATACTTAGTTATTTTGAGTACATAAGTGCACTGACACTGTCAGTTATGGCAAAGTGCAGTATACTGTGAGTACCTGGATGCTGCACTCATAATGGTCAAAAAGTGGAATACTGGACACAAGGCAACTGCATATGTTCTGTATTTATATATTTTTGGCAATGAAATGTTGCTGCCAATGTTGCCAAAGTTTTTAAAAAATAAAAATAAATCTGCAACTGTTTATAAAACAACAAAGTAAACTCCATAACTTTTTAACCAAATACGTTCTGAAATTATTAGAAAACTGTGGACTGTAACAAACATAACTTTACCTCCAAAGTCCAGCTTGTAGCTATGGCGATTCACCTTAAAGGTCATGCTGCCGCTGGGGTTTTGTTGGTACGTCGTCTCAATAGCTTCACTTGTTACCGAGCATTCAGTTCGAGTGCCACTCTGCAAAAACAAAGCCGTTCAAACCGTCCATCTTAGCACTGATGTTAAAAGATAAATAATATAGTGTCTTACCCTGTGTTTGAATATGTGCCATGCCCCGCTGTCTCCCTCAAACTGCCACTGTGGTTTGGAGCCCAGAGAAAAGTTTTGGATAGCTGCAGCCGCTTGAGAAACTCTGTAACAGCATCAACAACATCAAATTCAGGAACAGATGTGATATAACATGTTGTGCGCTTTAGTGCTGGATGACTTTAAACAGAGCAGGGGTAAGTAATCATTCGAATTCATATGAAAATACTATATAAAATATAGTTGTTATTGACTGGACTGAAATTTACTTGAGTATGCCTGAAGAACAAAATCCAAACTCACTGTGCTGATGCTTGCTGTTGCCGGTAAAGTGGTCGACGAGTAACTTTCCTCTTCCTGTTTTTTCCCACCTGTCGCATTTCTGAAAAACGACACTAAAACATTTCAGCTTGTATCGGAAAAGAAGCTAAAAAAAATAAAGTCAAATTTAGCGGTTTTAGACTTTACTGCGAAGGTTTTGTGAGCATACTTCACCTCTAAATCTAATCTCTAAGGTCTCAGCACCGACGTTGTAAGTAAAAGAACTCGTCGGGTTACTCTGAAACTTCCTCTCGATGTCAGAGCTTTTCACAGGACTTGGGTTACCCTTTGAATCCTGCCCCCACACCCCCCAAAAAAAATCACAATATTAATTTAACAAATCGACCAAGAAGATATCCAAACGTATTAAAATATTAGAATGTGCCACTTTGAGAATTTTGCACAGAAAAAAAAAAGCAATACCTTGTCTCCATACTTGTTCCACTTACGACGCAAGGTGCAGTACCAGACCCACTCAGTGTTTCCATCGTCCAAACGTCTCACTCTCAGACTCTTTCCATACACTCTCATCTTGTTAAAATCTATACTCACCGCCCTAAAGACAGAGACAGAACAAGAGATGAATCATTGACCAGTTTCTGCCCGTTTAAAGCTTAAAACACTGTGTGTTTTTAGCTCTTACCCGTATGGTGTGTTGTAGATTTTAATGCTTTTGGTGTGCGGCAGTGAGTACTGTGCCTCGATAACGTGATCGTTATTAATATCCATCCAGTCATTTCCATCGTTCAGCTGCCACTGGTAGAATCGGCCATCTGTAAGCTTCAAGTCTGGTTAAAAAAAAAAGACAAAATATTGAGTTTTAGATTTATAATTTATCAATTTTTGGGCATGTTTAGGCACTGCAGAGCACAAACCATGATTATTTTTAAGGAGAATTAAAGCTGCACTAATCAGTTTTTTTTTAACATAATACTGCATGTGTATGAGCCTTTGTACTGCATGTGTGTGTCTGGGTTAAAATGCATGTGACATATAAAATAGTGAAAATAATTTCCCCATTGTGGGATTAATAAAGTATATCTTCATATCTTTAATAGATCAAAACGTTTACTGTGAATGGTGACAGCTATACTGACAAACCTGCAGAGAATTATCACCCGACTTAGCAATCATTCTCAGTTTTAATGACCTTTTTGAGCTTCTTTTAGCTCATTGTTTTGGTTTTCTGGCCTACAAATTCGGCTCTCTCGGTCTTCAACTCTGTATAAGCTCTGATAAACTGACCGTATGCTATGTGCTAAACACCACAAGTTGTGAAAACAGTGAAACATTTAGCAGCTGCGGAGCCAGATATTTTCTCAGCAGTCGGTGGAGACCAAAATAGAGCAAAAAAAAGTAAATATTCAACTTATCCTCAGGTTTGCAGAAACACAAATGCTAATGCGACTTCTGACATAGTCACTGAAACTTGTTCACTGAGGTCATAATGTATGATGTGTTACGTACACAACACACACAGAATATAACATTATAGTTATTTTGTTTCATAGAAAAGCAAATGACATATAATGTTTATATTATTAAGTACACTGAGCATGATAAGAAATTAAGATTAACCTTGTGTCTGCTCCTCTTCGTCATCTCTAGAGGTTGATCGGGCTGGAGCCCCGTTGCTCGTCTCTCTCGGGTGGTTCAGCTTACATTTGGATCCGTAGCGACAGTTTCCCTTCAGTGCGTACTTGCAGACGTGCCAGTAAGAGCACTTGTCACCATCCCGACAGCGACCATTGTTGTAAAACTTGCAGGGCTCTCTGGCAGGAGACTTAAAATGAAAATATATTTTAATTAATCACTGGAGAGGTAAATATAGTTATGTTCTCTATCAGCTGAAAAACAAATACAAGTAAACTCTCATTAGCATTTGAAAATGTGTAAAAACATCTTCTGTCTGGAAACTAACCTGACAGTCACTTTCTACATCTGAATTTCCATCACTGTCCGACTGATAACTGATGGCAGAATCACTGTCAGAAGCGCTTTCCTCATCAGACTCTGGAAAAAATATGGCACAAAACAAGAGAGAATTAAAATGCATATAAAATATATTTAGTAAATACTTATTTATAATTCCCAGTGATGATGATTGATCATCCTGAAATGGAGAAGAATACCGCCATCGAATATATTCATGCTTAAAATATGAATATTCACTATATGGCCAAAAGTATAAGGACAGATACTTTGGTATTGGGATGTTTTCATTGTTTTGTAGCTCTTAATGCTACAACATACTATTTATTTTAGACAATAGTGCACTTCCAACTTTTGACATTGCCCCTGTAGGGAAAGCTATGTGATTTAGTGTGCTTTGAAGGAACTTGGAGCCTTGTCCACCAACTGAGAGCCAGCATCAGTGACTGACCTCAACAATGCTCCTGCAAATCCCTGCAGCCAGGATCTGAAATCTTGTGGAAAGCTTTCCCTGAACAGTGAAGGTGGTTATAGATGCATATTTATGCTCATATTTTGGGATTTTCAACAGTCACATATGGACGCAGGAGAACAAAACGCACGTATATTATGCCCATGTGCCAACCTTTTCTTACTGGGCATTTGTTAGAGACAAATAGTTCAAATAAACAAACATTTAAATCATATTTTCTGCAGTGATATTTGTTCAATAAGAACTAGTAGACAAAAAATCAAAGATCACTGTAATGATATTCTTTCTGGTACAATAACAAATAACTGAATATGTTTATCTGCTGCCCCCTGCTGGATAATTGCAATCTGTATGGCCATGACTTAAACGTTGGAAAATATCTGATAATACAACTTTGATAAAGAACATACCTTCAATTAACGCTTTGTAAACGAGCGTTTAAAATAAAGCACGATCTGTACTCTACATGTTTGGGCTATAGTTGTATGTAGACGCTGTGGAGCTTCATGAAAAACGAAACTGAAACTTTCATTTCTGCATAAACGATGATCAACATTTATAACAATAAATCCGTGCACTTAAAGAGTTCAGATCTGCCCCCACTTCACAAAATATTCTCCCATAATATAAAAATATATAATAAATATATAATATAATGAAGATCCATTATAGCTCTAAATGTCTCATAAATAAATATATATACAGACATACAGTTGCCACATAGAGCTCGTTATATGAGGGCAGCAACGCCAAGCACTGTGATTAAAAGAAATTAATGCTGCAGAATAAACACTGATACATTATTAAAGGAACAGTACTCACTGCGGCAGTCGCCATTCTGTAGTTTGAGTCCTTCGTTTTCATTATTTCACTTTAAACAAAAGGTTAGCCACACCCATGGATGTGTCAAGAGGCTGGAACGACATAACCTAGAAATTAAAGGGGTGAATATAATGAAGACAGAATTAGATGTATGTGAGATCTCCAACACCAGGACCCATAATAACGAAATTTTTTTAAATTATTTTCCAACACATAGCCAAAAACAAGAGAGATGCGTATCTCTGGTGAATAGAAATGCAATTAATAAACAAATCATGTTTCTTACAAAAGAAAGGTGCTTCTAAGCACTGACATACAAAAAGGGTCATAATATTAGAAACGTCACACTGAATTGTGCATTAATGAAGGTGCCGTTGGTATATAAACGTATAATGTGTTTTTTGTTGTAAACGTATAAAATCATAAAAATTGTATATTAAAAACAAGAGTCAGACACAACATTTTTGAATTTGTCTGTAAGTTGAGTCTTTTTGTGTGCGCTAAACCTCCACGACGCGCAGTGGCGACAGTGAGTCGGATAAAGGGATAGGGTCCTTGGAAGAAGAAGAAACGACTTCTTTCCTATAAGGCACTAGATGGTGAAAAGAGGGGTGCAAGAAAAAACAATATATATATTTAAAAATGGAATTTCACGTTATTCAGCCGTCTCCACCGGTTATATCAGTTATAGCTGTTTTCTTGGCTAATATTACAATATAAAACTAATAATAACTAAATATTTGTGTATAGACAATAAGACATGAGAAAGACTAATTAATATACAATTGACTGGTTGTGACCTGACACCTGTTGATAAGATGGTGTTTTTCTCATATATATATATATATATATAATAATATATATATATATATAATATATAATATATATATATATAATATAGAGGAGAGAGGATCTACTATCTATCTAATCTATCTATCTATCTATCTATCATCTATCTATCTATCTAGCTATCTATCTATTCTATCTATCTATCTATCTATCTATCTCTGTCTCTCTCCTAGTGAAAATCAAAAGATTGAAGAATCTGTGAAGCTGAGGGTTTCAAATAGTAACCTCTTCTGTTGTACAGTACAGTGTGTAGATGAAGAGGAAGTACCAAAAGGGAATATTGTCCATTTAGTTTTGTTTTTGTTTAAGAGGTTCTATGTTATGATGGTATTTGTTTTTCTCTCTCACACCTCTTTAATATTTTAATATTCAGTTTTATACATACTTAAAACAAATGTTTGTTTACCTGACAAATGTGAGCCTCAGATAGTGAATGTTGGTGTTTTTTATTTACACTTAAATACCAGAAAATAGTGAAAATAGCCCTTCACAAAGTTCCCAAGGAACAAGTTGACATACATTCAAAATGCTTGTTATTATAGTCACATTGAAAAGATACATGTTTGACTTTATTGACAAATCACTGTTTTGGCTGTAGTATTTTGGTGTGCTATTAACATTATTGTTTATTTTTTATTTTTATAGAGACATCCTGAGACACATGGGCTTGCAACACAAGATGACCCACAGTCAAGCATCCATAAAATGGGAAAACATGAAGAACAGATACAAGGTAGAGTTTTTCTTTTGAATTTTGCCCAGCTTTATCAAGAATTTTGACAGATTTCCTTTTGATTCACGGCTGCTTCTGTCAGGAGCTAAAGAACCCACCAGATGGGGTGAAAGTGGTCCCTGAAATGTGGCCTTATTTCAGCCTGATGGACAATGCCATGTAGGGTCGGCTGAAAGGAAACACCCCCATCCTTAAGATCTTCCCCAATGACAATTTCTTACCCAACTCCAAACCCAAGAAACGCAAAGTATCCACGGTGATAAACTCCAGTACGACTTCATTTGCAGGTGGTCCAGAAATCGAAGTTTCCCTAAACGGAGCTGAGGATGGAGGAGGTGGTGAAGGAGGTAAGCAAGAAAATACAGTAGATTGCATCATGCATGAGGTGGAAGGCCAAAGTGATGGAAAGAGAGAGACTGGTACTACAGAGGGAGAGAGCAGTTCTGGATAGGGAGATTGCCGCTCTGGAGAGACTTTCTGCAATGAAAGACAGAACCGAGGAGGTCACAGAGGACAGTTGCGAGGCGAAAGACTCAGACACGATGGACAGGAAAGAGCGGTTCCTTCTCCTGTTTGAAAAACTTCTTAAAGCTTTTTGATTCATGGGATTGTTCTACCAAAACCTTCCCTGACGACACATTTGGTTTAGATTTCTGAGGGGTTTCCACCTCGGGTGGCATCTGTACATTATTCAAAATGCCTATATCGTTATAAGTTATCAATGAAAACGTTGAGCCACTCCTAGTTCGGAGAGGTCTTCAAAACAACTTTATTCACTTGTGGTTATTCCATACAGAGCACACAATAGCAGGCTATTAGCATTATTCTTAACCCCATCCACAATCAAAATCAACAACCCCCCCCCTCCCAAATCAAACAATAGTCTTTATTTGATCGACTCTAGACATTAGAGTCTTTGTTATAAGCTATTGTGCACGGTTAAAACATCACTTTTTGAAATGTAATATACCAAATATTGCAGTTCATGTAAAAAATCTTCTTTTTTTTCCTTCAGAATATATATTTTTATATTACAGTACAGACTTTACAACAAATGATTGTGTTTAAATGCGTCTTTTATTGCATTAGATACTCAATTTACCTTTCATTAAGCTCCAGCTTCAATAAGTTTATGCTAGTATACATTTCCAAAAGTGTTAGATTCGTCATTAATATAATATTATTTTTATTTTTTACAAAACAAACATATTTAAACAATATTACTGGTTGTTTTTCTTGCCAGTCGTGAACAGACACTGAACAGAAACATACATGCCATTTGAGGGTTTTAATAAACTGATTTCTCCGAATGTCACCTATTTCTTTAAAATCTTAATCAAGTTGCGGAACAGTTTGGCTTTTGATAAAGTTCTTGTGTGAATGTGTGTGTGTATTTGTATGTGTGTATACATGCATTTCGGGATGAGAGAGTTACAGTTTCAGTGTGTATGTTGTGTTGTTGTGTTACACCTGGCATATATATATATCGGGAAGCAGGAGAGCAGTGTATATGTGCTTGATCACCAGAATCTGACTCATAATTCATGTGTTTGTGGATGTTTATGAAGCATAAATTTCCACATAGAGATTTACTGATCTGTAGTATACATCAGCAGCATTTATAACAGTTTTGAAATACGTTATTGAGATTGACTGTTCGTTTGAGGAGGTGATAAATGGTATGCATGTCTGCGTGTGTGGTTGTGTGTGTCATTATGTACAAAGATGTGTGCATGTGGTTGTATTTGTGGGAGTCAGTGTGCAAGAGTGTAAGGTATGTGTCTGTGTGGTTAAACGAGATCCCCGATGGGTATACGGGGCAGGCAGATGTAAGCCTGCGGGGTCCTGCTGAGGTTGATGGGGTTGCCGTCCAGACGGATGTCCTCCAGTGCGTTCCTGATGTAGTTGAAATCTTTCAGGTTGCAGAACGTGTCCTCGTGCATCATTTGAACATTGTTACGCTGCAACCGAAGAGAGAGGATGATATATAGTGAGGCGTCTCCTTTATGCATATTAGACCTGCTTTGATTAAACTTGATCATGATAGATTAGAATAGAGCATCAAATCTAAATTCAAACACACAGGTGTTTTCAATTACTTTGCCGAATTAGCCTCAGGACAGTATTTGTTCATGAAGTTTGGTGGCATCATGTAATTTCAGCATGAGCAGAAAGGTCCTATCAGACCAAATCAGATAAAAAAATAATAATAATAATAATAAAACACCTGTGTGTGAACCTGGAATCATTTATTATTCCAGATTCCTGTTTTAGTTAAATAGATTAACCCGAGGAACACAAAGAAGTTTCATTACAATTTAACATTTCACTTTCAATGTTCACAAGGCCAGAGCAGATGTACCTGTAGGTGTAGAGATCGCAGGCTGTCTGGTAGAGGCACAGGGATGTAATCAATGTGGTTGTCTGTTAGGTACAGGTACAGCAGGCTAGTCATATCCTGAAATACAATGAGAAAAAGATACAAATCGTTATTGGCTCAGGCCTTTAGATGTCACTATTGTGACAGAAATGTTGTAAAGACTTTCCAACACATTTAAAGGCAGCAATTTTATCACAGACAGAATATGAATATCACAGATACTTTGAAGTTATGTAAAAACATAAGTGTGTAATCCAGTTTTAACGGAGTACTATAGTGTCTGTGCGGGAATCTGACTGATACTGGATTTCTAAAGTTGATCCAGGTTTCAGTCATATACAGCTGGTACACAGTGACACAAAACAACTTTCCTATAGGACCATAGTGCTTTATAGAACAAAACGCAAGAGAATGTAGAGAACCAACTAAGACCACATAGAACTACAGAACACTACACGAGACGACATAAAAACATTTTTTTGGTTGTTTCTAGTGGGTTGCCCCTTGTCTGGGTCACAGTCTGGGCCTAAAAATATACAAACAGCACCAAAATGTCCAGATAACAGAGAATAAATAAAATCTAATTATGGGTATTGGTAGTTAGTTGTTTGCATAAACATGACAAAAATATATTTATATGAATATATTTGTATATAAATGTATTTATCAAAGTATATATACACATTGCGACATATCTGTAACAAGCTAATATCGACTGATATATCCACCTGTATTGGTTGGCCTCAAGTTTGTACCTGTAAGCATGAAACATACCTTGAACGCCTCGTTGTGAATGCCCTTGGAGCCAATGTTGTTGTGGCTGGCATCGATCAAGGTCATGGTCTCTGGGAGGGCAGGCAGCTGTGAGATATGATTTTCTCGGATCACCAGCTCCTCCAGCTCAGGAAGACCCATAAATGCTTTGTCATCAACGGATGTTATCGCGTTGGCGGTTAAGTCGATCCTCTTCAGCTTGTCTGGAAGGAGGTAGAAAAAACACAACCTGAAGTGTTGATATCAATGGCCACAGTGATTAAGTGCCTGCCATTGGTTCCCTGCCCTAATATTCAAACAGGAAACATACTCATGAAGGCGAAGTCGGACTTGTTGATCTTGGTGATCCTGTTGTAGCGTGCATAGAAGTGAGTGGTGTCTTTGGGAAGAGGTGGTACACTATCCAGCTTCAAGTCATCACAGTAGACCGAACCACCAAGGCACGTGCACAGCAAGCAAGTGGGCATACCTGGAGCACATGGGAAAGAAGAAGGAGACGAGGAGAGGGAGGGAATATAATAGGAAATAGTAAGAGGGAGAACGTATTGCAGAGGACACTTGGTGGTGAATGGGATCAGAATGGTCCTAATCCAGGTCCAAATCCAATCAAATCAGGATTTGGGGTATCTCAAATTCCGAAGAGAACTGAGGTTTTTACCATGACTCTTGGAATTCAATGCCCCTGGTCTTCAGTACTGACCTTCCCTGTCAATCTCAGGCTCATCAGGCTCATCAGGTTCATCAGGCTCTGGCAATCCAGAGCTCACTGACCCTTCTACACTGCCAGCACCCTCCTGAGGGGTTTGTGGTGTAGTCGGAAGCAGCCCCTCCTCTTGTTAGAGACAAGATTAGGTGTTAAAGAAACAGGTTAGATCAGCGTGGACATGGACATGGAACAGGTCTGGCAATCAGTAGCCCACTGTTTGCCGCAGTGATAAGTCACATACAGTATATTAGCAGTGTTAACAACAAGTGTTTATGACATTTAACTGATGGATAGAAGTTAAATGAAAATGGCTTTAATGTGTTAATAACATGAATGTGATCTGCTGAGGGGTTACAAACAATATGCTTGTTAACAAAGAACAAAAAAACACTTTTTTAGGGAAGCCAGGTCAGAGTTTCAGTTCCCTCCATGGACGACTAATAGACTAGATAAACACATGGGAGTAACCATTTATATGAAAATGATTCTTTCAAGGAATAACCCAATTCACTGCTCAAGTAATACTACTATCCCTTTTCCAATGCTGGAGCCAGTTCCCACCGTAAATCTCAGAGCGTTCTAAGCATTTCCATTTCCTCCAAAACATTTTTGAACAGCAAAATCTGCACCAATCCAATCACTTTAAAGGTGCCCTATGGAGTTTGTTGTAAACATTTACATCAGTGTTTCTCACCAAAACACATTATGTATCCCTCAGGTTTAACTGACATGATTAATTAATTTGCTTTCTAATTAAACATTTGAAGGCTGAGTATTTTAAATCAAACTGTCAAAGCTGTCCTGGCCTCCACAGTTGCTTCTACAGTACATGAGCATTAGTTTTCCCACTTGGCCTGTAGATGTTACACTGGGGTGACGTTAGCTCCAGGAGCTGGCTCCAGGAAAGTTTTACAAAATGGTGTCCTGTCTTGTTTTATTGAATGGCGTTTACATTTGTACAATAGCACTGAATATGCGTTATGCCCCCTCCACAATGAGACTATAGCGGTCCAATTGGGTCCTACTCTGCTGGACTGTGAGCTCCCAGTGAACAGCATGGCCGAACCCAGTACTGAATACAGCTTCTGAGAACGATGTTGGCCAGTTTGATGACAGGTAATACAGTAGTCCTGAGGTGGTTCCTGGCATCCCCTTGGTCCAGGTTTGGCAGTGTTCACTGGGAGGCTGCTGATCCTGGTTCTGTTGCTACAGCAGCAGTTAGTGATTACTTTATTGACACTTCATGATATCATTGGTAGAAATTGATTGGCTCAAGCTGATGCAAAGATGAGTTACATTTTTGTTTTACAGGAACAGACAAAATGTTGGATTTTGATATAAATTGATTTATTGTATTTATTTGACAAAGCATATTGTTAAAAACACATTTTTCATTTCTTCTCAACTTTAATGCATCAGTAGTCTTCTTTGTCACTGTGTTTCCAGATGCACTGCTGCACTGTTTTGTGCTTTACCATCACCATTATTAACAACTAATTCATTAAAAACAATGCTTCATAGCACTGTTAGTGGTTAAAAACTCCATGGGGTGCTTTTAAAGCTGCTGGACTCCAAGCAGTGATATTGAAGTCGGGGAAGAGAAAACCAAAGTTGCTGAAGCTGATTCATCGGAGGAAGTGGACAAAACTGACAAACAAGGGCCAGTTCATAGAAAAATTAATTGGCTCCCTGGCCCAGCATTGACACCTTGTTCAAAGTATTTACTTTCTGGGAGACCTTCTGGTGTGTGAGATGTGGATTTAAGTTTGCCTTTATCTCACATAAGTCAAGTTAGATACTGACCTTTAGTGTCAGGGACCAGAGTTACCCCAGGTACCTCTGTCTCTTCAGAGCCAGAGACACCTGAAGTCCCAGAGACTTCAGGTTCCCCAGAGACTTCAGGTTCCCCAGAGACTTCAGGTTCCCCAGAGATTTCAGGCTCCCCAGAGACTTCAGGTTCCCCAGAGACTTCAGGCTCCCCAGAGACCTCAGGCTCCCCAGAGGCCCCTGAGGTTCCTGAAGCTCCTGAGATCTCCCCAGAATCACCTGATGCCTCACTGGGGATAGTCTCAGGAATGAGGGGCAGCTCCTCCTCTTGTTAGAGCCAAGGTTTGGGGTTAGGAGACATGAGATTAGGAGGTTGAGGGGTGAGACAGACAATCAATCAACCCATTAATCAATCAATCACACTCAGATGACACAGAAGGTTAGAAAAAGCATGATTATAAGTAACACAAATACGATGGCGCACAGTACAACTGACTACAAGCAGAAATCAACTTTAACACAGTTAAATGGAAATTAAATCAACATAAATAAGAGTAACACATAGTAAGACAGGTTATTGCTACATAGGTCAAGAAATAGAGTTGCCACAAGCCTTACTAACACTTTTCTGCTCTTTAGAAGTACTAACCTCCAGATATAAATGTTATCCCTGAGTGCCCAGACTCTTCCCAGAAGTCCCCAGAAACCCCAGCGCTTCCAGAGGCCCCTGAGATCAAGATCTCTCCGGAGAACCCAGAATCGGGCTGGTCCCCAGACCCTCCAGAACCCAAGGGGAATTCAATGAAAACCTCTCCAGAGCCACTGTCTCCGGAGGCTCCAGAAATTGAAGATCCCATTTCATCCCCGGATCCTGAGATAATCCCAGATCCTGAGAGACCCTCAAATCCTGAGTGATACCCAGATATCAAGATATCCCCAGATTCCAAGAATTCCCCAGATCCCCCAGAGCTAACGAGCTCCTCAGAGGCTCCAGAGATCAATATAATGTCACCAGAACCCCCGGAGCCACCAGAGACCGATATGTCTCCCGAGCCTCCAGACCCAGAAACCCCAGAAGCTCCTGAGGCTCCAGACCCTACGGAGCCCCCAAAATCCCCGGAGACATGAAGGATGTCAATGGGCGTCAGACGCAGCTCCACCTCTTGTTAGAGACAAGATTAGGTATTAATAAACAGACAGATGAAAATGAAACGGATCAATCAGGTTTGGAGGTCACAATGATGATTAGGGTGTGTAGTTGGTGACAAATGGACACAGTGATTGAAAATGACACATTTAACCATTAACAGCTAGTTAAATGGAACACATGCACATGGAAAAGATGATTGTTGAAGATGCAGATGATTATTTTAGAGAATAGATTAGTATTCGTTTGTTTTGGGTTTGGCATTAGGTGATACTGCTTTTACTGCATAGGCCCAAGGAAAAGCAACGCTCTTCGGGTATCAAGTGACTCTATGCTTATGGGTGTGCAGACCTAAAGGTGTGTGCTTTTTCAGACCTTTTTGTGTGTTTGGACCCATGAGAACCCCAGATCCTCCTGAACCCTGAGGGATGAACTGGGGTTTTAGGGGCATCTCTTCCTCCTCTTCCTCTTCTTGTTCTTGTTCTTCCAATGAGGCCTCGGGCACAGGATAGTTATAGTCGGGTGGGGCCAGTGTTCCAATCTCTATCTGAGGGAAAGACAGTGGCAGTGAGTCAAAAATGTATGATAATTTGATTTGAGATCGAGCATAAGCAAAGTAACATTTAGTCTGAAGTGTTTCCTTGTCTAGAAAAAAACTCGGCAGTTCAACAATGAACAACCTTTATCCTGATATTATCACATAGAATGAAAATACAGTTGAAGACCTTTTGTTTTTTGCTTTTTGTTAACCTACACATTTCAGTATTTATTTTCAGTAAAATCAATGGTGCCATTTTAGCAAAGGAAATCTGAATTCTTAGCAGACGATACCATGGAGAGCAACATGCAAGATGTTTGACAACTCAATGAAGTGTGCACAAAGTAGTTCTGGAAGGGCAGCATTTTTCTTTTTAGGATGAAATTGTTTAAAAAGTTTAAATAGTTTATCTTAAAATTTGTCAATATGTATTACCAACTATCTTTTCAATAGTGCCAGAACAGTTAATTAAAAATGTTGAAGGACATTCAAATTGTAAATGTGTTTTACATCTCGGTCATTTCTGACAACTAACTCCAGTAGAACATTACAATTGAATTGATCATTGTGATGGCTTGACTTGCATTACATTCACTGTGGCTGGACATTATTGACAACATGGAAAACACTGCTCTATTCAGTCTATACCAGCACCAGTGTCTTTTAGCAAAAGTATTGTTTTTGCCTATTCGGTGATGTAAGTAAGAGAAAATAATCCGTGGCGTCTGATCAGTATGATGTGTTTGAATTTGGCATTGTTACAGTGAATTTTATGCCATAAAAATTTGCCAGCTGGATGCGAGACAGGCAAAAGGTTGTTCATTAATCACAGATATTTCCCCCCTTTCATTAATTTCCATTTACAGCAAGGTGTCAGTTACAACTAGTGAACGTCTGGTGTCAGATTTGCTCTGGGACCTCTTCCCAGGATCCTCTCTCTCTCTCTCTCTCTCTCTCTCTCTCTCTCTCTCTCTGTCTGCTATCTTACATTCAAAATAGTCAAAAAGCAAACAAACATCAGGAGAGGTTTCCAGGACTGAGACACTATAATCTCAGGTGACACAATATCAGTGGCTCAAGGACGAAAACAAAAAAACATCAGAAGATCAGCATCAGTGTCTCTGCCACTAGATGGCAGTAAAGTTTCCTGATTTAAGTATTCAGATCACTCACATGCAACTTCTATGAAAGGCCATAGAGGACATTTCTGTAGTAGAAACACTTTCTGAATGCATATCTTTATATGAAACGTGTTTTCCATAACAACAGATACAAAAGAACACAGTCAGGCGGGTCGGAAATTAACTACCAGTGAGGAATTTGTTCACATCTCCTTGGAAATGAACTGATTAGTAATGGAGGATGCTTACATATCATATTTTTTGTGTGTGAAGTAAAAGATGACATTTAATTCTGTAGTCTTTATTGAAAGGTTTTCAAATCACTATTTGAAGAAGCATCTGAACACATTGGGTGTTGTGCTACATGTTCAGCTTGGTTGTAGTCAGCTTTGGGTGCCCTTTGATAAACTTAAGAAGCAGACAAACTGCAGAGGGTACGTCCAAAGACTAAAATGCACAACCATGTCTCTTCTACCTCATTTCAAAATATCAAATTACCTTATAAACAAAGGCTTTGCATCTTTGTTTGTCAAGTAGGCCAACATTTATGTTTAATGTTGGGAGATAAATTAAAAGACAACTCTGCCAAACGAACCGAAGTGTATGAATTACAGTGCTTTTTGGTTCTTTCATTAAAAGCTTCAGGTAAATCCATCTGGTACTATAATTGTATTTACAGTCTTTCCCATTGCACTTTGATGTTTTAGTATTTGCCCAAACCTGCAGTTCTATCATTCTCCAGGCGAGGGCAATGAACCCCCACACACTGCCACAGGTAATACCTGACACTGTCTCACGCCTAACAAGGCTGACTCAACCCACCAAACAGGGAATGGTCCTTGTGGAACCAAGACTCACATGGTAGCTGCATATTTTAGCCGTTCAGCTACTTTCAACCACAGTAATCAGATGTCAGTAAGCCAAGAGGTATCAAAAATGAATGTAAATCAGCACAATCATGCAAGTCAAACTAGCCTTCAAGTGATAGGTTACAAGACATATAATTGACTAAAGGACATGCAAAGACATTAAATGCAGCAATGAAGAGATGTCCAGCACCGAAAGATACTTTTAAAAGCTTGGCAGAGACACAGTTTGGGATACAACAAGGTAGGCCATTGAAAAGTCTTGCACAGAGTTAGCTTGCTGCAGCTCTCCCCTTCATTTCCCCCTTTCCCCAAAGCAAACATATACACCCGAGGGGAAAGAAGAGGCGAAAGGCTGGCAACCAAAAATACTGAGAAAAAAAAGCTCTGGAAACAGCATGGGAATACAGAATGCACAGTTGAATGTGAGCATCAAGCCGGCGCCAAATGTGATGTTGCTGCTGTAGTATATAGTACATCAATCAGTAGATGCATTCAGCTAAGTGTTTTTAAGTTTTAGCAACAGAATACTCAAATGATTTCAATCTTTTCAAAACAATCCCACACTGGTTCACCAGCTGCATCCGTTCCAACAAACCAAATGACTGAAAATGATTTTTTCTACCAAATGAGTAGCACCAGGACAGTTGACAGTTATAAAGGCTTGAGTCCAGTGAAATGCCATGTGGCAAATCTTGAGCCACATTTATGAGCCTTTCCAGCCCAGAGCGAATGCAAAGAGAATGTCTGCACTGTGGGGCTTAAAGGAATAGTCCAACATTTTTAGAAATACGCTTATTTGCTCTTGCGGATAGTTAGATGATAAGATTGATTGAGTCATGTGATCGCCCGCCACAGTAACTTCCCACAGTCTGGTTGCTTAGTAAAGGCTCCAGGAAGTCACTGGAATAATTCAATGTTCTTACACATTTTGATAAATTGCATTAATCACTGAGCTTTAGTGGTGCTGGCAGGTGGATAAAACCAGGCTATTGTTTCCCCCCGTTTCCATGCTTTATGCTAAGCTAAGCTAACTGGCTGCTGGCTCATATTTAACGCAGAGACATGGGAGTGGTGTCAATTTTGTCACCCGACTCTCGGCAAGACAAATGCAGGGACAAAATTCAGTGTCTTTTTTAAGATTATTTTTTGGGGCTTTTTATGCCTTTAATGATAGGACAGCCAAAGATAGACAGGAAGCAGTGACACGCAGTAAATGGCCGTCCGATGCGGGATTCGAACCAGGGGGCAGCTGCAGCGAGGACTATAGCCTCCACACACGGGGCGGCCGCTTAACCGACTACGCTACCGATTGCCCTGTTCTTGTGTCATTTTAAGTAAGATTGTTAAATACTACAGACAAGGGTAGAATACTAATTACTGGGTGAGGGTACATAATTATTTGTCACTACAGGTGGCTAACAAAACTGCAGCAAGAACAGCTTCAGTTTAAAACCTGGGATAAACAGCTGGATTGCAGCATATATTGTACAGCTATAAGTTATATTTTGTCCATTCCTTATAAATGGAATATAAATATAAAGATTGAGACAGATTGAATGTCTTGGTCGAACTAAAGAGAGACGCCTGAATGAATCTACAGCAGCTCATTAAAGCATTTGCAGAGACTTGAATTCAGCAGACTGAAGATGATTTGCTTGCTTAACATCGAAGACGAGCCTCCTCTCTAAAGAGACAAGCCCCGAGGAGAAAGAAAAGAAATACCAACAGATGGATGTGGAAAGTAAAGAGTCAGCATTCCAGTGGCATGGAGCTCATCTTCGCTTCATTTCTCCCCTGACATCTGATGTGTGTGAGAATAAAATCCATTTAATCCTCACTCCTATTAAATAACCAGTCTGGAGGATGTGCCCTTTCACCTTTAACTGTGTTGTTAACAAAACTAAATGTCAGATCCTTGCAATGTCTTATTCCTCAAAACAATAATGCTGCAAATAAAAACTGATGTGTTTATACAGGATGAGAGATTCGACTCTCTAATTGTTCTGTTTCTCCTCTTGATACTCCCACAGACTCCCGCAAAAACCTTATGCAATGTGCTGTGTCATATCCAGGCTTGTTAAACAGAGAGATATTATCAAAGCCATTTGCCTGCAACACATTACAACTTTCCCACACTGAGCACTGTCATGTGCAACACTGAGCTGTAATGCTTTGCACACCACAACTCAATCATTTTGAATTTAGACACAAAGGTGTGGTTGTACCTTTTTGCAACGGCCTATTAATTCACCGCTTTAAGTTGTTTCTTCTCCTATATTCTGCTAAATCTGCATCCGACTGTTGGATGTTAGATAACAGCAGTGATGTGAGTGCTATCCACATCAGGTTTAACTTAAATCGTTGGCTCAGACGAAACCCGTTGAAAATCCGATGTGGACGATTTGCCTCGTGCCATCTTGACATTGCCTTGGCTTAATTTCCTGGTTACAAAGAGGTATAAACGGGAACATGAAATTTGGCTAAAGCTTGCCATTACAGCATGCCCTGCAGGCTTGCCACATCAAACTCAACTTGAGCTGCTTTAAAGGCATCCTCTGGAATCCATCATCCAGTTTGTAACCCTTTCTGTCTCTGTTCTCCACACATCTTCTAAAAAAAAAAACTGAGCAGAATTTGAGCAGAATGAGAAAAGACACAAGTCCCAGAAGGCACAGCAGTCCTTCAGTTTGGCTGATTTTACTGCAGGTCTCTTACTGTTTAACATAGTATCAAGTACAGTAACAACAGGTGAGACTTTTAAAGAAATGATCCCATAGCAGCTTTAAAAAGAGAGTATCTGTTACATTCAGTGTGAGAAAATGACACATGCGGAGCGTGCTGCTACAAATTCTGCACAGCAGAAGAAAAAAGTTTTAAACGTTGTTCCTCGTCAACAAAAAAATCTGTCCATCACCAGGGCATAAATATTGTTTGATTCCATGCATAAAAACTACTCCAGATGCAGAAGGGTTCAGTCTGTGGAGATTTAAGACCATGTAACTTAAATGGTGACTGGCCAAGGTACAAAAGTGAAATATTTTGGCCAAAATAGTGCACAAAGCTGGAAAGCAGTGCGTCCATTTTCCAGGTATCAGCGGGATGTCTGCTCCATGAACCTGGTGACCTCGGTTCAGAACCAGCCAATTCCCCCATGTTTCGCCGCTGTGATTTGTGTAATCTGAAGAAAAGTGGGACATCTAGAAACTGTAACAGCCCGCGTGAGTTGTATATCACAGTTATGTGATCTCATTTATTGTGTGTTTCCATTTTGTTTTCCAGTGATCGCTCAGCTTCACATGGGTGACATGAACATTGCTTTAAGTGTCCTTCAGAAATATGTAATGGCGCGTACAGCGAAAAAACAGACCATTAAACCATTTAGAAATCAAATCCATCAAGTTGACTGCAGATCCCCGGTGATCAGAATTAAGACAAATGTATTACATCCTAATGCCAGAGAATAATTGCATTTAAAGGTCTGGCCAAACATTTTCTCCGGTGTACTGATTGACCCATATAGTTTCTTACCTGAGGATCATCAATTGTCAGCCTATCTTCGTAGTCATAGACATCCGGGTTCTCCAAATTTAAATTGTCTAGATCCACATCATAGTTGGCACTGTCGTATGTGTCCAAGTCCACTTGTCGGGAAAATCTGGGGCTGGCCACCACCGCTTTGAGGACGAAGAGTCCCAACACGAGCCGCACGAGCATCCTCATAGTCCACCTTGACACAGACAGGGAGAGATGTAAAATTAAAGGGTGAATGCACGAAAACACATTTGCAAATGATTTATTTTGTCACATGATGAGTTTTCTTTTGTTTAATTTGTTAATCGTTGTCATTTGTAGGTAGAAATTTACCTTGAAATACCTTGAAAACATGTCAAAATTTAAAGGAACCGTCTCAGATATGCTGTGTATCACGGTATGGATTAAAATATAGTTCCACTTAGGTTGAACTTCAACAAGGCATGTCTTCATGATATTGGCTGCATAATCGGTCTACAGTGCTACAGACCAGGGCCTGACATTGGGTCACACCACTAAGGTCAGTGTGTTCATTACTGAGGTGCAGACAGCTCAAAGCAATCGAAAAATAAGGGGCCTCTTTCCTCGTTGTAGCCAGAGGCTCACTGTTCCAGCGAGCAGCCATCTTGGCTCAAATCAGTGCTCGCCTGTGGTGTGTCAAAGGTCAGAAGTCAGAGTTGATCTGATAAGAAAACGGGACTATTTTCTTCAGCCTACACAAAGTCTGCATTTCATTTTAAAATGCATTTAAATGAGAAGTGATTTGGGGTTGCTTCTTCTTCTTCTTCTTCTTCTTCTTCTTCTTCTTCTCCTTCTTCAATAAAACTGAGTTAGAGCTGCATTTGAATTCCTGTGTTTTTGGCTGTGGATTCAACAGTTTTTGCCAATCACACCGAAAAGGACTTTGGCTGAAAATTCTTGGCAACAAACTTGAAGTGAGGGTGCAGACAAGAGGGTCCCTTTTCTACTTGAATCTAAAATTAGCATGTATGATTTTCACTGAGTGAGATCTACTATGCACTGCCCTGACCCAGATAGCTGCTTGTTCATTTCCTCAGCAGCACCGATCTACTAAGCTTAGCGAGGTTGATTAAGTTCAGAAGTGTGAATCCCTGGTGGGAAGATTAGCAAGCAGTATGTTAATTACCATTTAATTATCTGGCACAGTTGACATCACACTTAGGAATCAATCATCTGTCAGTTGGGAGTCTCATAGCGCACTAATAACAGGTGTAGCCACATCTCAGCTGGCCTGAGATAGATAGATGTCAAGTCCAAGAAAAGGCAGAAGAGTTTAAAGAGAGTCCTCTAGGCCGGGGCAGAGAAACGGAGAGCGAGGGAGGGAAGGGAAGAAGAGAAGAAAAGAGTGAGATGGAGAGAGACGTGGACAAGATGTTGGCCCTCAGGGTTAGATGGAGAGAGTGAGAAAAAAAGACTGAGTGGGAGAGAGCAAGAGAGAGAGAGAGAGAGAGAAAGAGAGAGACAGGTTTCCAAGCTAACTCGACCCCTCGCCCTTTACAGAGGGTCTTTATGAGGCCCGGTCGCTGCCTGTCTTAGCACTCAAACTCCAAATTCCTCCGAGGTTTGTGGACAGGATGGCAGTGAGTTACAGCTGCAAGGAAAAGCTTCATTCAGCAGTGAAGGTGCTCAAACACACACACACAGCGCACACATGCACACGCACACACACCACACACACACACATTCATACACGCACGCACACTTGGAAAGACACATCGTCTCACAGATGCACACTCTGTCTTCACACACCTATCTTTCAGAGAGAGAAAATCGCCGCTATTTCTGGGATGCGGACAAGTATAAAACAATAAAACACAGTGTCACGGTTTATTTAAAGTCATGAATCAAATCTTTGTTGATGTCAGAGAGACAGATGAATTATGCGAATCAATCCCATCATTCTCTTTTGGAAATGTCCAACATGAGTGCACCCTTTCGAGAAAAAGGTGACTGGTTAGCATCTCCACTGAAATAGACTTTCTGTCACGAGGCTATGAAATCCAGCATGGTTACACTGAAAGAGGGACTATACTAAAGACAGAGGTGTGCTTTTATACAGGCCATCACAGTGTACAGTGTGTGGAAACTGTGTATGAGTGTAGCCTCTAGACTACCTCCGTGTTATGCTTGGCTCCGCGTTGGGCATTCCTGATATCCAGTGATTCTACCATTTTTCCTCATGAGCCATAAAAAAAAACTTGACAGACGTCCCCTTTGCTACCAGCTGCAGAACAAACTGGTGACTTGCAGATTTGTATCATAAGAAAAATTCCCAGTTAAGCAGGTGACAGAAATAAATAAATAAATAAATGCACACAGTTATGTTCTACTAGAAAATGTATAAAATTAACATTGAAGTCACAGTTTTCACAGTCAAATCTTTAGAGTCACAATTCATCTGGCTTGATTAGATACTGCGTCAAAAGAAAACAATGCTGCAGCTGTCAAAATTGCAAAATAAGTCACCAAGGTTTGTCATCAGTCCAAAAAAGACCTGTTGAACACATCTACAAAAACAAAAAGCCGACATATCATAACCACTAAGAATGCCAAAGGACCACAAATACATCCACATTTCAGTCACCTGCAAAGCTCCCAAAGTAAGTCCCTGAGTGAAAATAAAGCAGCTGCACCACACACCAATTAGCCAAGTGGCTCCTGAATAGAGGTGTTTTTGGAAGGGGCAAGTTGAGTCACTCTGCCTGCCTAACTCCCTTCACCATAGAGCCATTGAGCCAGCATGATAGATAGCACCAAGAACGCTTACCTCTGTCTCCTGCTTTCCCGAATGGTCCCTTCAGCCGTGATGGAGATGCTGAGGGCTCCGGGACTTGGCCAATGGTGAGAGGTCGCGCAGGGTGCCTTGAAGAGGGAGGGTGGGTGTGTTAAGTGTGTGAACGGTGTATGTGTGTGAATGTGACAAATGTGTAAGTGTGTGTGTGTATGTGTAGGTCGGTGCGCTCTGGCAGACCCGAGTGCCCTGCCGCTTATGTGTGAAGGTAGGCACTGAGACTGATTGGACCAGAGCAGATTGCTTTTGGTCACTCGGAGTGCACCCACCCCACATCGTACACACACACATGCAGGACCCTCTCAAACACTGCACACACACACACACACACATACAGACAGACATCAGACACACAGAGAAAGAGAGAGCAAAGGCCCCCCAATGGCAAAATACCTTTTTATCCCTTACAAGAGTATCCTTTATTTTTCTAAGCGTGTAGCTCAATCAGACTGAAATATTTGTCCGCCTTTTCCTGAGGTGAAACTCTGGCATGTGTTGCTTTCATGTATGGGGGGGATCTACGGGGCCCTTGTACACAATGGGACCTCTGTGAGGAGCCCCTGTTAGCATGGTGCTGAGAGGAAGTCCCTGCTTGGAAGAAGGCCTCTGCCCTCCCTTTTGGTTGAAGCTGCTTTCTCTTTGCACCGTCGCTTGGTAAATGTTCTGCCTTAACTACAGATCTGAGTTCAGTCGTGGGATACCACAAAGAGAAAATTATGAAAAGTGATGGAAAATGAGCTGATCTGGGGAGGTCGCAGACGACGGCACCCAAGGCAAGTGGATGTTTTGCAGTTCTGTACTGATGTGGGTGTCGAGGAGATGCTACATACCCTCATAGACTCTTCATTGTTAAAACAAAAAAAAAACATACTGGCTAGCTTTACTCTGTCAGCTTTATTTGGCCACAGTTTTGTCTCAATCTACCCACCTCTGTCTCTCGCACTCCCATGGTAACTCTAGACCTTTTGATGAGTGAGGGGAAAAAGGACGTAGTGGAAATGCCAGACATCCTTCTGCACCTGCCCTATAAGATCGGGATTCATATTCAGGGCTTTCCTTCTGCCAAGCATTCTCAAAAAGCAAAGAACTGAATGAAATATTACCCAAAATATCTTGACACAATGACTGATGTGTCACAGTTTATGACAGAGTGCATTGTAAAGAGCCTGGGAAGCCCGGTAGATTCGGTCCACTCTGTAGAAGCATTCATATAGTAATTGGCAGTGAGATGGAAATGTTATGCCAGCTGAAAGACGGATTATGTTTGAGCACTAATTGTGGAGTCTGGGTATATATCAAATGAATTCAATTAATTACATTTTTGTTCTTATGTCTACACTATTAAAATGCGAGTGATTACATAAGGTACAAAAGGATATGTTGAAAACGTATTAAGTCACAACAGTCCCGCAGACTGTGGCAGGTGCACGCACTGTGTAACTAGATGTTTAGGGGAATTGTGTGATTATGGGTAACTAGTTGGCTGGCTGTGGTTCTCATTATTACAAAGCAGTGTGTAGGATTTAGTGGCACCGTCCCGTTCCCAGCAGGGGGGGAGAAACTACAGTGGCCACAAAAAAAGACCGAAACGGCTGTATCTACAGCAAGTATTTGGTTTGTCTTTTATGGGCTAGATACATGGCAGTTCAACATGGTGCACCCACAGCGTCTGTAGATATAAGAGGTTTATTCAAAGACATAATGATCCTTATTTTTAGGTGAATGAATGGAAACATAGTTCTGCATATTATATCAAATTTCTGTGATATTCTGTATCTGTAAATAGAGCTCCCTGAAACTCCCTGAAATATGTATAATGATTTAAGCCTGGTGGGTTGTGCAGGTCTTTCATTGTTTTTCCAAAGTGTCAAACCTTTTAATCATGTTTTTCTGGGAGCAGGAAGCACTGAGCCATGCATGTCCATGAGAACATTCACAATGATGTAATTTCATAGCTCAAAGGGGTATGAACAAGTTATTCAAAACATAAGCACAAAAAAATGTGATAAAACTACACAGTTCATCTAACAGGAGTGTGCTGTTACCTGGTTGATTGGTGACATATATTATGTGGATGATGATCTACTCTATATTCACTTTCCAATGATAAAATGAGTTCCCTAAAATCGTTATCCAAAACACAATGAATAAAATTTGGTGGAAAAAGTCCCTCATTTTGAAACTTCATTACAAAACATATAGGAAATGAAAACTGCAGACTACCATAACATTACTATTTACATTTAGGTTACATTCGTGCAAAGTGCAGGAATTATAAAAACATGACACATGTTCATTTTCAGAAGTTTATTCAGATTTAAGACAATTGAAATGAAATCTCAGTTTATTCAGAAAAATAATGACCAGAATTAAAAAGTGTGTTGGCATTTTTTAAAAATAGTTATCACATTTCTTTTGCATACAAAATATTAAGGAATGTTGGCCGTGAAAATCGACAGGGTTGTCAGGTTTCTACTAATTTTTCTCCAATATTAAATAAAAATAAGTTACCACCAGTAAATATGACTATGTGAAGAATAGAGTAAAAAAAAAAAACAACAACTAGAAAATATCACCATTAATTTGGCTTCAAGTCTACAAATATAAAGCAATGGATTTCCTCAATAAAAGTGATATTTTCCAAGTCAATTGATAAGCTTTGCTTCCTGCAATAATGAGCATAATGACAATGACAGTGTCTCAATTTGCATGCTTCCATACTTACATAAATGCATTCACACTGTCAATTATAGCAAAATACAGTGTACTGTGAGTACCTGGATGGTGCACACAAAGTTGAGTGTTAGACGCTGGACACTTCTCATCCCTC
Source organism: Larimichthys crocea (assembly GCF_000972845.2). Taxonomy (NCBI): domain Eukaryota; kingdom Metazoa; phylum Chordata; class Actinopteri; family Sciaenidae; genus Larimichthys; species Larimichthys crocea. The sequence goes on along the minus strand of NC_040030.1, from coordinate 366,193 downwards.
AGCGCTCGCCATTTTAGCTATATAACAGAAGGGGAAGCACCGAGCAGCCGAGGAAACTGCTGGAGCTGAAGTGGTTGCGGCGAATACCACATTATGCAATTATAAGATGTTTTCTATTTATATTTTGGCAGTCAAATGCCATTTTATTTCCACTTAGTGCACAATGGCAACACGTCTACGTGTGTAGTCTACTAATGGAAGTATTCAAATTGAGACACACAAAGAGTCCTCAAAGATCTCCAGGTGCCATTAATACACATTGTCTTCCTATCTGTCTAAATCACTGTCATGCTAAATTAAAATCAGATTTTCATTCTGGATTGCAGATGTTCACACCAACATAAGGCACAACTAGTGGTCAACAGACTGCTGCCTCAATAAGGCTTCTAACCGACCAGCTCCTTGTCAATTTTGTACTTTCTTTTAGATTTTTATTAAAATAGCACTGAAAAATATCAACGTTTTCTGGAACTGGAATGAACTTTTCTCTAATCCACAGCAATAAAACAAGTTGATGCCAACTAGCGTCAAATATTCGAGTTTCACAAACATGCAAATATCATCATGTCACCATATTTGTTGCATAGATGCAGAGATGCGTCTACATTTCCACATTATCAGTCATCAGTTGTATGAAATTAGAATTAGCTTATAACATGCTGCTGATTTTTTTTAGATCACAATGGACCTCAGGAGACGGAAGCACAGAATGACATCCCTAGGAATTGGTGGCTTAATCTCATTTCCATCCAGTCTGAGGTAGCGCAGTCGAGGAACACTTTCGTTGACAGAGTCGTCCACAGCGTTGATGTCGACAGGACAGACGTTGGAGCCACTTACACCTGTAAATACACAAAGGGAAGTTTTAAGACTCACAATAGCTTTACAGAACTGATTTATCATATTCAATAGATCCATAAAAGAAGCACTCTTATTCACCTACAACTCAAATTAGTCACTATAATGAGAACAAAAATCAGTAGGTGCCTTTGGAAAAATGTCACAGACTTACTTTTGATATTGTTGTGGTCAAGGTGAAGGTGCTCAAGGCCTGAAGGAATAAGGGGGACCTCAGTCAGCTGGTTGTGGGACAGCTGCAAGTCCAAAATGCTGGAGACATTAAACACATTTTTGGGAACTCCACTGTTACTAAGCTTGTTGTGGTTAAGCCTCAGAAATGCCACTTTTGGCAAACCTTTGAAGTAGCCAGCTGGGATCTTCTCAATGTTGTTGCCATCCAGGAAAAGCTGGGTAGTGGTGGCTGGTAAGCCAAAAGGCATGGTACTCAGCTGGTTCTTGGCTAGATTGATCTGTACCAGGCTGTTCAGACCCTTTAGGCTCACCACAGTCACAGCATCATCCATCAGCTTGTTCCCCTGGAGGTCCAAGAGGTTAAGCTTGTCCAGACCGATGAAGACACCAGCAGGGATCTTGGAGATGCGATTGCGGGAAAGACGTAGATGCTCCAGGCTGGCTGGCAGGGGAGATGGCACTGAAGACAATAGGTTGTCGTCCATGTAGAGATGCACCAGGTGAGACAATGAATTGAGTACACCTTCTTCCACTCCCTCACTAGTGATTTTGTTGCGGTTTAGGTTTATCCAGCGCAATGATGTGGCATTACGCAGGGCATCTGCTGACAGCGCTTCAATTAGATTGTTCTGCAAGTAGAGATACCATGTGTGTGGAGGGATTTTTGGGATGCTCGTCAGGCCTTTATTGTCACAGTAGACAGCACGAGGGAAGTTGGGGGGGCAGCGACACTCTTTAGGGCAGGCTTGGATCTGGGCCATAATTTCCTCATATGGCATGTCCTGGCTGAGAACTGGCCCAACCAGGCATAAGATGCACAGAAGGCTCAGGATAAGTGCCATTTCACTAGGCAACCTATGATAGAAAGAGGGACAAAACAATGTTATAGACAGATATGTGAAGTGCTACATATTGTTACAAGGGTCTTAGGACAATAGAGGGCAAAGAGACACTGAAATGCTCTAGACGCCCAAGGTAACGAAGATCAGATGTTATAATTTGTAAAGGATTGGGGACTTTGAAGAATTAGGACCATGCTATATTGGTCCTTGTAAGGCACACTCTGTGAGTCACATGGCTAGTATCACATACAAATGATGCTGTGTTCACAAATGCACAATCTGACCCTGTGGCCACTCAGGCCAATCCACCACCAGTGTACGTAGCCTACTCTACCACTAATGTCATTATCATGAAATTCCAATGGTTGCTGCCAACAAAACAAGGTAACCTGCCCTTTCTGGGTCATTACTGACAGGTAAAGCTCAAAAGACAGGATGCAGACCCAGGTCAACTTTAATTGCATTAGGACAACCCTAAAGCTCAGACTTGAAGACTTTGCATGTCAATCATAAGATTCACTCTGTTCATTAGGCTCAGCAGTAGACGATCATGTATGCAAATAAGCATTGCACACATTCATTAAATGGGAACTGAATCCATCCCCTTGTTTGGCATGACAGTTACCACAAGGGAATGGCAGATGGCCTGGTACTAACCACTGCCAGGGGTAAAGAGGAAAAAAATCAAAAAGAGGAATACAATAAATGAAGTGCAAAAATAAATAAAAGAAGAGCAATGAACAAAATCTTATGTGAGCTCTACCATCTTCTATCCACACATCTCTTAAGGCACTACTTGATTACTCTCAGCTGCCATCTGGTGCTGGTTTAAATTCTTGATGCACTCCACGCTTGTCTGGAATTCATTTTGGGTAAGACACGCTTTTTCACGGATGTCTGCACTTCAAAGACAAAGCTGGCACACCTGTTTTCAGAAATGTGCCCCTTCTTTTCCACCGTGCAAAGGTCAAAGACCCAACTTTGTGGTACCACATGTGGTGCAAATGATAAAAGCGGGATCCATGCTTCTATAGAGATAAAACCCAATCGCTCAAGTTGCAAGACAAACATCTACCAAACTAAACCAAATCTACCCAATCTGTCAGTCAGATGTAACATCTTTGCCTTTCAGAAACCGAGCTTACCTTAAACGCGATCCCTTGTCAGCAAGTCCTTTCTTAGCAAGTTAACAAGTGTAGTCCCAAATGATGGGGCTGTTCCTCTCACATCCCTGTATTTGTACCGCCAGTTTTTTTCATTCACTGAATGCCAGCCTGTGACTCACAGCTTCTCCTGGCCAATCAGATTCTCCTAAGATCAGAGGTCAAAGGTGGTGTATAGTGTACTAAGCCTTTCAGTGCTTGAGACATGGCCCACTTAGAAACGGGCTAAAACAAGCCAACCTGTTCTTTGGTTGCTGACTTCCACATGTACAACCCTTCCTCCCTTGGTTGCCATGTTCGAACTTTTTTTAAACTCCGCTCACAAATCCCCTTGAGTCCTTTGCTGACCTTTGTGACAACTTTGTACTGCTGCCATTCACGAAGGAATCAGGATTCATTAATCTGACTTAAAGTGTTAAGAGTCAACAGAGACTGTTGGTTAAACAAAAACTGCACAAAAACAGCTTAGTATAATTGAGATGTGGGAGGATGTTGCCTTCGCCTGATAAACATACCTCGGGTCAGATTTGGTGTAAATGTATGGACCTTCTGTCAAACAGAGAGAAGTGGAGATGAAGGATTTATGTAATGAGTGTTTTTGGTACACATTAGATCCAATACTGACCACAATTTGAATGACACAGCATATTTAAGCACTATTCTGGAGGATGTGGGATGTGTCTTGACCACATTTTAATTTATTTGAAATAGCTCCAGGAGGCAATGGCTTGAGACACATTTAGGGCAGCTCTGTGAGTTCAGTGGCTTCAATTTACTACAAAAACATTTGGGATGAAGAGGGTTATGATTAATATTTGGTTGAAACATCTACAGGACTGCAAGATGCTATGGAGTTGGCATAGAGTATAGAAGGTGTTTTCAAGGTAGTCCTTGTTTGAAACCTGTGCCTGATTAGGTATGTGCATTGCAGTTAAGTGTAAGTGACTAGTAGATACTTAATGCATGTCCATTTTATGACAATTTTCACACATGCGTCACCTTACTTTATTAGGGGGGAATGCACGTTGTTCAGGCTGTACTGCTGAAGCATCCAGCACAAAGATGACGCACTCTATGTAAGTACACAACATAGTCTTCAGACATGACATGTAATGGTGTTATGGGAGGGAGGTCAGACTTAATCTGGGGGTATTTTACTGCAAGTGTTTTTGTACAAGCTACCTAGTCTCAGGTGACCTTTCAACATGCCGACATGAGATCGCACTCATTTGCAGCGATGACGGCAAAGGTCTGAATGCAACAGGATAATCCCAGCTGAGTTCTTTGAGGATAGGAGCAACACTTATCCATGATCAGCCATGCAATCCCATTAGAGCTCCTCCTGTGTTTGCCAGGGTGAGTTTGTGAACGGTGATCATTGCGCTACACGTTTATAATCTTGTGTTAACAATTACACATCAAGACGTTAGTCCTGGGCACATTTATAGGAACTATACGTCAAAGACAAATTACTACCTTGATGAATGGAAACTTTGCATCAGACACTAACTAACAAGCTTAGTTGGTTAGCCTAAAGTGACTTTTCTTGATTGCATTTTGTTTCCGTACCTTTATCTTTTAATGACAGCATGCCTAATTATTTACAGATATTCTTAATCCTTGATTTTGAAGTAAAGGGCATCCAGTAGCTCTCACCTGCACAGTGCTGTATCAGCGCCATAAAGTGTTTAAATAAAAATAGACATAGTCTTTATGACGTCATTGATTCTGTTCCTGAAGAGCCAGTGTGAAGTTCAAAGTGTGGTGGCTCTGGCCTTCGGCATCTTGGCAGTCCTGACTCTGCTGGCTCCCGGCTAATCCAAAAATGGGCAAAGACGTGGAGCGTAGGTGGAGCTGAGGTTGGCCAAATAAAGCCTTGAACAGGTGAGTTCAGCCCCCGTACTGTTTTTTGTACCCAGCTGTAAACATGTTTATTTCTGCTGTGAAGTTGGACATTTTAATATGGGTCTTAAGAAAACTGACATCCTCAAGTAGCCATTTGTGGAAATGTATTTGGCACTTCTGTGTTGGCTTCATTTCACGGTCATGGTGGTTGCCACTTGGTCAGCACTGGAGAAAGGTCTTGCTGGTCTTATTTTTTTCAGTATAAGGCTTGTATTTTTTTAAACCAGTCACAATTTTTTAAGTAGGTGCCAAGCCCAGATTGCAGTGGTGGTGCCCTCACAAAGTAGTGTTAAGGCAGAACTTATTAAAATGGCTAAATAAAAGAAAAGATAACAGCTTTCTGCTTGTTTTCATTCATATTACTAGGAACCAGGTTAGGACTTGCCATTTTCAGCATGTAGGTCACTAGCTCTGGGGTTGTTGTTTCCGGTAGCTAAAGGGATTTTCAAAATGGTAACACACGGATAGCAAAAGTGCAGGAGAATCTACATGGCCAATGTCCCACAGTGTACATCCAGTGACTCAGAGTAGATGTCAGACCGCAGAGGCTTCTGACCTTGTAATTACTTCCCATGCAACTTAGTCCGTTAAGCAATAAGACAGCCAGCTTGTAACCTTGACAACAAGAATGTTCTTCCAATCAGCCTGTCTACCACCAACAGCAGCCTTGTCAAAAGATTTGTGACGAAATCAAGAACCAGTCAGTTGTCCTTCTGATAAGGATTTTGTTCCATCTGTCTTTTCACAGGCTCCTAAAAACACTTATTATAAATGTCAGAAATGTTAATAAAATTGAATAATTAATGATGCATTACAGAACTAAAGAACTCTGATTCAATAAAATTAAACTTACTGTGATTTGATAGAAATTCTTGTTGACTTGCAGACATGACAGATGGGGTACCCCTCCATTTTCATTGCAACACAATAGTTATTTATAATGTGTGTCAAGATTTACAATAAAATATCCCAACTGCTAAAAAATGGTGAGTCAGGGCTTCACATATCTCTGCAAAATTGAAGATAAAACAAATGTTGTCTACAATCTGCCTGACAGCCTAAGAAGAAACACATGCAGAGGAATATGATAATGCAAATTTCCTGCTAGGGGCTTTACATCTGAGCCAGCTATGTTAATTACACAACGGGTTGTGTTTTCACTGCATGGGTTTTGTGGGATCAGTTCCAGTTGATGGCTTTGCTGAAATCCACTTCATGACTTTCAAACATTTGGAAGAGGTTGCACGGATTACTGCATCCAGAGCTGAGAAAGTAACTGTGTTTATGGATAATTATTATGTGGAAAAAAACTTGTTTGGCAGTAAAAGTGGCTTTCCAAAGATGTGTGTAATTTGCAAACTTCGAACAGCCACAATTGTTAGCTCTTAGTTCATTTATTTCCAGGTGTAATTTTGATTGTAAAACTGATTACGAAAGTGTCAATCTATCTATCTATCTATCTTGATCCTGGCATGAAGCATCCTAATTTATAAAATTATCTGTGACTGAAAGAACCACACAAAACGGCATAAAACAACCGAGACATTTACGTAAAACACTTTCAAAGCCCTCGATTTTTTTGCAAGGTTACCTTGCCGCTTTACCTCTTCTGTTCTGAAAGGCTGGCAAGGTGGACCACATCAAAGGTAAAGATAAGTCCAGTCAGATGCAAACCATATGAAAAATACATTGCACCCTCCTCTGTCAAGCTACTAAATAAAGATAAATCATCTTTACCTGCTTCTCCAGCTGGTGTGAGTGGTCTGCGTGCAGCCAGGTGATGTTTGGCTCCTCTTCTTCTGCAAATAGATGTCAATGCCTCTAATGTGGTAAGTGCTGCAAGCCAGCCCTGTTAGACTAGTATTGTTGTTGGTTTGATTCCCCCAAGGCTGCACCTTGGACATGCACCGGCTGCACAGAGAGGATGGAGGATGTGTTGATGGTGGGAGGAAGATTGTGTGTGTGAGTTGGGATGTCCTTTCAGACTTTGTGTTGCCTTCTTTTCTGCCAGCCCAGCAGTTTCTTCCGCCTCTTTCGTTTTGTCTTTTTTTCATCAGTGTTGAGGGTTAAACTGCTGTCACCCCACCCAACTTAACCATTTGGTCTGCAATGAAGGATTTTCTCTTTACCCATTACCCTAGGGGATGGGTGCACAACCATTTTATGGCTCATTTCACCTCACAGGCCTTGGGGTGTGTTTACAAGGCTGTCAGGTGAGGTCAGAAAGGGGCTCAGAGGGGTTTTCACTCAGACATTCACACCCAACTTTTTACAGGAAAATCGTTTACAACCAAAGTCTTCTTTTTGTAGATTTTCCCCCATCATGCCTATCAATGACATCACTCCAGATGCAGCTTCACAATATGACACTGTCTGTTGTGGTAGTGCAGTGAGTTTTAGACCACAACAACAAAGTTAACCACTATGTTTATAGACACTCACCCATAGGATATCATGGAAAATTGTCATTGGAGTAAACATAGTAAAATAGACACAACCATTTAACTAATTAGTAACCTACAGTAGTGTATTTTTAGTTTGATGTTTATCCAAAGACATCCAAATCCAAACCTGAAGATTTGAACATTAAACTTTTCCCCAATTTCCAATTTAGGTATTGTGCCAAATTATAACTGAAGTTATCACAGGACACTTTTCATGTTCTTTATAATATTATTTACAGAGAACCAAAAATTCCAGTGATGAGTAAGCACTTGGTGATGGTAGTAAGGAAAAACAGGCAGAAACCTCGAGCACAACCAGGATCTAAATCAAACTGCATGTGTTCACATGCAAATCTTAATTCAGATGTCATGTTTTCCAGGGTTTGTTTTGTATTTGAAAGATATCTGCAAGGGTGGTCCTGTTTTTTTGTTGTTGTTTGTTTATGGCCAGACTAGCAAAGGATGGCAATGTTGATCTCTTTGCCAGGAGGTTGGCAAACCACTTTGGTCCAGACACAAAAAACTACTAAATGGTACCAAAGTTAAAACTTTGGTACAGAGATTCCTGGTTCCGGAATGATGTATTGACCTTGGTGACTTTTCTTCTGGTGCTACCATGAGGTTAACATTTGTGGTTTTAAGTGAAATGACAATTATTGGATTATGGTACTGCTATGAAATTTGACATTCATGTTCCCCTCGGGATGAATGACGCCTGCTAAACAGCATTGTTTGCATTATCATTGTGAGAACCTTTGGATGCTGCAGTTAGCATTTAGCTCAAAGCAGAGCTGCTAGAATGGCTGTAGATTTTTGTCTTGTTGGTATGGATTGGTAATAGTGTTAAAATATATCAACTAATACTCTTAGGTATATTAAAACGTCTTAGGTTCCCTATATTATTAGGTTTCCTATGTATAGGGTCCTTGGTACTGCTAATTAGAGATTTACGTACATTCATGCTTTCCCACCTCCCTGTAGCCACCCTGAAATCCAGTAGGAGCCACTTGTGAAATAAATAAATATAAATAAAGGTTGTGATCCCTAACTGGCTTCCCACCAGATGTATCAGGTGGATGCATTTAAAGTTGAGGATGCGTTTAAACTTGAGGGGTTTTTTTGTTATTAAGAACTGGACACAAGTTTTCTTTTACTACACCCAAAGAATAACCCTGAAAGATGAATGCGTCACTCTTTTATGTTTTACTTTTGTAACCTCTGCCCACTTTCTTGACCTGTTTCCCATCTCTCTTCTGTGCGTGTCTGCATTTAGGCCACAGATGGGACACCTGGAGCCCTGTTGTCTACACTATTAGGGACAAGGGTGAGAAAACGAGAAAATTAAAGTAGATGGGGAGAGAGAGCTGATAAGCTAAGTGAAATTTTGTAGAGAAAAGCTAGAGACCAGATCACAGTGACACTGGATGGACAGAGAATATGAATAAAAAACAGAGATAAAGAGACAGCTGGAGATGGTCTGGACTGAAGCATGGTCTTTGGATTTGGGGTGCCAGGCTCCAGCAGCTGATTATACTTTCACTTACCGTCTCAAGCAGGAGGATGTGAGGCTTAAGTCTTTATAAAGGACTTTATTGTCTAGACACGGGCAGCAGGAGCTCCATGCAGGGGTTTAAAAAAGGCGACTCAAGAGGAAGAGGAGGAAATTATCCACGGGTACAAATGACCATATAAAAACATGTGAAATGTGAAAAAACGCTGCTAAAAGAAACATGTAACGTGTTTTACAACGCAACGTAAGTTTAAGTTTTACAAACTGTATTAAACTTGTATTGGATGGCATAGGGAATTGTTGGGTATTTAAATTACCTCACAGCACCTACTAATAGACAGACTACTACTGACTTTCATTCACATAAGTGTGCCAAATTTAGGTAAATGATCTTCACGGCTGGATCTTATTACAAACACCTAGCAGGATTAAAATGGGCCATATGGAAGCCATTTACCTAATAGCTATACATGCCACGTATCTAATCAACTAACGCACTGTCTTTAAATAGTGTCTGCTCTAATAAAGTAAACTCTTGACTGAACACTTGTAGAAGAAACTACTGGTTCCAGCACATGTGGTGCACATCAGTCAGGATTAGTGGTGTTGTTACAGGCCTGCAAAAGTCCTGTTGATGTTGTAAAAAAAAATGCAGAGTACACACCCAAAGACAGTGATGACTATGAAACTTTGCACCTGATTTATTATCCACAGTGTCAGTACATTCATGTATCACGAAGGACATTTTAGAGGATGTAGCGTGGGGTTGTAGTGGAAAGTACTTTCAAGGAAGGATATTTTCTTTTATCTCCAGCTGTGATGACAGTTATCTGTCTTCATAGTATTTTACTGTACACAGTGCTTGGAAGGGATGAGAGAAAGACTAGAAATTTCATTATATCAAATCTACAAAGAGTAAAACTTGAGGTTTTTTTAATATTTCTCCTTTGGCTTTCAGACTTTATTTTCTTGGAACATGTGAACCGATAATGAATAGCAGACTTTTTTCTGATGATGAAGGCACAATTTGGTCCAATTTAGTGGACATACTAAATAATTCAACACTATATGCACAATAGCTTGTTTTAGGGTTGCAGTTAAATCTCCAAATAACTTTTTGAGTGCACCAACACATCTAGGACAGCAGTATCATGTCTTATTCCTATCTGTTAATGTACTCTTACAAATTAAAACATGACTAAAGCCAAAAATAATAAAATACCATAGAAGGATTTCTTCAACCTCTTTACTCCTAAACTGAATGGTACCCTTTTGAGAGATGGTGCAGATTTTATTGTTTTATTTCCCTCTGGCAGTCCATGAAACATATGTTTCTCAGACCCCGACGAAAACTTTGGACGAAAGGTTGTAGAAAAATGAATTTTTTTAAATCACTTTTGACCAGATCTGGTGGGGGTGAGAGCCTGTCAAGCCAGCTATGCAGACTAAAATATATCTCAGTGAAAACACTACATTAGGACAATCCTCTCTTATGGAAACTTTATCTGTTTGCATTGAAGCTCCACAGGGAAGCTTTACTGAAAAAATAAAATAAAATACTTTGAAATCGTCATGGGATATTTGTGGTTTCTGTCTGAGACAGTTGGAAGGATAGATTTACACAGAAAATATCTTAAAGCTGTGGTTTTGAGCAAAACCCTGCAACCCCTGCATCCCTCCAGGACCAGCATTTTTTTTGCCTGACTCTGCAGTTACACTTAAACATAGAACAGAACAAAGATGACGGGTTCTCTATGTCATTACTGTAAATTAATGACCTGAGAGACACAAAGTGAAATCTGGGGAATAACAAGATAAATACCACAATGTATGTCTCCTTAAAAACAGTTGGGCTATGTATGTAAACAGTATATCTGAGACAACAGAAGGCAACAGGCATTGGAGAGGGCGAATAAATAAATGGATCTTCCATAAACTTTTTTTCCTAAATCACAGGAAGACATTATGACTTCATCCCAAAGATTTAGGCCAGAAAGGAAAATGGTTGCTGCCCCAAAAAAACCTGACACACTCGACAGAGTGCGTAATAATCTGCAACTCATCATGCCTTGTCGTAATGCTCAGGTGAAATCTGATACAACACATCTTAACTGCCAGATATACTGTATTGTCTCAGTGGACTAACAGTACAGTTCTTTTGCTTCATTAAAACCAGACTTTAAGAGAGAAGTTTCTAATGTTTATTATTTGTGTTTTGAACCATTATAGAGCGATATAATTCTCAGTATTCCAGGGTTGGAGATGCAGGGATTATCTGAGAGTACCCAATGTTGGTTACTTTATTTACACAATTGCTTATAGGTACTGGTACAGTTTTAAAATAAGGCATACTTTATAATGTGTAACTAATGGTTTTATAACACCGGCCAAATAAAAGTTGCCTCTATTTGGAGATAATTACAGATTTATAATGGCTTGATATAGAGATTTATGATTAATAAACCATTAGTTACAAATTATAAACCCTGTATAAAAGGATCGTGGTTTAAGAGTGGTACAGAAATCAACAGAAATATTTTATTTCAACTATATTTAACTTACATTTATGCTGAGTCAAATAAGATGGCTTTTTCAATTTGTTTCTGTACATGCTAGAAATTAATTACAGCAGACTTAAAAAGCGATATCATACAAATATGTTGGAAATATAGTTTATTCAACTGTGTTTGGTTTCCTCACAGTAAATCCAAGTTCAAATCCAGTTACTGAGTCAAAGGCCACAAGAGAAATCATGATGAAATGAAAAATTACCTAAACAAAATGGGATATTCTAATAACATGACTTCAATAAACGTGACACTGCTGCCAAGTTGACTTATTGGTAAGAAGCATTTATCAAACATGGTAAACAACAACGTAACAATGAAAGCACCTTAACTGCAAAAGCTGTAGTTTATTATCAAAGAATGGTACCATTGGTTGCATGCAAGTAATGCAAAATGTATACAAATCAGCAATGCGCATGACAGTGGACAGCTAGGAATTAGAATAAAGAAACAATTTGACTCGAGATTTCAAGAAAACGTCATACTATCATCTCAAAATTTAATTGAGCAAAGTAATAACAAGGATAATGCCAATGTCTTTTAATCAAGTTCCACTTTTTTTTTAACACCAAGTACTTCAAAAACACCTAAGTCCTACTTAAATTGGGCTTGAAGTTATTCCTTTAAGAAACTGGTATGTCATTTCCAAATGGACATGGTTTTTTCTTGTCAATCAGTGGGACTTGGCACAATCTGAATGTGCAGGCTTTCAAACCAGAGGCAGACATGAGTACATAACAATGGCATTTCCTTTGAAACACTTTGATTCATTCAAGATGTTGAAAATGTGACTGCTATTTTACATTTGTTCATCATTTCTCACATTAGGCATTATACACTGAAATCTGAGTCTGCAGTCCTTAGTAGCTGGTCCTTTGCACAGCAATGGATTAATTATTGTACCCACATCATATTATACATGCTAAACATTGGAACATACAAGACAGACAACAAAATGACGTTACAACTGAATTGAGACATTGGAGCCATTGTTTACTCCATTCTGTCTGTATTCAATGTAATCAAATGCAAGTTTGGAATGTTTAAAGTGTGTGTTTTACTACAAATTATTTTTTATTTGTAGAACTTTTGGTCACTTACTTTACACATTTTTTTTGGTTATTTTTTTATTTTTTATTTTTTGCCTTTATTATTTCAACAATAAGAATATCCATTCATATCCTGAGCCAAATGTGTGATGGCTGATGGCTGATGAATTTAATCTGATTGCACGTTTTGTTTTTAAAAAGATCTGCAAATTTTGATAGCTTGTCTTTCCATCTATTGTATCTAAAATTTGCCCAGTTCTTGATTTACTCAAGCTACATACTATTTAAATTGATAAAGAAGCCTTTACAGTACCCCAGGTTTGCATAGTACATATGTGCAAAGACATGTGAGTACTATAAAAGAAGGGATACTATAGCATTTAAATCCAGAAGGCTTTGGACTGAGCTGTGCCAGAGTAGTAGATAAGGGGGTCATGGAAAGGTCATAGATATGAGGAGGGCCCTTATTCAAACATGATATCTGAAGCTACGCGCAGGCAGTTTCTGTAGTCAGGGGGCATGTTGCTATACGTGACGTTGTTGGCATCGAGACGCAGATGCTTCAGGTGGGAATAGCTGACCGGTCCAATGAACTTGCAGAAACTTGCCAGATTGATCTCTGCAGAGAATGAAAAATTGAGAGAATGTTATGGAAGATGGTAGAAAAACAATAACAAAAGTTATTAGAAACCTTTCAACCCCCTAATACTAGGGGCCAAAGGTACCCTACTCGTTTTATAGTGTGCATGTGCATGGCAATGCATCTGCAAAGGCAGTGAAAAAAACATGGAGGCAAACAATGCATGATTTGAAACATTCAAAAGTAGGCTTTGTATGTGACTTTTGTTAGATCTAAAGAATATACACAATGGGCTTTGGTGAGACATACTAAACATAATTTAAAGTCCATAGGGTACCTTAAGGAAAACAGTCAAATTTAGAATTGAACAATGCTTTTAAAAGAGTATCCAGTAGTTGACACTCACTGTTGATCTCATTGGCCTGCAGGTAGAGTTGCTCCAGCTGCTCGTTGATCTCAGGGACGGACTGTAGTTTGTTGAAAGACAGGTCCAGCTCCACCAGTGATGTCACATTGAACACTCCAGCAGGGAGTCCAGAGTCTACCAGCTTGTTGTGGGAGATCCTCAGGTACTGCAGTGCGGGCAGCTTGTTCAGGTATCCTGCTCCGACACTGTCAATGTCGTTGTAGTCAGCATAGAGGATTTCCAGTGAACTGGGGACTCCAGCTGGCAGCTTCTTCAGCTTGTTGTGGCTCACATCCAAGGACAGCAGCTTCTTTGGCCCTTTGAATGCCCCTGCGATAGATTCGGAGGTTAGCTGATTGAACTGAAGGTTGACGGAGGTCAAATTCTCCTTGTCGTTCAAGAGTCCAGAGGGGAACTTGGACAATTTGTTGTGCATGATCTTCAGCTCATCAAGGGACTTTGAAGGAGGGATGACTGGCTCTGTCAGGTTGTTGTAGCTGAAGAATAGCTTCTCCAGGGCTGTGAGTTTGTCGATTGTGCCCTTTGCTATCTTACCACTGGTAATCTGGTTGTTGTCAAGTACCAGCCAGCGAAGTACATCAGTAACATTATCAAACACTCCTGCCTTGATCTCTTCTATCTGGTTGTTCTGGAGGTACAGGTACTTGATCCCTGATGGGACAACGGGAACAAACTTGAGGTTGCGGCTGTCACAATACATGGCGCTGGGGAAGTTGACTGGGCACTCGCATTCTTGATTACAGTGGGGCCCTGAGGGTCCTAGCGCATTAGAAGGCTGGTAGTCATAGTAATCATACTGGCACAGGGCTATGTTGATCAATACAGCCAACAGGGGTATACGGAGAGGAAACATGGCTTCTGGAGATCCAACAAATAGAAGGGAGGGGGATACAAGGTATAAAATAGAAAGGTTAGAGGGATACAAAGTAATAATCATAAACAGAAATGAGACATCAATTGATTTGTTTTAAGTTTGTGTCATAGTTAGAATGATTGGCAAAATTACATTTAGATCATTTCATCTCATATTCAGATCATTCATGCATCAGGGATTTATTATTGAAGTCAAGGAAATTGAATGACAAAAGTACTATAAAACAAAACTAGAACTCTTAAAGAATTATGCTAAAAAGATACCAATCTTGCACCCTTAAAACATACACTGTATCACCACACCCACTCCCCAGAGTGTTATGTAATCAGTCGGTGTTCATGTAAACCGTCCTAGATTCCTTGATTCAATTATCTTTGTCGAGCCACATCATTACAGCTGCAGCTTGAACCAAACTGCCTGGCTCTCAGCACCACTTCATTTATCAACCAGGATTCATTTCTATACAAATCAGTAGTAGGAGCAGTAATGCAACACAGATGTTCCAGTGGTACGCGATATATGTGCATACATAAATGTTCTTCAGCCTATGTTTTGTGAAACACTAAGAAAAGTGATTTTGATCCTAGGTGTTGCAAACTTATGCAAAGACAAGGAACTACAAGCAGACTAGTTTGGGATCATGCCTGTGCAAAATCAACCCTGCAGACAATGCAAAACCAGAATGATTCTTTCCAGACCCATGAAAAATGCGGACAGAAACTGGATCCAAGTGCAACAGACTGTGTCTAAAGTCAATGAAAGCTATGAAACAGTCTTAAAGGGAACACTGCAGAACTATATAAAAATGTATGATGTAGGCCCTTTCGCCGTTTCTCTAAAACAATTTGCAAATCTTAAAACTTCTATCACTTATTTTTTTGTTCCATGCACTGAATCTTAATTTCTCCCTTGCAGCACTAGCCACTGCCCAAAAGCCTAGCAGTGACAGCTGATAATCCCATCCGGAAAACAGAAATAAAATGGAATAATCAAACAGGAAATCACAAATCCATGCCTCCATATGCAAGCTTACCTGTGGTTCTCTCTCTTCGTGTGCGTGGGGTGGAGGGCCAGTAGGTAAGAACAGTGTGGTGTTCAAAAACTGGAAGTCTCTGGAGAAAAATACAGAGGGAAAGAAGGAGAGAGGGGGAGGAGAGAGAGAGAGAAGGGTAGATGGAGAAACAGAGAGAGAAAAAAGGAGCAGGGAGGGGGGGGAGGCTTCTTCAGCACACTGGAGTCAGGACGTCATATAAATTGAAGGTGTCACGTCTGGGGGAGCATCATCCAAAAATTGCTGTTAACTAACCAAAAGCAGGTGCAACGTGGAAGAGAAATATTACACCACAAAAAAAAGCTAAAAAAGTGTTTGTTGTAAATACTACCTCCACCTTTCCTACCATTTATAAGTTTTATCAAACCAACAACTTCTAGCGCATTAGCTTATGATTGTTCTCCAAACAACCACCCTAAAGTGTGTACAAGCAAAAACTCAAGTGGAAGTTGGGTAGGCTGTTCAGGCTAATCAAAAGAACAGAAGAAGTTAAGTATGGAAAAAAGTGAAAAGGATCTTTGGCAGCCCTTTAACCCAGACGCTGGTTTTGAAGAGGAATAAATTCAGCTGTACCTCTTGAAATGGAAAATCTGACAAAAAGGTTATGAGACGGCCAGAGAAGACTTGCGTAACACTTGACGCAAACTACTCTGTTTTTGACCAAAGGCATGGCTGTACACTGTATGTTAAATCAGATTCAGTTGTTCCCATATGTCTTTGCTATGAATTATTCTACATTGCATTCTTGTACCCCTCTCCACAAGCCCTTCAAGCCCTCTGTACAAATAGAGAGACAAATAAACAAAATGGAACAGGGGGGTGTTTTGGTTATCTGATAGGTGCAGTTGAAGAAGGGGGCTGGGGGGGAGATAAATGGCCAAATGTTTCTCCCATTTGTTGGTGGACATCCATTACAACATCACAGCATGCCGGGAATTGACGCCTGGATTTAATTGGTCGCCGTGCAGTCTGTTACTCTACTCAAGTATCATTCTTACAGACAATCTTGGATGCATTTCTCGTTTGTGGAAAACTAAATCTGATTTCCCAAGATATGTAAGAAAGTATGTGAGTCATCCAACTTCTTTTTTAGAATTGTTATCCCTTATGTGCAGCCCAGATTTATTTCTTTTGCTCTTGTGTAAGTTCAAAATGCTAGTTAATCTTGTTGTAGTGGGTGATATCCTAACACAGCACTGCAAGAGATTTTGTGAGTCATTTTATTTTCATGGCCTCCCATGTTTACTTTAATACATAGATAGAGTGTAGCCAAATGGGAGAGGAATGAGTCATTAAGTGAAGGTTAGGGTTGTCTTTAAGGTACACAAAGCACCTCAAAACCTCCATAATGAGAAAGCAAGAGGTAACAGTCAGACAGTCATCTAAGCAAACTTGTAGCATCTTAGATTTTTGTGATGAGAAGGCATTTCCTCCATCTGCAGCATTCAATGAAAGCCTGTTTTTAATTTATTCTACCTGAGTCATCTCTCTCTGTTTCTGAAGAATAGACTCCTCTAGAGCTGACCTCCTTTCCTTGCTCACTCGTGTGTCACAACTGACATTCAGTGATAGATGACTTTAGTGTCGGAGTAGATGTCCTAAAGGCCATGTGAGCAAGTCATCAGCATTGTTGGGTCAATAGTTTAGAGTGCCCTAAAGGTCAGTTAACACATGTACCAAAAAACTTGAAACCCACTTTGTACTGAGTTCACTCATTCTATCATATAACTAAATATGTCCTGGTGTAGTTTGAACAAAAACAAATTAAAGTGTATTGATATTGGATATATTTTAACCAGCATGCATAAATCATAGTCCTGAAAGTTTCTTCCAGTGGTGATCCTTGAGTACAATGGTCCTTCTGATTATCAGTTTGAGTTAGCCAGATTTTGCACAATCTGTGACAAAAATGTTAAGAATAGTAATAAGAGTAAGTTGCTTTATATAAGTCATTTAATAATTATAAGCGTATTTCTAAGTTGTTACTTCTGAGTAAGATCGATAAACAGTTCTCATGTCAAAATGTCATTCTATCCAAACGTCAGTTTGGTTTCGGAAAAAAACATAACACTACTACTGCGATATCATGAGCAGATTGGAGAAGAGTTGTGTAGCTCTATTTATTAACTTGTCCAAAACATTTGATACTGTTGACCATCTTAATCTAAAACAAAGGTTGACTAGTATTGGTATAAATGGCCAGGCAGTATGATGACACTTTACTGGTGTACCCCAAGGTTGTGTCTTAGGTCTGCTGTTATTTTATATCTATATTAATATAGTAGGTGGAAATTTCTATGCTGATGACACAGTGATATATTGTACTGGTCCCTCCATTATAGAGACTGTGGCCAAATCTCAGGCTGTTCTTAATATTACTCACTTATTGATTCAGCTTTCACAATTAAAGCTCGATATTTGGCTTGATGACTGCCTTTCTTTTAAACCCCAGGTTGATTATCGCCTTAAATAAGCAGAGACTGAACTTGGGGTTTTATTTCAGAAACAAGTCCTGTTTCATCTGTGAAGCCAGAAAAAGATCTCTACTATGTTTTAGTAATTCTTGATTACTGTGATCTGTTGTACATATACATGTACAATGCATCAGCACATTGTTTCCACATAATGCAAAACATAGTGTACTTTGTTACAAGTTGTGAAGCTCTCACCCATCATTGCATGTTTTACTCCAGGGCTAGTTGGTGATCTCTGACCTTTGTTGTTATCTGTAACCTTTTTGTTGCTAGACAGTCTGGACCCAAGACTGATGGTGTGTTTGAACAGAAGACCAAATGGTGGTGTTCATTACTTCTGTTATTTAAACTTGCAATGCATTTAGTCCAGCTCTAGATATGCTCTAGATGGCTACATTTTTGGAGATTCAAACCTTGAGTAATACGCAGTAATGCAGGGCCAAGTTAAATGTGTGGCTAGTTTTTCATCATAGTTAATGAGCCACACCTGGTGCTATGTAAGCTCATACAGCATATGTGGCTCATTAAGGTTCTTTGAAACAGTCTTTTCTCACTTCTCCAAGTTGGAAGTCCTCATGCTCATGTCCAAATCCTCATGCACTGCAGGACAGAGTAAATAAATCTCTGGAACATGGTACCTTTTGTGTACCATTCACCCTACATTTCACCCTGACCAACCAGTCAGAGTTAAAACTGCAGCAGCTCCAGTAAATTTAAGGCAACTAATTCCAAAATTGTGCACACAAATTGCTTATTTAAAACCTGCGTTCATAGATTATTTGGAACAGGGCAACAGATGTAAACACTATACTGCCGTTATCACCTTATAAAGTTGTTGTGGCACACAGTTGCCAGTTTACACATTCGGGAGACGCAGGGCGACATTAGTATGAATTTGGAGTTCTGGCCACATGGTAAATATTAACTCTCCTATCAAGCACTTTAACTGCTGAATGCTCCACAATGTTCACCAGCCAGTTACTAAACTCTGTTTGTTGTTTTGTGCTAGGCAGGTTTTTACTTATAAACCTTTTAACGACTGCTGGAAAAGGTTTATTAAAATGATCAGACTGAACCAAGATAGTAAAGCTGTGGGCTATAAAAACCAAAACAATGACATTAAAAGTGCTAAAATGTGCCATAGAGCTTATGGGAACTGCTGAATTGGGTGATAATTCATACATTACACATTTGCTATAAAACAAGTGATTAGTTTAATTTATGTGCACAAATGATAAAAGAATAACCCCTGATATACCAGAAGTCCCTGTACATTAAAAAGAGCAAATAATTAATAAACCATTCAGATACTAAATCAAAACATCTTTCCACTGTTCACGTTTGTGCCCTTCATCAGAAAACTGCCAAAAATATTTATTTCTTTGAGGTTGGTGAGGTTTTACCTCTGTTACTGGCAGTGTTTTTGTGTGAACCATAAGCTGTTCCAGACTGTTTGTAGAGTGGAGGCTGGAAAACAGACATTTTGTCATTGTGCTTAGTCACTCTGCTTCTTCTCCTTGAATTTGTTGATGTCTGCCTTATGCTCTCACATCCTTTCCATTAGGCCAGATGGCAGACTTTGGCTTTTAATACTGTTTTCCTAATACTGTGTTTGTACTCAACTGTAACTTGTTTAATTTCCATGTAGTTATGCCAAGTAATGAATTATAGTAGATGGATAATGGATATAATGGATAGTTCACACAATGTCTTTGGATTGCTTCGTTCTTATACGCAGTATATATAGAATGGACAGAAAACAGTATATAGAGCAACAAAGACAGATGACTGACCTACCATTTTCTTTCTTTTCTTTTTTGTTCAAAGGTCAATGTGAATGTAAATCAGTCTGCAGGCCCTCCTTCATTCTTTCTTTTGATTTTAGTGTGTTTATCCTCGCAAATAGTTGTTGCAGTAACATGTAAAAGAAGCCCTAAACCTCCAGAAGCAAGATTGTAATGTTACTGACCTGATTTAAAGCAACAAATTACTGTGAGTACGAAAAGGCCAGTGCTGCTGAGATTGAAAATCAACACTTCAGTCTGCAGCTCTGTGTGGCCTTTGACTGCTTTCTGTCTTGGTTTGCTGGTCTAACAAAACAATACAGTTCGTGGGGTGTCTTCCTGGTGGCCTAGAGTTTTAGATGCTGACCATGCAATTCAACAGTATCAGTTTATAAAAGATTTGCATGGTCACGAGCTAAAACACAAAACACAGACGGCTTTTCTCATGTGGTGTCCTGTTTTAAGGTTCAGTGACCTGTAGAGAGTTTTTATTACTTCCCCAGTATAAAAGGCCAACTCCTGACCATAATTTACATAAATCAGCACAGCAGGAAATGCATGAAAGTTATCAGTGGTGCTTTTACATCTCAAGTTTGAGTCTATTCATGTTTTAAGGATATTGTTTAATTTGAACTGAATTTAATACAAAAGGTGCAGTAACATATTTTCTTTCAAAGTCTGAGACTGTGGGCGTCAGACAATGCTTGGAAAAAGTCTCCCACTCACCATCAGTGTACTTCCTTAGTTTTGCTTAGTTCCTGGATGCCTGTAACCTGCCTGTGTCACATGACTGTTTAGGTGTTTGGGGAAGACGCCGTTTAGACGTCTGGGAAGACGTCACTGGAAACAGTAATTGGAAAGTTTTAAAAAGGTTCTGAACCATCTGTCCTGATCTATCTTGGATGAACTTCAACCAATCAGATCAAAGAACACATAACATAGTCAAACTCTTACCAAAGTCAGACGGAAGAAGCGCAAAAAAACATCTTTTCCATCAAAAACCCACACCTGCAGCTTAGGCTGTCTAGCCAGATGTTCCTCATAGGACACTGATTGGCTACGATTTTGTTATTTGTTCCCATGTACACTAGGGTTGGTCAATTGAATTAATATATTGGCTATAGCAGATTGGCTGAGTCCATCGTCCGTTGCTTTTTCTGCGTTTTTTTTTGTCATGTTATTTAGCGAGTTTAATGGCTAGCCTCCGAAGAACATGTGAGAGCTGCTGCGTAGTGACAGACAGTTCAGGACGGTGAGTGAGAGGAAAAATGGTGTAGATCCAGAATATTTTCCCATTTAACTCAGTGGATTATGGGTTTATTTTGACCAAAACAGAGCTGGTGATTGTTGGAACAGTGGAAAGACTAACCAAGAAGTTTTGCATCATTGTGTATTTTTATCAGAATGAGTTAACAAGGAAATTGGGCTAGACTTAGTTAATATAACAAAAAAAAGAAGTTTAATGATGAAAATATGGTAAAATTATGTTTTTAAATTATATTTTGTAATTTTAGCTTGTTTAGTCATTTAAATGTAGCAAACTTGCTGCTCGCAGAAGTCTCAGATTGGGGGGCAACACCTAGCACCAGATGTTGGCAACATATTGCCCAACACTAGTAACACTCAACAGTTGAACCAATGTATCCTTTGACATAACTTCAGACTAGACTTAATATACAATATTAAAGGTATGTCCTAAGAAATGTATTAGTTTCTGCCTTTTTGTAATATCCATCCAAATATCTTCTTAATGGTCCAGTGTGTATGATTTAGTGGAACCTAGTGGTGAAGTTGCAGATTTCAGCCAAATGAGTTCTTTCCCACACCTCACCCTGTCCTTCTAAGCATATAAGAAAAACTCACATTTAACGCAAAAGTCACTATCTAGATCAGGGTTTGGTTTGTCTGTTCTGGGCTACTGTAGAAAAATGGCGGTTCAACATGGTGGACTCTATGGAAGAGGACCCGCTCTTGCTGTAGATATAAAGGGAACATTTTAAGGCAACAAAAACACAACACTTCTTATTTTGAGGTGATTATACACTAATGAAAACGTACTAATGACTAATGATTAATGGATTCCATTCCTGCAAATAAATTCTCTTAACCCTGGACCTTTAAGTATATCACACACAGATTTGGGCTATTCTATGTGATCCCCTCTGCATGTCTAACTAATGATATTTTTTCACTTCTATCCACTAAACCTCTTCTGAAACTGTTCAGAAGCCTGCCTCCCATTTTGAAAACCACTGCCATAGACAAAACCCTCAGTTTAGAGAAAAGAGAGTCCTTTGCACTGGTTTACACACAATCCACATTGTACCCTTCATCTGCAACTTGCCCAGAATCTTTTGTTTTCATTGAGGGTTGGTTGTGGTCCTGGCAGTGTTTTTTGTAAACCAAAGCGGAGCTGTTCCAAACTGATCCTATTGTGGCGGCTGGGAAACACACATTTTGGCGTTTTGCTTAGTCAGCTTGCTTCCTCCCCTCAATTGTGTTTTCACTGTTTTTCTCACAATTTATTCGTCCTATCACAGTCATTTTGTTGAGGTCCTCGTAATAATTCCAAGTGATGGATGACATCCTCGAGTTAAAAAAAAGAGTCAAAGGTTTACGGTTAGAAACTGATTATTGTCATTCAGAGCTGCACAGATAAAGAATTATGTTCACAACAAAGCAATTTCGTTCCATGCCCCAATATATCTGTAACTGCAGATGTCTTTATACTCTTGTGTTGACATATGGTATCGATCTGTGCAAGGTCTACTACATCTTGAATATCTTTTCTAAAGATTGAAGCAATTAATTGTAATCAAAAAGTCAGACGTAATGTAAGTACTATAATGAGATAGCTGCAGTAAGCTATACCCCGTCCCCGAGCAACAGCTGACAACCAGTCTTAGCTTAGCAATAACAGCAAGAGCTGCCAGGTTGTTAAGCTTTAGATTTCCTCGTGCATGGACTCAAATGATACTGAAAGTGTCTTTTTTTTTATGCCTTCCCAAAGCCAGGATACTTGGCTGTAAGATTCTAGCACAACCACTGCGTGGGCTTACGTTAGCAGTTCTGTCTTGCTCTTTACTCTACAGCAACATCATACGGCCAGATAAAAGCTACCATTGACCGCTATCATTTGAGGCAACTATTATTGAGAGACCTGCTTTTGTCGTCTTCTGTCCTCATCAGTATTAGCCCATGGTATCTCATTAGGGCATGCAGGTTATCATAGATAGTTGTTAGAATTGTCCTTTATCTTCACACATTGTGATGATTTTAACTTGATGGTTTAATGTTTGCAGCATGCATGATTTGCAGGACTGGATACACACAGGTGAAACATACAAGATGAAAACTGGCACACGTGCAAGTGCAATGCAAACTATCTTCTTTGGATAGTTCTTCCATGTCAACACCGCAGACACAGTCACAGATATGTACATAAATAAAGAGCACGTGAGCAAATAAAAGAAATTTACAACTAAGACACACGCATGCACATGCTCCGACAGAGGTACACAGATGGAAATCCAAGTGAGCATATTAGCAAACAGGGATATTCTTGGACTTCTTGGCACAGACACACAGAGGCTTCTAATAAAATCTCAGACAGCATCCAGACACCACCTTCTGTTCCTACCATGTGGCCATGTGGTAAGCACTGCTTAAAACTGAGATGCATCCCCAGGCAGGGCCAAGTGATTCTCTCACCTTGTCTCTCATGGGCTTCACATGTGTGGCAAGAGTAGAAGATGCGCTCTGTTCCGATGTTTATCACCTACCTGTATCACACAAACTAGCTTTTCTTACAATCCCTTTAGGGAATTAAGGGATATAGAGTAATCTACACAAGCTAAAGAGTATTGTTTTCATATAAAGTGTGTCCGTAATTACACGTTACATTAACACATTGCTGTTGTGTTGATAGGAGGCTTTGAACGGGGAATTTAGTATTGCATAGTTTAGGTCTTCAGACGAGGCTACACTCGATTAAGTTTGGATTTGCAGATTGAGCTAACCTGCACAAATCTCTGACACATCTGCTTTTCAGCAGGATCTCACCAGTCTTTTGCTTTTCGACATGGTGAAGCAGCTCAGGTTACTTTGGTTGCATAAGCGCCACAAGGCAGGCACTTACACCTACATACACACTCGCGTGTGCATGTGAAAACACACCAAGGGATGAGTGTATGTGCAAATATGCTCTGAATTAAGTCAATGGAAACATTTGCAGATTCTCTCAAGGTTCTTGTCAAGGTTTTTACAAATGAACTGAAACCTTGCAGACACTCAAACATCGCAGTCCACATGCACGAACACATAAATACTGGCAACGGACCTAAAGCAATAAGTGCTTACGGTCTCGAGGATAGACGTCTGTTCAGGAGATTAAGTTGCACCGTGCTTATGCATGTGTGGAGAGGCAAATAATAGAATATGCTGTACTAATAACCGCCACATGGGGGCAACAGATTGAAGAACATTCATGTTGCTGTATTAAACTAACTCTGAGGTGCTGGGATGAGCGCCAGCTCTCAAACACTGATGCTTTTCAGTCTGTCCTTGTGAAGACCCAAGTCATATCAGAGGGGGAGGATTTTGAGGCAGTCATGACTCTTAAATGTTTTTTTAACAGCTTTTTTGGGGATGTAGGTAGTTTGCATTATTTGTAGTTTAACTCTAACAAAGTTATAATTAATGGAGCCCGAAAAGTTTATTCTGTCAGTAAAGTTTATAAAACAAATGACAAGTCACTTAGACTTTTTACAGTCCTGCACATCTGTCTTCCTCCTAATATTTCCACATTTAGTTGGTGGCAGTATTGCACTATGATGATGATTATGATACTTTTGCTGTGAGGAAAATTTTAAATGTTGCAAGGGAAATATGACAGAAATTATTGAGCATATGATAGGACCAAATAAAAGTTAAAAGAAGGAGTTTGCTTGAAGATGAATACAACTTAACTCTTTTGTATTCACTTATTGTGTTTAATCAGATATTATGTTATTGACATTTGTCATCTCTGAAATAGAATATAAAGAAAATATAATGAAAGGTGCACAACATGAGAAAAACTCACGATTCTTATGACTCATTATATCATTAGACATTGTACAACCTGCTTCCAGAGGCAGGAGCCTTAACCACCACATGTCTCAAGGGAGTTGCATTTATTTTTTTCTTTAACCTAAATATTCCCATTACAGTCTCTTAAATGACTGAGGGATTATAAATCAATGGTGGCTCACAGGCCAGAAATGGTCCTCGTGCAAATATTATTTTTAACCTCAGTATACAAAACACATCAATTAGAGGCTGCACAGGAAGCAAATTAATTTTAAATAGATTTGATTTTTCTTTCTTTACACCCTCTACTGGGACTTGATTGTGTTGGCACAACGGCTCAGTGATTCTCATTGTCTCCCCTCGTAGGAGAAAGTACATTATCAGATCTTTTTTGCATGTTGGTGTGATTTCCTCAGGGAGCTCTGGTTTCCTCCCACAAACCATAGACACGGTGGACTGGAGACTCGAAGCTGAATGCCTTGTCTGTCCATTTGTATATATAGATGCATATGTGTCCTGTAAATGTATACAGTACATCCCGTGATGGACTGGACCCTGACTCTTGGCCAGTACATGCTGGGAATGGCTCCAGCCCCCTAAACCCTTCACAGGATTAAGTAATACAGAAAATAAATGGGGAAACTGCACTTGGAGCAAGTGATGTATGTTACCCACTGCTAACATAATTCATTCCTTATGAAAAATTGTTCTCAAAGCCTCAATGGGACTGAATGAATTGTTAAAAAAGAAAAAGTTTTCAGTGTAGTTTGCAAAGCTTGGATCTTTTACAGGATGCTGTCATTGATTTATTTCACAATGTTGTTTTAATTAAAGCCAAAAAAGTAGCTGAGACACACCTATTCCTGCAAGACTGACACTTGTCGCTCCTTGAAATTTATATCCTGAATGATTGAGCTTGATTAATAGCCCCCAGGTTATAATCTTTTGGGTCACGTTGGATGTAGAAGAAGAATCCGACCCATATTTGCTCTTTGACAGGAACACGGTCTCGATTGAGTGTTGTAACATCTGTAATGTGACTTATTGTTACCAGATGACAAGAAACCAGCGCTTTGTTAAAAGAAACCAGAAAATGTGTCTGAGGTGTATATTATTGAGGCCTTTTGTCAATGCCCATGAGGCTGAGATATGCTTCAAATTTGAAGAGTGTAATTTTATTTCAAAAAGCAGTCATGAGCTGGGCAGACACCTTATGAAATACCTGTTGAAATGTGCAAATAAATGTCCTTATTATAACTAAATATTCATATGCATGAATATCCCATAAACAATTCTGAACATTTCAAATCTTTGAGGCAACCAAGGCAACCAATTTCAAGTCTTTGGGTGTGTCTGTTGTGTAAGTGTCTCACCTGTTTCTCAGTATACTTTACCTGTGCCTCCTCTTGACCTTGTTCGCCAGGAAGTCGCTGCCCTCTTTGTATTCTTGCTGTGGTTATTGCGGCGCCATCCGGTGACAAGGAGTACAAAAACTCCATGCACATTATTGATAATAATGCAAGTGCTGGTCATTACATCCATCAAAAACAGCTACTTTTTCCATTAGTATTTTTATTTTGTTCAGGACACCTTAGCTGGAGCCCCTGCTCCGGGAAAAAAAAGAGGAACACCTTTTGTAGCCGATATATTAAGTCTGAGCTATAAGTGCTTGTGCCTTTTAAGCAATGAGAGTTTTTTTTATACAGCATTTATATACAGCATCTATACATACACATTCACACCAACATGGTTGCAGTGGACGTAGCAGTCCACACACACACCGTCCAATTTTTCTTAACTCTTAAAAAAAAAGGAAATAAATGGCAGAGAAACATGGAGAGAAATACATACACGCATTAACAAGAGATTCCAGAAAGCACCAGGTTCAAGTTGAACGGAAAAAAAATAAGAGCATGCATATAAATCTTTGGGAATGGCTTCTGTTTAAAACATATATGGTTTATTCTACTTTCTTTTTTTTTTTTTAGAAGCTATTTTCACCTCACCTTTTTCTTTTTGTTTTTTTTGTTTTTTGCTTTGTTTTTTTAAATGGAACAACGGGAAGAGAGGAACAAGGGATGAAATGTGATGAAGAAAAAAAAAAAGTATAAAAAACACCCAGAACTAAAATCAACACTGAAGTAAGCACAAGAAATCACAATGTGATAGAAGTCACGGTTGCTTTTTATCTCTACTTGAATTGAGTACAATACAAATAGAAACTCGGAGTTCTTCCAAGGAGTGCAGCGTGGTAATATTACACTCTGAATGCTATTCCTAGTACACAGGTAATATCTAGTACATTCTAGTATACCAGTTGTTAAAGGTATTGTAAAACACAAGTTAACCCCTTGCTGCCTGCTCTACAGGCAAGCTCTCTTATAATTATACAATGGTTTGAGAAAGTTTGTCAAACTGGGACTTTGTAACATTTTCCACTGAGTGAGATTTCAAATATTTTTGGTTAGGGATAGCCTCTGAATTTCAATTTGTGCACTGAATGAATTGCACATATTGTGCACAATAATATGTTAATGCTTGTTTTTAACTGCTTCTGTGAATGATGTGCTGTGTTTTCCGTAAGCTGTGTATTCTACTGTTGCACCGACTTTTATAGCTAGGTAATGAATATGATATGTTGTGTTTGAGGTCCATGTCCACCAAAGCTTTGATTAATGGATGGATTAATGACATCATTTGTGGAGATGGGGAGGCAGTGTTGGTAGGGGGTCAGTGTTGTGGGGCTGTGGTCAAACACACACGCTTACAAAACTTTCACACACTCATTTACAAACACACACTTTCTCGCAGAGGCGCGCGGGACGCTCTACTTCTTCCTGTAGTTGCCGAGCTGGATGGCGGAGCGGTCGAAGACGCAGCGGAAGGTGACTGGCTGAACTTCCCAGTAAGGCACAGGGTTGCTGAACAGGCTGATGCCAGAGTACATGGCCTTCTTGCTGTTGAGGCCAGGAGGACAGAAGTCCCCTGTTCCCACAGCGGCAATCTTGTTGGCATGGAGGTAGACCACCTAGAGAAGGGATTTAAATAATGAGTGGGATATGCATGGCAACAATTTAGTTTTTCCAGAATAAAACAGATAAAGAAGATAATAATAAGTCACCAAATGAATAATAACAGCTTTTTCTCTCTCTTCCTCTATTTAATTAAAAACAGTGGGGAAATGACTTCCTGCGTGATCATACTCCAAAATAACAGAGTCGATGCTGCCCGATGCTTGAGAACAAGCTTCAGATAAAAACAGACGGCCATAAAAAGCATATAGAGCGGCTAAAAACAATCGCGCAGCTATACATGCATTGTGTATCGAGCAGAGGAGCTCTCGTCATGCAGCGCTGAGCGGGTTGAGAAGGATCCTAGAAATAAGAACAAAAGGATGGAAGTGCCACAGACTCACTGGGACAGACAATGTAATGCTAATTACAGATTCCAAAGCCAGTGGATCCAAAAACACCAAACTATACAAAGTCGCAATGAGTTATAATTGCCGTCACATACAATAGAACATGTCCAGGACAAAAAGAGATAAAAACTAAGCACTCTATTAAAATAGACACACAACTGAGCAGCTGCAGGGACACAGTGCAGGCTTGACTTTCTGCTACTATAATTGTAATGTTTTATTTAATTTCTGTTTTCATAAAACATCCCAAAGTTAAAAGCATTATCTTTTATATTCAAATATTCCCATATTCACATTTAAACCCAATATCTTTTGCTATATCCTGTTACAATCACTGCAGTGTTTCAGTCTGTGCTGATAAACCTCACAATTTTGTGCACAGCAACAGCTTGGAGCTATTTTTCCAACACTGGGTCATTTCTTCCCATACTCTGGTTTGTTATGTCTGCCGACAACAACGGCATTTAAAATGTGGGTGCCCACAAAATCACAGCACAAAAAAGATGGTTGACAGGTGTGCAGTGCTGCGGTTCATTAGGAGGGAATATATCATCCCAAACCAGCTATAGGAAACTATAGCAGCAGTTACTCAGGCGTGAGAAGCCTAATAAAAAGATGAATGAAACGGAATTTAAAAGGGCCTGGAGTCAAAAGGGTTTACACTCAACCCCCCTACTGCTAAAATCTGTAACATTATAGCATGACAGACTACCAACACTTTACTTAGTAAACAAACTAAATGAATCCATGTGACTTTTGTTATGGAAGCCGTGGTTGACTTATAATCGGGCAGAATGAACCTAAACAGACTAAATGCATGTAAACTTTTTCCAGTATGGTTTAGATCAGAGAAAATGAGCTGTGTGTGATCACACTGTAAGAAAACGAGAACCATGACTATAATGCCCAAGCAGAGGTAATTAGCTGGAACTAAATGGTTGCAAAAACAATCTTCCTGTGATCATGTTGTGTACTCGAACCTGGATTAATAAGACTGAGATGTATAAGTACTGTGATTACGATGTTAATCAAACCAGTATGTACCTGGATGTACTTGTGGTCGGACAGGCCGGGAGGGACACTGGTCAGAGCGTTGTTGTCGAGGTGCAGCTCTCGCAGGTGGGGGACGTTAGCCAGTGTGCCATTTTCCACAGAGCTGATCTCATTGAAGCTCAGACCAAGCCTGCAAGGAAAAAATCAAGCAAGTAAGATGAGACATGGAAATGTTCAAACGTGTAGACGAACAAGAAACACGAGCGTACAAATTGCACGAGTGGAGAAACCATGGGAGTGACACGTTTGTCTCGAGCTGCCAAATAATAAAGTACAAAAAAAGGAGGGGCTGAACCTACACCTGTCATAGAGGCCATAACTTTCCCAGTCAATTTCTTAATTATGAGCAAATGGAATGAACGGAAAATAAAAACCATCCCTTGCTCATATCCTCGCCGACATACTCCACTCATGCTGCATCAAAGCCTTCTTTGTTCTAGTCTGGTATGCCATCTTCGGCACAATCCGAGCAGTGATCTTATAAACACGGTGTATCCAAATTTTTTACGGGCAAAACAGTTATTTTGATTATCCAAAAACTACTGTTTAGGTCTGAGGTTTCGATACGCAGTAGTAAATCACTTAAACGGTAACATCAGAGCGTTAGCTAGTGTTCCGAGCTGAAGTTGATGAAAACAGCATGAGAACACAATGAGAAAGGCATGTACTCGTGTTTCCAGGAGAGTTTTAAAGTTGCACTCCCAAATAAAAAGCTGAATTCATTGGCAATAAAATGCAACTTGCTTAATTGGTCTAGTGTGACCAGACTTTGGATAGATACAGCTGAGTAAGTAACAATATTTAAGTTGAAACAACGCAAGTTCCCTCTTAGAAATGAAAAGATGAATTCACTAGCAGTAAGACGCAACTTGATAAATACTCTTGGGAAGTTCTCACACAAGTCTGGTAAGACTAGTAGCTTATGGTAGTCAGTGTTATCAAACTTTAGATACATATAGCTGTCTAACTGAAATGATTCAAGTTGAAATAACACAAATTTATGGAAGGGGTTCAGGATTTTTCAGGACTATACTTGGTCTGGAGCTTACGCTGGCTCCTGCTAGCTCATGTCAACAAACTTTCAGTCAATTGGGTGGCTGTATAACTCTCTACTAGTGTAGTCTGGTACAGATAAATGGTTAACAGAAGTAAAACAAGACGTAAACAAACTGCTGTAGAACCTTAGGAAATGAAGGGACATCCAATAAGCCTACATAATTACATTGTAATTGGCATTTTTGGCCACGGTGCCCGCTGTTCAGCCATAATTACACAGTCTTGTTGCTCTAAATGTAAATGAGGTAAAACAGAAATGATAAGGTTTAACATGAAGCATAATTCTTATTACTTGGCCAGGTTCTTCAGGCCCTCGAGGCTGCCAGCCGTCATCTTGGTGATCTTGTTTCCGTCCAGGTGGAGCTCAGAGAGAGAGGTGGGCAGACCTGACAACCCACAAGACGATGATTACCATCATGAACAAAGTGATGACTTAAGTCTACCTTTAGAAGCGTGTATGACATTATGGAACCACTCTTACTTAGAAACAGATAGTTAGTAGCATTCAATTTCAGCTCAAAAAAGTGCAGATCAATTATCAAGGAGTGGCTCTTTCTAAGTCAAGGATCCTTATTCCAAGTATCACTTTTCTAAATAGACCAGATATGTTCGAGCATTGAAATGGTATGCAGTCACAGTTTGTTTCCTCACATTGAGCAGACTGTTTTGCAGCAGACTTTATTCCAATCGAGCATTCTTTTGACACAGGATGGTTGTTTTTGGCCAAACTCGTTTAGATAAAACTTGGATTAAAATTGGATTCCAAATTCCTTTAGATTTAGCTTTGTGATAATAGATATTAGGGCTTTACCTTTGGGGATTTCTGTAATGTTGGTGTCTGCAATGCGAATGTAAGAGACCCGTTTCAGGTCAGCGAAAGCACCGCCATCGATTCCTGCGCTCTTTAGAGGGTTGGAGCCGAGCTCTGAAAAAAATAAAATAAATAAAGAATAAGAAAACACTCTAGAGCACAGAAAGAAAGAAAAGAAAGAGAGAACAGCAGTCATGGATCACATCTATGACGCTAATTCCATTCCTGGTGTGTTACGGGAACACAGAACTCAGTCATGAGTAAACAAAGTCTTTGGCAAGAGAGTATCTTGTGTTTGCAAAAAAGAAAAAAAACTCTCTCCGGCCAGATTCAGTGATTTGTCATGGATCATAATGCTCATGTCATTGCATTTTAAGTGAGTGAATCCACACTGAGCTTTAGTTGAGCAAGAACGAAGTGGACTTTTTTTTGTGCAACAGGAAGTTGTCAAAGTAACGAGTGGTACAAAAGGAAGGGAAGGAGGATGAATGACAAATAATCTGTGGTACTTTTGTGAAAACACAAAGCAAACAAATGTTGTGTAATCACGCATTAACAGGGAACCACAGTTTCATCACTTCCAGACTGTGACATGTAACGCTTGTCACAACATTAAAAAGCCATGAAGCAAACTTCCCTTCTGAAAATCTACCCATGCAAGCACGTATTTGAATGACAAACTGGATTAAATGTCTTGTTTATATCCTTCACAGCTTATTACAGCTGTTGAAGTGCATCGGTGTGAACCGAGGCTGGTTTATTTTTGCAAACACACCTCGAGAAATTCTGTAGCAATCTCCGTAGCAAGCTGATCTACATTGAACAAAGATGAATATGATCTCTGCATGTTAACCTGAGCACTGAGAAATGCCGCAAGTATTGTATATAGTCTCATCTGTTATACTTGCCTACAACAAAACATTTTAAGCTTCTTTTATCTGATTTCTAGCAGGAGGATGCATCTTCAGGTATGAAATTTTAGATTTTTAGAGTCATGACCGTGGAAATATTCATTTTAAACCCTGCAATACAACAGACACACCTCACAAAGATGTGACCTACTGCTGAAAAATATGTGCCACCCACTCCCATACCTCCAAATCAATATCTAAATGAATCAGAAAGTGTTTTTGCTTTCATACCCATGACGATGACATGGGACATGCCCTGGAAGGAAGCCTTTTTGATCTTGGTGATCTCGTTCTCGTGAATGCGCAGCTCCTGCAGGCTCTTGGGCATGTTGGCAGGAATTTCCTTGAGCATGTTCTTAGACAGGTAGAGACGCTGCAGCTTGGTCAGAGGGCTGAGAGCCTTGGCGTGGATGATAGTGATTTTGTTGTTCACAAGGATCAGAGCCTGTAAGGAAGGAGATGAGACGCTAGTGCTAAATATTTACTTTATTTCTTTCTGCATGGGGTATTGGAGTTTTTACCACTGTCCCCACAGCACTAAGAGGTGGTGAACACACTGGAGCAGTTTTGTCTGTTCTTGTTTGATTCACATCAGTGTTTAAAGTTCTATTGTTATGGAATTTGAACTTTATTTGAAACTTTACACCTTAGTGGCTTTCAGTGTTTTTTCTTTCACTCACTGCTACAAATTCATCCTGGGACAGTAAAAAAAAAAGTATATTTCCAGATGAAATCCTACAAAAACAAGACATCTTGAGCTCAGTTATCCCTGATTCATTTTCGGAGGAGTTTCACTCCCGCTGTTCCCCCCCACTCATGTAAGCAGACACAAGGCAATGTGAGGTATGTGGTCCATTCCCTTAAGAGGTCAGTTACATTACAGTGGAAAAACAGCTCTGGCCGTCAGACGGCGGTATTTATTGCAAAGGTTTGAAGGCGTGAAGGTGTAAGGCCTGCGGGCGAATAGTTTCCATGCACCTGGTGAATGGGGGAGTTGTGGTGCTGCAAAGTTGATGGAGATGGGAAGAAAAGAATGCTATGGGATGATTATAAGGAGGATGAAGAGAGTTTTGGGTTGGGAGGTGAACCGTTTACAGTAAGAATGGACAATTACTTTAAGGAACATGTGGGTAATATCAGCAATGATCTCATGATTAATGAATTATTTAAAAACAAGATATTCCCCAATGGGGATCGTCAAGGGTTCGTGTTGTGAAGGATTGGAGTTGGTGTTATGGTTACATAAAAATACATTGCATAACTTTAGGAATAACACACAGGCATGGAGCTCTACGGATAGAAGTAAACAGCCTCTTACATGTAGTCCTTTGAGGTTCTTGAAGTCATTCTCCTTGATCTCAGTGATCTTGTTGTTCTGCAGATCCAGCAGGGTGGTGTCATCTGGGATATCCTTAGGAACTGCCTTCAGACCTAAAGGGGAATTTTTTGTGACACAATGTTTAATTAGGTGCGGGGTACGTGGGTTAGAAACGTACAAATGTAATAAATCCGTCAGGATGATGGATGGTGGAAAACTGAGTTTGAGGTGAGGCGGCGACAGCTGAGGTTAACCACACTCTGACCTCAACAGGAAATGGATACGAAATGGGTACCTACTCGTCTATATGACCACGGTCGGAGTAGGTTTATGTTTAAATCCTTGGAAATACATTATGCCATTAAGTTATTTTGCTTTAAGCGATGAACAAAGATTTGATGATTTCACTTGAGAAATCACCAAAACTGTTGTTTTTGTCCTGTCATTGGTTTTAAAGCAGCCAGGCCTCACTTGGAAAAAGGTGATGTCACATATCTCCATTTGCCCAGAGTTGAGCAACATCTAGATAAAAATCTTTTGAAAGGTGTTTGTTTATGCTACAAGCACTGTCTGTGAAATACGATCAAACTACGCACACAGGCATGATTGAGCGGATTTACTCTGTTTTTGAGACTATTACCTAATAGTAACAAGGGATGTTTTTTTCCCTAACCCAACTCGAGAACTGTTATGACCTCCGCACACACGCACAAAGAGACAGTGAATTAAACCTGGATGAGCAGGAAAGAATAACAGACAATAGTGGTTCCAGTATAGAGACATGCTAAAATAACAAAGTCTGCTCTGTCAACGTAGCATGCAGTCTCAATGACAGGGAAAGGATGGGTTTATGGTGACATTCCAGAGGGACCAAATAACTATCTGATGTGCTCCGAGGCACATATGGTGGAAATCGACCTTAAAACAAATTTCCTTTGGAGTAAGTAAGCGACTGCATACCTGGACACTGAGCTCACGCTAAAATCGTTTTGCTTGGACTTTATCATGGCACGTCATGGCTGATGTGACACAGAAAGAAATTTCTAGTGAAAGACTGTTTGGTTGAGTGGGTTGTTTAAAAAAAAAAAAAAAAAAATAGAAAAATGAGTGAAGACAGCTGGGAGTTCATGCTCTTCTGCATCCGTGGTAACACAGAAAATATATTCAGAATTGGCAGTTTACACCTTAGAGGAAGAGGCATAGAATAAACTGTTTAACAAAGAAGCTTACACTCTGTATCTCCAGTCCACGTACATATGTCTGGACACATTTTGACCTAAAAGCTTGTGACAAACTCTGTTCAGCTCACCCAAACATTACCTCCAGCTAGGTTTGCTTTTCTCTTAGCTTTTCCAACTCGGCAGTAGAAACCATCACAGCTGTTTGTGGTCACCGCCATCATTACGGCACCACATTGTATATCTCTATACTTGCACACTCACTACTTTTTTTTTTTTTTAATTGTTCTTCTATCTCAGCCTTTGCTGCTTTAGTTTTGGATATTCTTTTAATCTGTATCGTGCAAAACTACATAGCTGGAATGCCTTTAAAAAATACATATTTTAACCATTGTAAACTGTTTGTTCTTTGTTTTACTGTGTGTAAAATGGGTCTGTTAGCATCACTGGAAAGCTAGAGATATGAAGGTGTCCTATATCAATATGTAAAGTAATTATTTTAGCATTTTTAATAGATTTCTGCAGAGTAACACTGTTTAAAGTAGCCCAAAAAACAAAAATTCAACCAGATTATGTCTTTGTGCATCCAATTTGTGTCATTTTAACAACAGTTTACAATAAAATAAGTTTTCTTGTGACAAACACAGCAAGAAAAAAATGCTTCTTGAAACCAAAAACATGCAGAAAAAATAATTATAATAATTATACACCCAAGCTGAAATAAAACCACCAGGTCACAGTAGCGATCTCTTGATGCATTCAGTGACAAATGTACTACAACATTAAAGCTTTTCAGACAAATGCTAGCTCGTATGGAACAGAACGGGGAATAAAAATCAGTGTGATGATGATAACAACATGAACTGACTATGGTGTAAATTACTCGAATGCCGTATCTCAATCAGCATCTCACTTTGCAGCTGATCAGTAGGACTTACTGTAAAGTATCACTCCTACTCTCACAGTCCGTATTAATCACTCCGTTTTAAGCCATAGTGATTGGGAAATGAAGCGTATGATTGCTTTGGACTGGACTGGACTCATGTTCAGCACTTCCAAGCATTGATGACAATGTTTATGTAAGGTCCTCTCTTTGTCTGGAGCTGTGGCCAGCTATGTTAAGTTGATCTGTCTGCATCAGTGAAGGCCTGATTGCCTCATGGGATTGAGCAAGTCTGGATTTTTTTTTGTTTTTTTTTTGTTTTCTGGTAAACTATTGGGAAGTGTGGATTTGTGCGATGTGCATGCTCGGCAACTACACACTTTACACAATCACTGCTTATAAAAACATAAATATTTAATAGAAGCTGCTGATTGTGCCATTAAATACATGTAACAAAGACAAAAAGGCTGTTGTGTCCCTGAATATTTTCCAACTCTGGTAGAAAGAGATTTTTCCCTTATCCATAATCACAACTCATCTGTACCTGAGGCTACATTTTCTCCCCTGAATGTTTTAGCTGTCATCCTTCCATCTTCAAACTCATCACATCAGCAAAAGCGAAAAGGGTGCCTTCGAATGGTGAGCACAAACTTCTGTCTTGCCCGGGCCTGTGTGTCCAAATATATACACATAACTTTTAATCCTGTGTGTGTCTGGATGTGTGAGTGTGTGTCCGCGCATGCCAACAAGTCTGGGGAACAGATGGAGGCTCGGAGCCAACAGTGCTGATGCAGGAGTTGAGAATCCAGCCATGGAGATGTGTCTCTGGGGGAAAGGGCTTCTGCAAAATGGGGCCCCGGTTGGAGGACTGATGTAATGGAACCGATCCTTTCCTGAACATCACTTTCTCCAACTGTCTGTCGCTCTGACAGCCCGTCTGTCGCTCTCACTGTGGAGCCACCTGCTTATCTGTCTGCATGCTCTGCTTCTACTTCACACTTTCTCTGATGTCCCTGGATCTCTAAACTCTCTATTCACTGTCTCAACCCTGACTGCTTCAGAGCTTTCTAATCCAAAATGGTTACGAGCCAGTTATGGCTGTCCACTCCTCCTTTTTGTTCGCCTATGTGACTCCCTCCCTTCTTCATCTGTTTCCCTGAAGCTTGTGCTTCTTCCTTTCCAAACAAAAGAACAGCCAAAAAACTATCAAACGTAATTGCACAGCACAGCACTTTAATGTAATATTCAAGATTGAATGAAGTCAGGGACTTTTTCGATGAGAACGTTTGAGAGATGACTCAAGCTCTTGTATATGCTATACATCAGATTAGACAAACACGGTGGATAAGATCCAAACAACAAAGATGACAAATGGGTAAATTGTTGTGACTGCGCTGAATTAAAAAGCCGACTAAGTGATTGTGGTCTTTTAACCTCGGTGAGTAAGCTTTACATTGAGAAACGAGTTTTCTAACATTTGAACTTGTTAAAAGCAGGATTCCTTCAGGACTTTCCTGTAGCCAGAGGCAAACCTTTAATCTCCGCTTTACCCAGAAAAGGGTAAATAATGTAATTGTTGCAGGAAGTGAAGCATGGCTCAAAGCATCTGTGAACATTTAAGGCATGAACATTGGTGTCATGTTCTCCGGAGGACTTCACAATAACGCGTAACCCACATATACCCCTCAAATGACCTTGTGGGTTTGGGTGGACAGCGGAGACGGAGCAGAGATCTTGTAAAGTCAGTGACTTTTTTCTGCTCTTAAAAACCAATAATGTCACTCTGCAGTAGTTTTACTGTACTTTAATTGTGCAGACACCCATCCGACCTCAGCATCTGATCCATCAAAGTGAGCTCATTTGTTTGGAATGTAGGCCAGCAACACCAAATGGAGGAGTGGATGAAGAAAATGGATGTGAACAAGAAGCTTGTCACATGTACACGGATTCATTTTATGGTCTACACCACCGGCGGCAGCAGATTTTTGAAGCTGTAATCTTAGCGTTGTAGTTTAGCTTGAAGCAATTTCTAATGAGTCTTTCCAGTTTCTCAAACACACAGATTTGTTGTTTTTCTCTGCGTTATATCACTATGAAATTGAATATGTTTGGGTTTTTGACCGGTGGTCGGACAGAACAAGCATTTGAAGACGAGAGAGAAACTCTTGGCCATTTTTCTCTATTTTCTGACACTCTACAGGCCAAAATATTGATTCATTAATCCAGAAAGATGATGAAATATGGAACAAGATACAGTATTTAGGAGAGTACAGTACAATTGTTATTCTTCCATTCATAAATACTGACTTGGACATTTGTAAAAACGCATGTGTTCTAGGTGATTTGCTACTATAATACCTTCATACTCATTTTTCATAAACACTGGGGCTTTATGTAGTACAGAGGATACTACCACCTGTTTCTTTGTGTGCTGAAAACAATACAACTATGGGATTCAACCTGGAAACACACAAAATAAACAGGGTTGAAGCAGTTTTTGCTTTTGTTTCCAGTACTTACACATCTCCCCTAGAGCTGGTGTGTTTCATTAATGGTGGATGCTGCACATTATATGTTTAATTATAGGGTTTAATAGGCTAAAATGGCACATGTTGTGTAAGAGTGTCTTACCGAGGTCAGAGCACTGGATAACGCGCAGGTGGCACTGGCATCTGAAGGGGCACTTGGGTCCTTCGGGAACAGGAGCAAAGGCTGTCTCTGTAATTTCATCACCTGATCCCGGGTCATCCTCCATCATGAAGTCTAGAAAGCCGGACTGGCGGAAGGGCAGAGCCCAACAGGCAGTGACCAGGAGCAGGGAGAGACAGGCTGACCTCATGGTGCTGCTAGCAGGGAGCCTGGAGGATGAGAGGACACATTTCAAAGGTTTGGGTGGATACACTTTCAAAATACTCAGTCTATGATTAGTTTTCAAACTACCATACTCTGTTTAACTGGTTCTGACTGTCTGTTACACTCAGAAAGAAAGCGCAGTACGCAGAGAGAAGGGAGAAAACAGATTTTCACTGTGGCAGTGAATCAAAGGCAAAGAGAAGGACGCAGTTTGAGAACAAGAAAGTCCTGAGAGTCAAAGGGCAAAGGTCAGAGGTGGAGGGCTAGAGGGTTAAACACTTGGGTGTCACAATTTGGTGAGGTTCGTCAAATGAGCTGGTCACTTATAGGCAGAGGGTGAAAGGTGAGAGGGCAAAGGTTAGTGCTAACCTAAATGAGAAAATGACACAATATGACTTTGTCAGGAGGTACAGGCTGTTTATGTTACTAAGGAACAAAGACCTCTTGTAAAAAGTAATGACTCCCACACATACTGTTAATTTTAAACATTTGAACTGTCAGTATTTAAGTTTGTTTGGTCACGTTTGCATTATTACCTCTTGGAAGGATGTTTCAACCATTTAACATTACAGTTCGCCAACCATTTGTCCATTTCGACCATTTATCCATTCCAACCACCGCTTATCTGTTGCTACACCCATCAGCTGAGCTTCTCTGCAATCTTTCCACCTCCCCACCCTGCAGCTGAGAAAGAACCCCTGAACTATAAGATTACACAGTGTACTCGTGTTTCGCTGTTGGTTCATCGTTTACAGATTTCTTTTTGATTGAAATCATCTACACCATATAACATCGTGCCTGCAGGCACAAGACTGCCTGCTTTCTGCATAGGAAACATCTGCATTAGCTTTTACAGCAATTGATGCATCATGGGACATTTCATGGCTGCCACTATACATCAATGTACTTCCTTTTTTTCCTTTTGATTCAAAAGTATGAATCACATTTGTTTGCCATTAATGTACTCATATCATCAGTGTGCGTCAGAGATACACCGAAGGAGCAAGTATCTACTGTACTAGTGGATTCACTGGGAGATTCCTGCTGCCTTATGCAGTCATCTATTTCTAAACACAACCGCAACCCAGTTGACACATAGACACTCTCTCTCGAACTCAGTGTGGAGATCCAACTCCCTGACCTTTTACACAGCAGCATACACGCACACAAATGCACGCAGCGTCTCAAAGACCCAGCAATCTGCTTGTCATGCGTATAGCCAAGAGTTGCTCCTTCCCCATCGGTGCCACAATAATTGAAGGGCGGATTTGAGCCGCAAGCTGCTAACAAATGATTTGGGTGCAGCCGGTCTGTAGTGGACCTTGACCTGAACATCATGACCACGATAATGAAAGTGACCCAAAACCATCAGTTGGCCCGAAGCTGACTTGATTCCAGACTGGTCTATGATGCTTTTGTGCTGTATTTGTGTTATTCGAGCGTATATCTGCATGTTTTCTTTGGTGTGAATGAAGCAAGTTTGCGTTTTTAGGTGTTAAAACAAGTTGTCTTCGACAGTGTGTGAGAATGAGTGAGAAAGATGTGCTGATGCCGTGTGAATCCAGGTTACGTCAGGTCACAGCACAGCTCAGAGGGACTCTCAACACAAGCAGTAATTACAGTCCCTGTCCACAAAACAGCCGCCACTTTGACACACTGTACAGCTTCAGTCCAGTGGTTACAGTGCTTGCATACAGTATGACCAAGCTTGAAATCACTTCCATGCAGGAGGGGATTGTGTTAGACGGGATAGCTCTGCCTCTTAATGTTTCTTGTTCACTCGTGTTCTGTTGCCACGAAGTGGAAAAAAAAAAAAACATGAAAAAGACTCAAAAGGGTGATTTCATCAGGTCCGTGCTGAAAGCTTGGAATTGTATCAACGAAATATTTAAATATCACAATGTTTTCCATGCAAGATGTTTGCCATTTTGTGACACTTGGAAACATGGAGCATGTACTGCAGCAGGAGGTGCTGAAACAAAGAGGTCTGGGCTGAACATGCAGTAAATTTCAGAGGACATGATGTTCCAGTCTTCTCAACAGACTGAGTAATCTTGGCTCTGTCAAGCTCTCTTATCTGTGTGCAGCTCAACCCAGCAAAAACCTTGTCTGCCACAGACTTGGCTGCAGCATTCCACCGTCATTTTGGATTTAAGGTATAAAGCGCTCCTGGGTCAAGTTGTTTGTAGATGACTTTGATGGTTTGTTTTATCTGGATTTGATGCCAGATGTGTTCATACATTATTTGCAAAATACTGGAAAGTATCTGAGAGTCAGTTTATCGCTTTTTCATAGAGGTAGTAGTGTCGTGAACTCCTCACATCTGGCACTTCTTGCAGGCTGGGGGAGAATTATCTGCAAACCAGTGCACCAGCTATGTTTAAAGCAACAGTAATGCACACAAAATAACAGAGGTTTCACTGCCGATTACCGAACCTTATCTCCCTGCGTTGACCCATGGCCACAAGCACATAAACATATATACATGCACATGTGCAGCGGTGCAAGATTTCAGATGGCCCTCCATGTGCCTGGCCCATCAATCCATCAACCTTTGTCCATAAATGTTCCAGCAGCTTTTAATGTGGTCCAGACAGAAAGAAAGAAGAGTGATCTCAAACGAAGCTCTACGAGCATTTAATGGCTTCAGCATTAGCGAAGAATTACTGCTCCTTTGTGAGTCATAATCGGGCAGAGGAGTTGTTGATGACGGGACTAAAACAAGATTTTTTAAAACAAAACCAGGAAAATGGAATATGGGAGATTTTCAGGGATTATTGTTTGAGACATTAACTAACAATTTGTGACCAAAGCTGCAGAATAAAATACTATGCATGGTATTAATATATTAAATTAAGGGGATCTGGGTTTGGAGATGAGGGGCTGTACATTGTGGATTGCTATGTGTCAACATTAGAGTGGTGAAATAATGGAGATGTGGTCAACCAAGATCTGTCTGCGAACATGAAGGTCACTGAAACACAGAGTTGAAAACTTTTCACAGCTTCTCCAGCTGGGATGAAGCTCTGAAGACGATGCATGAGACAACCTGCTGTGCCCCAGGCGTTGTTTTTTTTCATTACCGGTCTGCTCAGATGTGTCCGCAGGCCATGCAGGATGGCCAACTCTAAGAAGGTACCCCCACCTGCCATACAGACTCACAAATTCACAACTGAAGAATCTGCTGAGCACACATGACACCGGCTTCCTGTGCATGTTTGCATGCTAAACCCGGAGGGCCTGTTAACAGAGCAGGCTGGAACATGACTTGACCATGAAAAACTCTACATCATCAGCATGAGCATTTTCAATCCCCTTGAAGAAGATGAAACTTGCTTGTTATGGGTTAAAAGATATTCCTCTTACTTCACAGAGGAACTGCACAGAGCTGGAAGTCTTTATAACACTGATGTTATCAAATGCTTCATTTAATGTCCTGCAGCTTGGAAAATAATAGAGATGAAATGTTTATATCTTTGCAGTTGTTTTTAGTTTGTGTCTCCACTTGTTTCTAATATGTTTTACAGATGGACCATGTTCAGCCAATAAATTCTAATTCTCTTGTTTTAAAACAAGGGTTTTAATATTTGGGTATGGGCTAAATTAATGATCAAATTGGTATTATTTGCATTGTAAACTACTTTTTCGAGCTCTCTTTACAATGTGTCAGTTTGGCGTGGCTTCATTTGGGGAACACGGCCAGCATTACGTCATAGCACCACTGTATGCCAGCTTACAAGATGAAAAATGGGGGAGGCTTTTATTCACAAGAGGTGGACTGACACTAATTGGTGAAAATGTGCCAGAAAATACGAAAAACGATTTTCCTGTAAGAAAAGACTTCCACTGTAAAAACCAGGTCATCCTGAGGTATAAAGAAAGTGAACTTCACACAGACAGTGATAAAGAAATATTCATTCCACAGTGTGTAGGAGAAGAATTTATCTGTTCTTACTTTTGACCTAATTCTGAAAAAGCAGTGTTGGGCTCTGTGGTGACTTTCGTGGAGCCAGATTTGAGTGGGAATGTTCATGTGTGTGATAGGAAGGAGGACCATGAAAGACCATGTTAATCTGCAAGTCATTCTCAATCATTCAAGGCCTCCCGAAGAGTTTGAAAATGCTTCGGATGGTGAACAGATGCCCTGTTGAAGCACTGCACGTGGAACCGTGGTGGCTATAGACAAAGATGTATCACCAAGTGAAAAAGCGTGAGCAGCTGTGAGAAAGTTTAATCTGTATTTTCAAAAGATTTACAATCGACCACATCCTAGAAAAGGACATGTGGTAAATGGTATGTAACCATCTCTATCTTCCTCTCTGATGTCTCTAAAACCTGCGATTCATCATCCCGTGTCTGACCCAAGAAAATAAAAAAAAGGGGTGGGGGGTTGACATTTCCTGTGGCGGCGGCATCCTTGTCAATTCTCCGGTGTCCCTCTCTTTTGTCTCATCTCTCTCTTCCCTCCCTTCACTCTTCCCCAAGTCTGGCCCCAGCATTACTAATGATTCCCAGACAGGAAGCAGAGCTCGCATGAGGGAGTAAAGTAATTTTCCCTCCTTTGCTTTGTCACTTTCTCCTCTTTGTCACTGGTTTTCATTGAAACGTTCAAGCTGAGAAAAATCAATTAAACGCCCGTACGGCGATTACCATATCAAGCAAACTCAGCTGATCTTTCACTCAAACTTCTGAAGCATGAAAGGAAACTGACTTGAATATTAACACCACGGTGATTTTAGCAAATCGTATTGCAATAAAGAGAAACTATAAAACTTACACCATTGTCCCACCCCTGTCTACTACCTCTCCCCTCCCTTCTAACTCTCCACAGGCCTGTGTCTGCCTCTGCAGAGCGTCTGTCAGCAGTGAATCACTGGAAGGTATTTACAAGGCCACAGGACGTTTGAAACACGTGTGGCCCTTTTAACCCATCAGCAAATGAATGCGAGCTCCCCTCCCACGTGGTTACATAAACACATAAGCTCAGACGAGCGAGCATGATCGATAACGTCAAAAAAAAAAAAAAAAAAGTGAGCGGCTTCTTCCTCTGGCAGTGGTGTGAGGAGTCGGTGGTCGTCAACAAATTTCTGATATATCGGGGGATTTTGTGAGTGAGAACATGTGTATCTGAAAATATGCAGAGACACGGCCAACAAACAATTTCAGAGCCAAAGTGTTCTTGTAATAGGAGTTTGGCCAAATCAGTCTTTGCTTCCATGCATGGAAGGTTTCTGGCTTTAAGAATGCCACAAGACGCTGTTTTGATAACTGCAATCAATGACATTTCTTGATGCAGAAAAAGAAAAAAGTGTCGAAGCCATTGCTATTACTGAACGATCATATAAGGGTCTCTAAAGCAAACCATAGCATGAGAAAGCCAGCGAGTGGTTAAACCACATTTCAGCTGTTCCATGAGAAGAGCTGTCGGCCTGCCATCAACCTCAGTCCCATTATCAACAGTCTGCGCTTGCACAGACGTGGACGAACTGCCCAACCTTTT
Organism: Larimichthys crocea; assembly: GCF_000972845.2. NCBI lineage: Eukaryota > Metazoa > Chordata > Actinopteri > Sciaenidae > Larimichthys > Larimichthys crocea. The sequence continues at coordinate 322,437 of NC_040030.1, read as the reverse complement.
CTCCCTTTCTTCTCTTTCCATCTCCTCCCTCCTTTTTGTGCTCTTTCCTTCCTTCCCCGAGCTCCTCTCCCATAGCTTATGGTATTTTCTTTCTCTGTCTGACCCTTAAAACTTTGGCTAGAAAGACTGACATGTGGAACTTTCTGGTATTCCAGTGAGCAAAAGAAGGAGGAAAGAGGACGGAGGGAGTGTGTGTGTAGGGGCGGGGGGGCCTTCATGGCTGATGTCCATTCAATTCCATTGTTCTTCTGCTCTTTTTGACCCGGAGAGTTGAAGTCCAGATGGAAAAAATGCATCCCTGAAGTGCAAATCTGGGCCTTGTCTCCTCAGAACCTTCTGCTCACTCACTGCTGGTTCAAACATCTGCTCAACTCAAAAATATGAACTGGTGAAGCACTTTTATTGCTCCGAGTGTATTTTAGTATACTGCCACGTTTAGCCTGCATTCTAATCTAAGTCCCACTTCTCATTCTGTTTTGTTTGTCTCAGTTTTTCCCTTGTTCAGTTTCACCCCGGTCCTTTTCAATGCGATTCAGCAGCAGCTGAGCCTTATTAGGTTTTTTTCCCTGCTGGCAAAAAGGATGTAATGAGTTAGCTGAGAGTTGTGTGGTGGCTTGCCGGGAAGCCTTCAGACCTCTCTTTGATAGAGGAAGCTGTACCATTACGGGATTAATGGCACCGTGCGTTGCCAGGTACAGCTTTTTTTTTTTTTTTCATCCGCTCTTCAAAGCCTCTCGCTTTAAGTTGCCCCTAGCAATTTGGGTCCTGTTCTGCTCCTGTGAAAACACAGCAGCAAACGCCACAGTGGGGAGAGGAGGATCGTTTTGAGAAGAAACAGGGCCACAGAGTCAGACAGATAAGAGATTGGGGTTAAAACGGTCTGGTTGCAGTCTCAAATGAACTGCTGAAATGGAAAGTGTGAGAAGAGGCAGAAACAGCTTTTCCAAATCAAAGTCTTGAAAAGCAATAATGGGCTGAATCAACACAAAGAAATCCTCTTTGTTGTCTCGGTTTTTTTATTTCCCCCCTCATTTGTTTGTAGACAGCCCAAACACCACAGGGAAGGAGAAAGAGAAAGAACGAAAGCTAAACAAAGAGAGAAAGGAACAAATTATTGCAACAAATGGTGATCTTTTCCACTGACGTCACCAAGCGATGACAACAATAAGCAAACAACTTATTTGAGAATCTAAATGTTCTGCCTTCCCCCCCTCACTCAACCACTTCATATGTTACCATGACAAATCTGATTTACTGATGCATAAAACTAACACACTCACAAAACTAGCTCGTGGATTGCACTTCCATATGGGTTACATCCAGACAAATCAACAAAATAAGTGACCAAACACTGCGAGCTGAAACTGTACACTGAGAAACTGCTGAAAAAAACGTCACATGGCATTCAGTGGTGGATACTTTGGAGCTTAACGAAGGGCCAGATGAATATGTTTTGTTGGCAGAGGAGTGAGGTACCAGCATCAACTGCACTACCACACCCCCCTTTGCTTGCCGCTGCTCTTTTCACTGTATGTAGATCGGGCTGGAAATGATTACGGTCTGTCATCACAAAGCCAAGACAGCTGTGGGAACAAGACCTGGCAACATATGTGGACTATATACATATATATACCCAAGATGCAAGAATGTATGTAGAAGTGAATAAAACATCTCAAAGAGAAAAGATGCACACATCCTTAAAAAGATAAAAGCACTAATCTTTTATAAAATAACATCATCAGCAAATAATGTGACTCTTAAATCATGAGAAAGACTTTGTCGCCAAAGCATGCCATCCTCTCGAGACTCTCTCTTTTTAAAAATGTGTGAAATCTAACCCCTCATTCCTAACCCTCTCCCATTCTCATCCACGCTTTTTCTCGTCTTTCAGAGTTAAAGGAGTAACCTACCTGTTCTCAGTAGAAGCAGGGCAAAGAGAGTGGAGGTGAGCTTGACTCCCAAAAATCCAGTCGAGTGGGGGGGATGAGACTGTGAAGTGGCTGCGAGGGCCTATGGGGTAATTGGACTCGGAGCGCGTGTAGCCAAGATCAAGCAGGTGTGCTCTGTCACAACAAGGGGAGGAGAGAGAGAAGGGCGAGAGAGGAAGAGAGACAGATGGGGAGAGAGATAGAAGGAGGGAGGGGTCCGACCGCTGAGCTCCTCTCAGGACCGAAACAATTGGTGGAGAACTTGCTCCGCTCTCACTGTGCGCTCCAAAAACAGCTGGAAATGGAGAGGGGAGGAAGAAAAAAAGAAAAAGGGAGAGAGAGAGAGCAGGGAAAGGGAGAGGGAGCGAAGAAAGAAAAGAAGAAAGGAGGGAAGGAGAAGAAGAGAAAGAGGCAGAGAGTTGGAGTTTAAGGCAATAAGCAGTGATTCGGCTGGCAGCCACACTCCCTGTGACATCTGGTAATGATAGGTCCTCAGTGTGCTTTGCAGAGAACTCTGCACACAAACTCTTTCTCCCTCTTTCACACTCTCGCCGTCATTCATCCTCATTCAGCCTCTATGACTACCTCCAGGAAAAAACAAAAACACCACACACACACATACACACTCACACACACACACACACACACACTTGTGTCTAATCTATTCAGATGGGCCCCCAGTAAACCTCCTTCTGTTTTAACCCCATTCCCTAAATCTTGATTAGGTTTGTTTGGGTTGTCTTAATGGACTTTTAGGTCCATTGGCCAAATACAGAGGAGTAGGCACTTTAAGGGGACGATGTGGGAGGTAGAAATCTCCAATTCTTTGTCGTTATGGTCCTTTTTTTCAACCCTGTCTCCAGAAAACAGCGTTGAATCTTCCAAATCCCAGAATATGCTAAATTTTTCACATCATATACAGATGCTGACGTTACCTTATGGCTAAATATTCAAGCTCTTGCCGAAACAGTTCAACTAGTGATGTGTTTTATGACTAGACAGTATAAAGAATGGACGTAGTATCTATGATGTCACCCACAGGTCTCTGATGAGCCATTGTGGAGTTCAGAGTGTGGTGGCTGGTGGTTGCTGCGGTGGAGTCGAAGCAAGCTGAATGATGCACCTTCCTGTCAATCACAAGTGGCCAAGCCATTAATTATGCATAACTTTATATAATTTGAATCATGAGAGAGGCATGAATTACTGTACCCAGTTCAATGGGAATCCATCCGATAGTTGTCAAGCCTTTTAACATCGAACCACACATGTGAAAAGTCAAAGTTAGAAGGATACACCCTCTGGGAACCATGAACGTCTGTACTAAGTCATCCACAAGATAATGAGATATTTCACTGGATATGTGAAAAACCTGACCTGCTGGTGGCATTGATCATCAATCATAAGGTGGAGAATCAACCAATATAGATGTAATTCATAGGAGTTGTATGTTTGAAATATACTATATCTTATTTTCCTGCTCTGAAATTGAGCAATGTTTCTTAAAATCTAGGCGTTGTGCTCGCTGGATCAAACCTGCCAAAGCTGGATCTAATCAGAGTGTGGGTTTTTAACCCCCAAGTGAAGCAGACCTCATCTTATTATCATGAGGGGAAGGCGTTGGGGCGGATATTTGTTTATAAAGACTATGTCATGCTGTTGCAGGAAGGTTACTAGTTTAACTTCTGCACAGCCAATATCTCCATCGGCCATGTGTTCAGTTGGCAAGCAAACCTCAGCCTCTATCTCCTTCCTTGTTGTAATTCACTCAGGGTTAGAAAAGGGAACTATTGAACTTTCAATGGAAAAGATGACACATGGATCGGTAATCTCTATTCTTGTGTAAATCCGCGCTTAGTTCCGCTTTGATACTTCTAATGAAGTCTTAAATTTCCATACAGGCATCACACAGTGCATTTCCAAGCTGAGATGACACATTTGAATGACGTCTTTCTCAAGCATATTTGTAGCAAAAGATCATTTTGAAACGTCTTTTGATAATTCATTTTATTTTAAGAGTTGATACTTGTATTTGCACAACATTATACTGTAAGTTGGTGTACAGGGATGTTCACCATGACCCAGTCAGTCCTTCCTGCCAACTCTTCAGCGAACTTTCCCCCAGACAGAGATTAAGTGAAGTTTCACGCAACCCACATTGTGATGAAAAAGTAAAAACAGTAATGTCGTGGTAGGTGGTGTCTTTGGCAACTTATGAGAAAAGATCTTTGAATATATGTGGAAATGTCGATGCAACCCAAGTAAGTCCACCTTGCCGACTCTTTGGCAAACTTCCCCCAGAAGAAACCATTCATCTCTGGCAGCAAGAGCTGGTTAAGTTGGGTTGTTTACTGATAGTGATTGATGTGATGTGATGTGATGTGATGTGATGTGATTTACAGTGGAGACAGGATGGGAACCCGTGAAAATAGAGATATATCTAATGATGTATATTTCCATTTCTGGTTTTTGATGACAAAATGGGGACTAGAGGGTTAATCAAACACATGCAGCTCTTGAAACTGCTGCATCTTTTCAGATAACTCTTTTCTTCTCAGGCCTTTATTAAACTCTTGATTTTAATCAAAAGGACAATCGCTGGATGAGTTTTAGCAAGGAAGACTACCTCCCTCAGCTGCTTTCTTTCCTTGTCTTCTTGAAGTATTTTGCTCTTTCTCTTCAAGACTAAAAAGGATCAGATAGCAGAAGAGCAGGTTTCATCCTGTCTGGCTTTTCCTCTCTCATCTTGACTGTTTCCCAGCAGAAGGCAAAGGGCAGACCACACACATAGTGGCCACAAGTGTGTTGAAATGGTCCATCATGGTCTCTTTTGGTTGGATAAACGCTATGTTTTTTCAGGTTTTTGTACAAAATAATGCCATTTGTCACCTGGGGTTCAAGTAATCCTTAACAGGCTTAGAGAAACTGAAATTGAGTCCACAGACAGAAAGAAGCAGAGAGAGAAAAAAAGACTAGCATGGAAAGAGGTCATAGGCCAGGAGGATTCCAGCATTATGCGAAGAACTGGATGAAGCCTGGTGTCCAACACAAATGATGAGATCATACCTGGCGCATTTTCCAATAATGAGTTTGAGAGAGGAGAAAAAACCCGTCTGCATCCTTCAGTTTTAGGGATATGATGGAAAGCAGACCCCTTGCAATGGAGCGAGGAGGCGGTTTTGCCGTGACACGTGGCTTTTGTGAAAACGTAGGCGTGTTGTGGAGATCTAACCTGTGACCTACTGGTTGCAGAAGAGTCTTTGGGAGAAACTGACGCCTTACCTCCCTCAGGCAGACGAGTAAAATCAAAAGAGTATCCATTTACAAAGACTTTAATTACAGCCACCATGCCACCTTTGTTCTGAAGCGTTAATACCCCACTGCAGAAGGGTATGATGGGATCAAGACACAGATCAGGCTTAGTGATATCAAAATAAGAGAAATGAATCAAAGAGTGGGAGATCTCAGGACATTGGATTTCAGATATAGCCTAAAGTTTTGTTATATGTGTGCCTAGAAGAGAGAATGAAAAAGTGATGGAAGATGAGCCGGAGTTTACAGATATTATTACCTGTGCTTAGAAGAAAAAAGCCTCCAGACAGAGGTCAAAGAGTTTGTATCAAGTCGTGACCCCAGCATCTCTTTGTTTGAATGTAAGCCACATGGATTTGCCAAAAGCTAAAGGGCAGTACAGTCATCGAGATTGATAGCTGTGATCCTCTGGGCAGAAAACAGTCTTTCATCATTGACTTGTTGAAGCTACCTGGTGTGTGCATTTCATATCAGGGTGATAATGTTTGAAATATGATCATTTCCAGATCATAGATTTATTTGACACCACAGACATAACTGCTGATAAGTGACATACGGAGACACATGGGGACTTCTATAGGTTTGTTTGCCTGTGCTGACATGCAGCTCATTGCCCCATCACTCATCGCAGAAACATACACGTACACACACAATTTTCTGAAAAGACTTAGAGGCTGTATCTACACTCTGCTTCACCTCTATATAGCCTCTATTACTTGGCCCTCTGCCCACCATTTATACACCATATATTTGTCCTTTTCACACAAATCAGCCTATACTACATTGAAAACACCATTTACTATTGTAGTACAAATGATTGGGAAGAAATAAAACCATTTAAGGGTCATTAAAAGTGAAATGAAGTATGAAAATGTTAATGACAGAGCGTTTATATTGATGTAAAAAAAGCTATTAAAGGATATATGTTTATGTCTGGACAAGTTTGATCGATGGAAGTTAAACAAAGGGTGTGGTTTGGATAAAAGATGTAGCCTTAGGGGATGTCTAGCCTACATGAACTTGTTTAAACACCTTGCCCTCTCTTTGCATTTCAATTATATGCATGTAACAGATATAAAGCTGAAAACTGCTGCTGCTTTTTCCCCTGTCATGAAATGGGTAACCCATCAAAGGTGCTTTGATGGCAGGTATTAGGAAAAGGGAATGTTACTTTGTGGTGCTTCTAATATTACACCAGCTGCTTGTGGACATTTCCACCAAAAGCCCCGTTTCTGCATAGCTGTGTGATTAATATATTGCAACAATACAGCTGTGTAACCCGCATAGTCACCAACTCTGGGAAAAAAAATCCTTGTCATGTTCTCATATACCGAGAATGACCCGGCATGTCGTTTGTGGTCAGCTAGACAGCTAACTCTACTTCACCATAACGAGCTAAAATGATGTTTCATTTAGAGAGTCAGCGCAAGGGGAACCTTGATGTGGCTTGATTTACCAGTGAAGGGGGATGTGATGGACTCTGAATTGCTGCATGTGTGAAACCATAAAGCCAGATGGCACATAATGGAGTCCCCAGTTACAAAGTATGGTTCAATGAGTTGCATTTTTGAGAAAAATGCCACAGAATTAACATTTTTAATGCTTTTTTATGAATCCTTAGCAGTTGTAAAGATTTTAAATAAACGTAAAATACCTCCGGTACCTGTTTCCTGCATTATAATTTTATAGTAAACCTGAACATTGGTAACATTCCTCTACAAAGAGAGTTTTGTTTGTCTGTCAGATGCAAGACTGTACACACAAATCCCATCTAGACTTTAAGTATTATACCAGCAGTGAGCTGGAGGAGCTCTGTCATTCCCATCGCTGACTGACTGGAGTGTCTCCACCATGATGGACAAAACAGACCCAGCACACACACATACACACACACAAACACACACACAAACACACACACACAAATGCAGATTGGAGGCACCAATGATGGCAGTGACAGGCTGACAATTGGGTTCTGGGCCAACGCTACTGTGGGAAATGACCTTATTTGGACCAATCAACTTGAGGCTGTGTGTTGATAGTTCAATTCATGTGATAATCACGCTGTGAGGAATCCCGTCAGTTTGGTTCACCATTTACAGCCTTTCCTTTAAGTCACGAGGGGCCACACACACACACTCAAAAACACAAGTTTGGCCAGTCAACTGCCAGCTTTAATGGGTATTTTTCATGTTTGAGGTGAGATGAGTGCCATGCTACCAGTCTGATAAACCATTACTGCAAAATAAAAAGCAGTCACTCTGTCATTAGTGGCCTAGTGATTTTTTTTTTTTTTAAGTTTACCGAAGGCCATGCTGTTCCCATTAGCAGAGATTAATCATCCAATATTTGACCCTTTGTATCCAATTCTGCAGAAAAATGAAAGCTGAAAACACGGGAGATTCGGTAAAAATGTTACTTTGGAGGACATGAGTATGAGTTTGGATCTGACTCTTTGTTTCATGTAATTTTTCGGGGGATTTTACTTCAAATGAATCCCACTGCATGTGCGATATATGGCACCCATACTGAATAGCGTCTCTGTAAACTCAAGGAAACGATCACCTATTGTCATAATAATGTATACCCACACAAAGGTCTTTTCAGGGAGACGACTCTGGCATTCACTATTCCTTCTCACTCACCCCTTGGCCCCACAGGCGACGGAAACACTCGCTCAAGTGGTGTTTTGGTCTAAACGTGGCCATTCAAGGCCGGCAGGACTTTTTGTCTCCATGGTGACAGACTCCAGGTCGGCGGAAAGCGAAGTGAAAGAGGGGAGAATACTTCACAACAGGCCAAGTTTACATCTCTGCCCTGTAATAAAGGAGTTGGATATGGTGAAATAGGCAAATACAGCTGCATGGCTGGTGAACAGCATGGCATTAAAACATTGATTAATTATGATTGCATGGTTTTAAAAAAGAGAGGAAAGATATATGTTATTATAGACTAAGAATTTACTAACCTACTCTGTGAAATAAAGGAGAAAATAAGAACAAATATGAGTTAACATGCAGTGCTGTCTGCCCAGTGCAGCCTTCACATAATACAAAACATTCATGTAGTCTCATTAGAAAAACCTACTCAAACACAGCTGCCTGGCAGCTGAATATTATGGCATTAGGGCACTGATTTAATGTGATTGCATGGTTTTAAATGTGGAAGTGGGATTAGGTTCGCGAACAGCAAGAGCAGTTTTGCAATGTGAAGTGGAATATTCTAAAAATCAGACTAAATCAGACATTTAAAGGGTGTCTACAGAGCAGATTAATCAAGGAACCTTGCAAACAAATACATTTTTTTTATCATCATGTGGATCTTTAATGATATTTGACAAAATATCACTGCTTTATTCAGGTTATATTCTTTTCGCACCCTACTTTTGTGGCAATCAAAACCTTTCTGCATTTTTTTTGCTGCAGGTTACAGTCTGTATTGTCGAAATATGCTTTAAGGCTGGGCTGGTATTCTAACCCACACGTCCAGTCTTATCAACATGCTTTCTTCTTTTGCCGTAATTAACCAAATGACTATGAATCAAAAGGAAGTAGATGAAGTTCATTGTTCATTAAATCCACATTTCGGGAAGTGTTTGCATCTGTTTGAAGTGTGTGCAGTGTTGGTTCATATTTCTGTATGTAAATCTTTTCAAATCTTTCCATCAAGATGATTTAAATTATAGTAGACAGCGATACTGGTTTTATTCAAAACAAAAGACATTTTGTAATCTGAGTCATTTTTACAGGCAATCTGCCTGTGAAAATATGGACCTAGAATAACCCCTAGTATCTCGGTATTTTTTATTTTCTGAATATTCAAAGCATTACGTGCTACAAAGTTTTGACCGTTGACAGTCACTGAAGATGAGAGCCAGTAAAACTGCCCGAGTATAGCTGTGATGAGCATGAATGCACATGACAGCAGGACATATAATTGCAGTATATGCTCGCAAATGCACTGTTGCAACTTCATAACAGGGCTGTCCAGTGTGTTTGGAGGTCAGCAGGAATATAAGTTTATGAGAAGAAAATAGACACATCACAAGAAAATTAATAACAAAAACCCCACAATTTCTTTTCCAGTTTTTTGAGGGAGCTATTCCACAAAGAGGGAATAGATTTTCTGATGATATTTTTACACTACAAGACGATTACATCGAAGAGACACACTTAAAAAAAAAAGGCAGTAAATTGACACCAAAATACAGTGAGACTATTTGTGGGGAGGTCAAAGTGACCAACTGTTTTTCTTATTTAATAACATCATTAACTTTAATTTTAAACCAATGTGGTTTGTGTTACCAGACTCTTATTGTAATCTTGACCAGAGCTGCTTTATTCCCTTATAAGTTTAGCAGCCAGTTAGTTTTTATATGATGAACACAAACATTTGGTGTGCAGTCAAATAATCCTTTCATTTTGTTGAAACTTCATTTTCTCACGTCTTCATTCAATGAAGCCCTGCACCATAAGTTACTGTAAGTGTTCACCAGGCTTTTCGAGAGACTTTATTAATTTCTTGTATGGGTCTGGATATGTTTGGTGGGCATTTTTCCTTTTCTTTTCCATTTCAGTCTGTTTCTGATTTACTGGGCCGAGGTGAGCAGCCAAGCAGCTCCCTTGTCTGCCAACAAAGCGAGTGCAACCCTCCCGGAGCCGCTCGGGTTGAAACAGCAAGTATGATACGTTAGCTGCCAAGTTTTTTAAATGAAAAGAGCTTTGAGATCTACATATCTACATTTTCCCCTCAATCTTGTAATTGGATGTCATGGAAACAAAACAAAGTGCAGCGTTAACACTGTGGTGCCTTTATAGTTAATTATGATGACCCCTAAAAAACTCTGTACCTGCCAAATCCTACATGCTAGTCCGTCTATATGATGCTTTTATAGGACGTCAGTGCCAGCACCATTACGGAAAACCTATAGGTGTCTAAGCCTGTTAGTCTTCAGAAAAGTTTTATATTGTATATTCATGAGGCACAACAGCACTCAACTCATTCTTTACAGCAGTCTGGTGGAAATTAATCACAGAGTTGTGCCTGGAGTATCAACTATTAACTCCTACAACTCCAGCAAAGGTCAAATTGCTTAAATCCTCCAGAAATTCATATGATATCGATATTGTTAAGTGACCGTTCTGTCCACATTTGTAAATATCTATCTGCTCTGAAGAAGCTGTTTTCCTCTCTGACATTTAACGTTTAGTACGTGTGCATTTCCACTTCAAGGAGTGTCAGCAGGTCTGTAAAGTGGACATGATCGCTAATAGTCCAGACCTAAATTATGGGAACCCATTGAGAGACTGAATTAACCCATCTTGACAAGACCACATACAGTTTAGGACCGAGCCAGCATTTTGTGAGGGTTGGGGAATCGACGTAGAAATTCTGTCACATATCAGAAATATAAATGGCAATGCACATTGCACACAGAATGTGAGCACAAGATACTAACACGATGCACAAAGCACTGTGAATAATGCCCTATGGGTGCACATGGAGAAGAATCAAAGGCTTTTTGCTGCAGCAACATAAGCAGGAGCCAAAAAATCAGAAGCTCATATGGTGAATATGAGCATGAAGGCCTTTAAACAAGAGGCCAAAAATGTGCAGCAGGATGGTATGATGTGGTTGCGGTTAGTTTGCTGTCAGTTGACATATTGTAGTGTGATATGTGAATTGGAGGATGCTGCCAAAATGAATTCATTCATGGCCATTTATAAAATTTGGATTATAAGACTCTCCTATTCAAGTACAGATCAAAAACCTGTTTGTTTATAAAAAGGACAGACGTAAAACATCTAGATCTGTTCATGGAGATAGTTGTGGACTTTCATCCAAGTCAGATTAAAAAGGGAGTGTTCCCCTTTTTCTGCACCATCTATTTAGATTGTTCCATCAGTACAGGTAAACATTTCAGTTCATATCAACAGCTATCATGTGATGGGTCCAGCAAAAAAAAAAAAAAAAGATTGATATGATTTCAAGGAATGTTGATGCAGTAAATCCTTGAATGGCATTTATTATTCAAAGCTTGGCTTGGATCAAGGTTATACGTCAAAAGACGGAAAGTCTGAGATGAAAAGAAATTTACAGATTGATTTACGATTCGGGCCCCCCAGGTGTGTCTTGTTAAATGAAAGCTATCCTCGGTGGCACATGAGAAGGCATGAAATAGGAAAACGCCAATTTGTATCTCACCAAAAAAACCTCCTTTAGTCCTGATGTAACTTTCTCTCTCCCATGACACGTTTTCACTTGTAAATATGTGATACTTTGTGTGCTTTTATTCATACTAGATGAAGATTTAGACTCTTTGGAATATGGTGAGAATATAAGTGCACTTTCGTGGAAAGATTCAGGCCGCCTGTAAAACGGGTGATGGCTTAACCAGGCGGTCCAAAGCTCTCGGGTGTCATTTGGCTGGGCAGAAAGTGTCTGACTGGGAAAGACATTACCAGCCAAACCTCTACCATGGCATCATGAACTGAGCATGGCAGAGACATTCGTCCCCAAACAAGGACTGGTTTGTGTCTGATTGCCACTATGTACGTCTGACTGCACCAGAGAGAGTGTTTATGGACGTAAAGAGCGCTAATGTGGTGATGATATTACGGAGAGAGAATATGTTAAAAAACGGTAAGTGGGAAGCCAGTGAAGTCACCAAGTTTTAAACATCCCCTCTGCTAATAACCCAGAATACGAAATTACAGTAAAATGTAATGAGTTGGTGTCCATTTGGAGGAAACACAGCTGCTATACAACTAGATAAACAGGTGTGGATGTTACACACACACACACATGGACGGACGGTTAAGCAATATTTAATTCTCCATTCCAATGGAAATAAGTCCTGTCCGGCCAGTACAGATGTTTGTGTGACGCTCCAGCCAGTTGTTTCTTAAAACGTCAAATATTTTCAATATTTTTCAGCACTGTACAAATACAGCATCGCATAAAATACGTCTAACAGCACATGGCCCGAGAGTGCAGGAACATGGATTATAAACAAGCTGTCAACAGGACAAGACAAAAAAAATGTTTCTGAATCTTAACAACAGCACATGTAACTGCTATCTATTTATTATCCATTTGGAAACAAGGATCTACCAGACCCAGCGTGAGGCTGGTGGAGGAAAACGTGCTTTGTGCGAATAAAATGGCTGTAAACAAAGAATTATAACAATAATGGAAAATAAAACAGTATTCCCCTCAAGTCAACAACCCAGTTTACTCCCACGCAATTTCCATGACATGCACCGAAGGCTGGAGAACATACAAGAACATTGTATTGATCATTTTGCAGCTTGTTTTTTAACAGGCGTCAACTCAAATGGCTACAAAATTTAAAGAAATAGGGAAACACGCTCATTTACTTTCTTACTATAAATTAGACGGAAGATAGATAGACACCATTCTCATGTCTGCACAGTAAATACCTTTTAACTTAGCTTAGTGTTGGAAGCAGGAGGAAACAGCAAGCCTGGCTCCGTCCAAAGGTAACAAAATCGATCTACTAAAACCCCTTAAAGCTCAGTCATCAATGTTTTACTGTATATTTAGTTGAATTCCTGCAAAAACTGTAGAAAAGAGACATGTCGCTGTGTTGTGGGAGGTTGACAGCGGGACTGTTTCTTGCACACATCTTATCTCTTCCAGCATGATTGCATTTTATAGCACAATTAGAGAGCCACAGTTGTAATTACTAAGCCATAATGAGCTTTTAGCTTATTCACATTTACTGTTTAGGGTTTGGGGTTTTTTTCCACACTCCTCTCGCGCCTCCTCTTCTTTCCTAGAAGTCTCTACGGTGAATATCAGAAATCACACCCACAGCAGCCAGAATTTCCAGGTAGGTTTTAAAAAATCAGCCATGCATTCAGGATTTTTATGGATGCATTCAGTTTATTTTGCCTCAACTTTGCCATTCCAGTGGGATCCTTGAATTTGGGTTTCTGTGTGTGTGCCATGGCCGAGAGTTCCTGCCTGGTTATTGCAAGTAAAACCACTACAGGCCCTATTGAGTTTATCACCAACTTGGCAAAGTGTTTGCTACGTTTGGCTAAAATCTGAGCAGATCCACTGGAAAGTTCTTACTAAACATCTTGAGCCATTATACAACAACATGGAAAGTTGATCTATTCATAGACCTGAACAATTGACTCCTGCACTTGGAGCAAAGGGTAGTTGCAAGGAGTAAACAAACTAATAAATTTAGCTGATATCATCAAAATATGGCTACAGTTGCAGTTTTTACTATTTTCTAACTGTTGCTTTCAGTCGTCAGTGTCACAAAACTTTACTCAAACATTTCCCTGCCTCTTGTTCAGACATGTCCATACCAAAACACTTAGATGTGGTATCTGGCTTACATAGTCTCTCATAAGCCATCATAGTGTCCACACCCTGCCCTGGCAGAAGCAGCATGTCTCAGGGCTTTTGGTGAATAGAAGGTCAACCATCTTTCTTCACTGAGAATTCAAGCCAGATGAGTTTTAAGTACCAGAGCTGATCGGAGACTGAACATCGAGTGCCGGGTAACTCTCCTCACTAGACAAAACACTTCCTTTGTGTACATTGGTGGCCTGTTTCCAGCCAGACTGACACTAAGACAGACAGACGGCACTGTTTGTATCCTGAGAAAGGTTCTCCCGTTTCATCCACATTTATCATTTTGCGTGCCAGAAGAGTAGCAGTCCAACTTCCCTTTTTAGCTTTCAGGTTTATTTCTTCAGAGTGTGTGGCAGGAACCTGCATGCTTGTTACAGGACAGTATGTGACTCAAGGGAAGAAAATGAACAAAAACACATACGCACGAGATAGTTGTTTTTGTTATTCGCTACTCGTGAATAAGATGAACTGTCCATGGTTTATCCGTCACAGCTCAAGAGACAGAATAAAATAAAGTTTGTGTATTTTGGTTGAAGAGAAAAGATTCTTCATTTTCTAGTGTTTTTCATCGATGTGGTATGCTTACTTTTCACTCCCGATTCCTGTCAGTGACATCACTGCATAACTATGAAGCCATATCCTATCTCAGTCATTGCTATGCATACGCACTTGAATTCCACAACTCGTAGGGGGGAGAAATGGGATTTGTGGGAACCCTCTTGATATCGATCGTGATTGCATTTCAGGTGGTAGAAACTGTTTGTACAGCGACGCAAGGGAACACTCCCACCATGATGGAAAGAGCTTTCAAGTGCTTGTAATGTGTAAGACACATGTTAAGGTCAACGTCAAAACAGTGATGGATACCGTGCAGAGGAGACCTGCTTTTTAAGGAAAGGGATCAGCAGAACAAGGCAAAACAGGAGGGGGAAAAGGAATAAGCAGACGGGGAGAGTGTTGGTGGAGCCAATTAGGTGTTGGCCACATCTGTTCCCTCCCAGACTCTTGATAATTTATCTGTGGTCAATGGCAGACCAGCTTTGCATGGAACGGATGAGATGTGGTCAGACTTTTCTCCAATGTTCTCATGAAGCTTTCCAAAATGCTGTTAACAATCCAAAACTTAAAAAAAAAAGGCCATGTGTAGTCCAGTGTAAGATTAAATGAAATATTCTTGGAGCGGCCATCTCTGACCAACTCACTTGTGCTCTAGCAGCCAGCTAATGGCAGGGAATCAGAGGGTGGATAGCCAATGACTAAGGCTGAGATTTTACTTATTGGTGTTGAGCATTTTCACATCCAGAACTTCTGCCTGACTGGTTGAATCTGGATATTCTAACTTTTAAAAGACCAGCAGGCCAGAGGATCATTCAGTTGCTTTTGGATCAGCCTAGGTTTACTCTAGTGTCTGCCCCCATTCTTTCCACATACTTCACATATTCACATCCAAGTTTGTGTTGCTTTGCAGTGTCTATCCTCTTTATAGTCTACTACAGATGGGAAAGATGACCGCACAAAAACAGAGGTGTGGTCACAATGTTTCCACCTTAAAACTGTATCGTAACCCTGACAGGATTAACTGGAAGTTCAACATGGATGTGTTTATACATCCTCTAGCAGGCTGTAAATCAGATACACCAATTCATTATCAGACGCAATGACCAGTGAGAGTTTGAGCTAATGGATGAAGGATGGCTAATAGCTGAGTCAACATCATGTTTGGATTGAAATAAAAAAAAACGTATTTAGGAAAGTACAAGAGGTGGTTCAACAAAAACAGATGTGAAAGTGAGAAGACTGAGAATAATATAAACACATACGCACTGCAGAACCTTTGAGATTTATCAGTCAGCATTTCTCCTCAGCTCTACACTGAGCATTTTCACCTCATTCACGAGGAGTCCAGCATTGCATCAAGCATTTAGCAACATGCTTTACTTCAGTGAAAGTACTAATACCACACTGTAGAAATACTGCAAGTAAAACTGTTACTAAGTATAATCTAGAAAATGTAATTAAGTTATTAAATAAAAGTAAACTATGATATAATTTGATTATTGTGACTCATGCAATAAAATAAAAAGCAGGATTTTGTTATTGTAGTTGGTTGAGGTACAGTTCATTTTGAACTTTTTTGTATTATTGTTACAGATGGACTTTAACTTTAACCTTACAAGGCAGCTGGACTCGAGATCACGCATCTTTCCAGTCTTCAAGGTATGTGTTTATGCCCGAAGCATAGTGGTAACGAAGCAATCAGCATTATAGGAGCTAGCAGCAGCTACAGCATGAGCAGCATGAGCTACAGCATGAGCTACAGGTTGTAAATACTGTATGTATATGTCATGTTCATTGATCTGATTGGTTGACGTTTGCTCATGATAGGCAGATGGTGTCTTCCCTTTTCCAATGACAGATCCCCAGATGGTTCTGTGTAGGATTAAATAGTATCAAAAAGAATATTCTCAAGTTAAGCGCGGTACATGACTAAATGTGGTTTACAAGTGGTGGGATGCAACTGACATACACCATAAAAAACTTTATACGGTGTTATAAGGTGTATGTCAATTTCCTGTTTACAACTTGGCCCAAGGAAACCAATGATTACTGCTTTAAAAGACAGATGTGTTGTGGACACATATAACACATATAAGTTTTTCATAAAAATCTGTTTTCACAGATGTGAATATGGAAAAACAGACACTACAAATGTTTGGACCTGAACCACAGTCACAGTCAAGAAAACTAAATGATCCTCTGGCGTGAGATGTAAGACATCCAGGTCACCTACTGGGGTGTTTCCCCATAATCCTTCTGTAACATTCCTTCTTTGAGACACTTTGAAGATCCTGGAAGAGAGAAAAAAAAATGCTCAGATGTTGGACTTGGCTATAGCATTTTCACACAAAACATGGATGAAATATCTGATTTAAATAACATTCAGTATCTGTGAACTGCTGTAAAGGGGTCTGGCAACAGGTCACCGTTTTCACAATACCTGGCACAATCAGCTGTCCATAAATCCTTTTTGAAACGGCACACTAGTTTTGTTAGTTTTCATGGTAAGCTGACTGTTGCACTTTGTAAATGCATTTGGAAACTCTCGGTTCATAAATTCGGCATTTCACTTTGAATGAAAAAAAGGTTAGCTGAAGAGAAATTACATGAAGAGAAATGACAGATGCCGAAATGTGTCCTCACCCCAACCCGCAGACTCTTGTTTTCTAACTTGTTTTTAGAGTTTTCTTTTTTTTTTCTTCTATAAACATTTGATTCTGAAACGATGCTAACAGGCACCCTGTAATCAATTCAAGGACAGGATTATGATAAAAAAAACCTTCTACTCAATAACAATGACTTGTGAGGGGATGACTGTTTCAATGGGACGTCACTCACTAGTCTGGCCTTACAGAGTTTACAAAACTTAGATGTCACAAATTTAACACATCTGTTTTCTGTCTCCCTTCTCCTTCTTTCTGGAAACTTTTCCCCCCTGATGAAGAGTTAAGTGTATTATGTTATTGCCAATAGTTGCTTCAGCCTCTGCTGATGCAGCAAGAGTTGTGAGTCTTTGAAAATGGGATCAAAGTCAACAGTCACCTCGGGTGACTGTGCGCATTTGGGGTCAAGTAAAAATTTACAAACAGGAAACTGGAAGTAATAATCATTAATTATCCAGTGATGGTTCCAGTGTTTATTCCAATGCAACCTAAAATTAGATTTTCCAGAATTTAAGATGTGAAATATTAAAATTACAAATTTATAATTACAAGCAATGTACTATAGACTGTTTTAAGGCAACGAGGACAGGGACTTCCAAACTGAAATATCACAACATCGACTGGATGGAATCAGACATTCATGACTCCAGAGGATGAAGCAAATGAATTTTTCGCCTTGCAACACCATAACAACACCATTACACTTTTGGGTTTTAGTGAAAGTACATTGGATGAACTGCCATGAAATGTACGTCTGTTTTTAAAATACATGTACTCCCTTCATTAGGTTAAATTTTTTGTTGGATTTACCAAATACCTGCAAAACTAATTACATTAAATTACTACGATTTGATAAATACCTTGCACACTTAAATATTCTGCATAATCTGACCTTTTGCACACTCCTTGATGAATACATCAGAACCGTACAGCTACTTATATTTTAACATCATATTGTTTAGATATTTATATCCTCTTGTATTTTCTATATATATATTTTAACTTAATACATCAAACACCAAGCCAATTTCCTTCGATGTTAAACCTACTTGGCAATGCCAACCCTGATTTCTAATTTTTGGTCTTGTTAACTTAAATCAGATAATGAGTTACATGAAGGTATTCATGCAGAAAATATTCATATCTTGTCCTCCAGTCACTGTTTTGACTTTGGTATCTGATAATTGAGTGATTAACTTAACAATCCTGTCTTTGTTCATGCAAATTTGTCAAGCTCACTGAAGTTGTTGATGGAAATAAATTACCTGTGACAATCTTTTGGACCATCTCCCAGCTGTAAGAGCGCACTGTGTTCATATACACACCAGCGAGCTTTGCGTGGTATCTTCTTGTGCCTCGACTTGCCTCCTCCTCATTCAAACATGCCGTCAGCCATGCCCCGCGTTCACCTTCCTCAGCCTGCATCACATCCCCTCCTGCTCACATTTAAGCTGTGTAACACCCCTCAGTGAAAGAAATCACCTCTAATTTGCCAGTGCTACTAATTCACTTTATGGCCGTCGAATTAGAGGCACCACGGGAAGTGGAACCAGCTCTCGTGTTAGATGTTTCAGTTCTAGCAATGACAGAATATGATTTGTGGTGTCAGGTGATTTGTTGACTGCTGTATGAAGCCCTTGTAATGTATTTGGGTCATGTAACATGGTGCTGCAGAGGCTGAGGTCCAGAAAAATGTTAGCACGGATAGTTCTTAGTAGTTCTTTCCCTACATCCCCCTTAATGAGTCAACTGGCTTTGTCCGCCTCACTTTCTGCTCATTGACATTCAAAACAGACATCAGTAAAAATGGGAACGGGGGAATCTTAGGTAATGTCTGCTGTTTAGCATGGAAAACACTGTGTTCAAGTCCTCATCCCAAGTGAAAAATCCTCCTTAATTATTTACTCCTTGTGCTCTTACTGTCTCTATATGTTTCACTATTTTAGTCTCTTTGAACAATGTTGTTATTAGCGACCTGGTTTGCCTCATACCAACCTGTCTAGACTTTGATTAAGGGTGTTACCATAGTAATAGCCAACACAGGAAGCATAAGAAACGGGAAGTGCTTCCTGCAGTGACCTGGTTTATAGCTCGAGTGTCCCGTGCCTGGGGCCAAACAGTGAGCTGAATGAGCCCACCTGAACTGCCAACTGCTCACAGAGTGAAAATGATCACTGACTGATTGAGATGCCACTGATAGAGTGTAGTGATATTTTATTAGATTATTAAAACGACTCCTCCCTAAACAGAAGTTACTAAAAGTTGGACCATTAATGAACCCTATAAAATGTATTACAAGCACCAAGTGGAATGCCTTAAAAACCCATCTGTGGTTTTTACTTGTTTTTATCCATGTATGGTGGACACCTGAAAGCTTAAGGGGTTTTCAGTTTCACTGGCCTGCCAGTGTAAAGCCAGGAATTTTCAGGCAGTCAATAGAGAAGATTAACCTATGACAAACAGTTCAGGCGATTAAATGAAAGCAGAAGAAAATGTTCAGACTAGACAGATATTTTTAGGAGGATCTCTACAGAGATGGATGAACCGATCTGTGCTTTGTTTCAAATCTTGACACCAACTCTCGAAAAACAAGAGATACACACATTTAAAAGCACAAGCAATTTAATTAATATATAGGCTTTTTATTTAATCACAGCTTATTGAAAACAGAAACAGAAAAGAAAAAGTTCAGGCCTTAATAAAGCAATAAAGGAGTGAGTTATAAGATCACAATTTTCAGACAAGCTCTCTTTGAAGATTAATAAACAACCACTGGTCGTTACAAATGGAAAGAAACCCCACAACTTTAAATTAATGACTGAAGCTTTTCAAAGAAGGAAAATTACACATAAATTCAAATAGATAAATGGATTTCCAAGTCAAATGTGGTGATTTCACTAGGTATTTAGTTCAGTTAAAATCTTCATGGCCATTTCTTCCAGTACACATCCTAGCCTGGGATGACCATATATTTGTGTGTAATTAAGTTCATTCATTTAGCATCACTATGAGATTTATCTAATCATATGGTAATTATTGTAATCTGTGAATAATAAGAACAGGAAGAAATTTGACGAAATAAGATATATATAAGACAGTATCATCTGCGTAATGATGTATCTGACAAGTCTTGCATGGAAGAGACCATTTGTATACTGTAAACTGTGAACAGCACAAGAATCAAAATGGGTTCAGCTAACAAGCAGGAATTTAGATTGTAGACAATAAACAGGTTGGCCTTGAAACAGTCCAGGCATTTCTTCAATTCTTCAGAGACAAACAGACAATTATCTTTCTAAACACAGAGATTTTTGGTTTACAAATAAATGAGGGGCAAAAGTTTATTATTTAATTAAACAATTCAATCAGTAGAATGAGCAGAAAGAGACAGACAGGCTCCAAAACCAAACTGATGTATAGTGGCTCCCAGAGGAGACCCCCTTAGCTAATTATTGACTAATGATTTTTAGGATTTTGGAAAGCAGAACTCGGAAAAGTCATCACATTTCAGATTTGCAGTCGAAAACGCTAGGGAAATAAAGATAGATATGAAAGATATAAATGGAAAAAGAACCAGTACAAATGTACAAAGATGCACTTCCTACTAATTAATGCAGACAGACAAAGAAGAAAGGATCCAAGTTGCCTTCATCCTGAACAGAGAACAGAGACCCCGGGTTGGCTCCATGCGCATACAGTAATTGTTATTTGCTGGAAATCCCTGTGCAAACAGTCTCAAACAAATGTCCAGCCGCAGGAAGATCTGTTGAAAGCTAAACAGATATTGACTTAATGGTAAACAATCATCAGATTTAATACTTGAGGGAAGTTGAGAGTTGGCAGCTTTGTTTTATGTAAATGTAACTGCCACATAGTATTTAGCCAGGTCTGGGATCTGTGAGCAAGTCTGAGAAATCAAACTGACTTGGCAAGGTTTGAATTTTTTCACTAAATAAAAACAAGTAATCAAGCCGTCATATTTCATTTCTTCCTTTAACTTGAAGTAATCTTCCGTTGGGATGCTTTGACTGTGTGAGATGCTTTGTGTGTCTCAGTGTGCAAGGTTCTCTGTTACTGGAAATTACTCGAAGCCTGTCTCTTGTGACTGGCAGGTAGGTTAGGTTGAGGTTTACCTCTAATATTTAAATAAATGAGGAAAAAGAAGGAACAGACTGAATTAATTCCATAATTCCACTGATACTGGCAAGAAAAATTTGAAATGTGTCATCTCTACAGTCCTCCTCACCCCAACCCGCAGACTCTTTGCATTCTACAAGTAGCCAGCTGATAAAAACGTAGACATAGATTTCTTTTCAACTCTTCTGATTCATGATCTGATATCTGATTTATGTCCTTTGTATGGCCGATTCAAGTGTGTTCAAGGATTGTAACAAGAAGCTACAGAGACTTTGGAGCAAGATGTGCAAGCCTTTTGCTGCAAAAGAGGAACGCTCATAGGCCCCCTTGTGGAGCCCCTGAATAACAGAGTGTATGTGTGCACACTGTGTGCATGCCTGTAATGGAAGTGGAGAAGCTCCTCTGGATATCTTCAGTGTGTTTTTGTAGATTTGTATATGCAAAACGGTACCATTTGACGATACACAGCACGCAATTTCTGCATAATTTGCTTGTGCGTGACCTGGTGCAAAGTCTGTGCTGTATGCTTTTGCATGTGTGGTGTTGTCAGTGCAGGTCCAGACCAGGAGCACATGATGGGCTGTATGTGTGTGTGTGTCTAGAGGTCCCTCTGGCTCCCATGGTTTCTCTCTCTATCCCCTCCTCCCTCTCATTCTCCCCTCCCTCTTTCCCTTCTGTCCTTGCCTGTTTCACCCCCTTCTCTCGGGCTCAACTCAAGCGCCACCTCCCTCTCACACATGCAATAGCACTCTGCTCTGAGGCACCCATTTTTTAACCCTTCACAAGGACTCCTATATCCTCGGGAGATTAAGGTTTCCATAGGAGAGTGAGGTCATTGTGGTCAATCCTAGGTTTAAGGTTAGATTTAAGATTACTTTGATTTAAGGTTGAAGGTTAAGTTGGTAGAGATAGCTGGGTTTAGGGTTTGGGCTGGGCTGAATGTAGTCAAGTTTTCACGGTACAGTACAGTAATATAAACAGATGTGTGTGTGTGTGTGTGAGAAAGAGACACAGATGGGAAAGCATACATACACACAAGAAAATTGCATCTGTATGTGTGTGCCACTCTCACAACTGTATTCAATTACTGTATGTGAAAGAGAACAGCCGCAAATTACATGCTGTCGATCACGACTGTCACTGAAACATATCCACTTCCCATTTATATGTTTTCTATAAAATTCTTGCTGCAGCTCGTGAAACTTTTAACATAAAAAGTTAAAAAATTTCACACAGTTGACTCTTTATTTACAAGCCTGCTTACGGGCCCCAAAAAGGTTATAGAGAAACTGTGACAAAATACACATATTTCCAGATATTTTTCATCTTCACAGGAAGGAGGCTTCCAAGATTCATAAAAATGAGAAGAGGAACGTCAGCTGAATAGTACCACAACTCTGTCTGCTCGTCTGTTCGTCTGGCTGGCTCACACTTAGGGTGTGGTTTAATATCCTGTTCTCTCTGTTCTTTTCTGTCTTCCTATTCTCCCTTCGCGTGGTCTGATTCCTGTAAGGGTTTACTGAATGTGGTCGGCATTAGAACAAAAGAATCACAAAGTCACTTCATATACTCCATGCCAACTCCTGCCAAGAGGAAGAGTGATGGTTGATTAATGGCGTTGTGGTTTTGGATCGAGGACTATATCTGATCCGTCTGGTGTCTGAGGGAGAAAGAATCAGAAAAGGCAAAGTTTCTTTTATTTATTTCAACACAACACAGGTTACTAACAGAAGAAAACTCTCCTGAGAGAGTTTGGCAGTAAGCAAGCACCCTCACTACTACTAATCCTGCAAACCTCCTGTTGGGATAAGCTTGAATATCAGACTGCATCCAGCACAGGATACAGAGGTACACAAATAAATTCACCATCTGCCAAACTACTTAAATGAGCACATGGGTTCAGAGTGTGTCAAGGGAGCACTTCACATAATCATTACGTATGCAACCCCCACGCACATGCACATGCACATGCACACGCACACCAGACAACTGTGGAAACCAACGTGCACACAGGTAGTAGGTATGCACACACGCACGAATGGACGCACAATTCAATCTTTTTGCGATTGGAGTCGAAAGAAGAAAATGTGCAAGTGGGAGAGAAAAAAATGAGAAAATGAGAAAAGAGGGAGACACAGAAAGAGAAAAGGGAGACACAAAGAAGGGGAGGAGGGTTTCCAGTGGATCCAGGTAGACATATGGTGTTGTGATACGGGGTCAGGGTCCTGCTGGACCGTAGGGAGGTGCTGGTGAGCTCCCTGCCCAGCCGAATCTCTTCCCTTCTGGACACGCGCTGAGCCAGTGGAGCCTGGATCCATCCTTCGAGCCCTCCTCCCTCCCTCCCTCCCTTCCTCCCCCTTCACTCTCTCTTCTTCACTCACCCTCCTCCTCCCTCCTCCCAGTCCTCCCTCTCGTCCCCCTCCTCCTGCTCTTCTTTCCCAGGCCCTATGGGTGCAGTGCCACGTTGCTGAGTGAACTTATTAGAGAGAGGGAAAAAAGAGAGAAAGCACCTCCACGTGGGCTAATGCATTTTCTCCACTTTAGCCTGCTTTTCTCTTATAGGAAAAATCTGCTTCTTCACTCATCGTTTCTTACGTACATGTATATATATATTTTTTCCAGCCTCGTGGTCAAGTCAAACACTCACATTATTGCAAAAGAAGCTTAAAAAACATTCTCACTTCTCTGCGAAAAAAAATCTTATGACTCACGCCTGTGTGTGCAGAAGTGTGTGTGGTGCTTGCATTGAGTTTCCAGTCTGGTGTGAGCTTTAAATATACATTTTTTTCTCCCACAAGATAAACTTCCTGAAGCATATGTATTTTGATTGCCACAATTTCTTATTTGGCAACTGGAAACTAGTCAAAATCAAGCTCCTGATATTTTCTGTATCTCATTTTGCACGTACAGAGGTGGCTCTCATCAAAACTATTCAGCTATACATTATTGCCATCTAGTGGATATTTTGTGAGCAACAGCATTTATGGTTCATAACTGACTCCTCTATATTGGCTTGTTTACAGAGACCTAAATGCATGGGAGCTTTGTAAGAAACGGGTATATGCTGCTCCAGCGAATAAACACACATTAGTCTTGGCTATAAAATCTTGGCACGTGTCATTTTTATTGTGTATTCATGAAATAGGCAATCACATAATTTGATATGCTTCGTTGTTACTTTATACCTCTGTATCATGGAAGCTAAACAGAATTTAACCTTGCAGATTAGATTTATAAAAAGCTTGAAAAACTGATTTAACAACATACATTTTATGTAGATTTTAGTCTTATGTGTATCATCATCATTTGTTTGTCGTTTATCATTTTCATCGCCATTGCACAGATCCTCAAACGTTAATGACATTCTTGTTTCCTGACTGATTTGTTTGTGGAAAAAAGTTCTACAGTGGAACATTTAGTCCATTTATGAGCATGGGAAAACCTGACTTTAAGCTGTCGCATCTCTCTGCTGCTAGTTAATTATTTCCACAGATTTTTCCTCCTCTTTCACTAAGTACCAACCCGGTATGATGGAACAAACAAAACCCAAATGAAACACAACTTGAAGCAACAACAAACGTGTGTTTCATTTGAACTTGCTTGAAAGAATTGTGGGATTTGTTGGACAAATGATTTGAAGCAAAATATTTATTGCCCTTCGTGTTCAAAGCAATAGAAAAAATAAAATAACCAACACTTCTTTGACTGAAACCTCTTTCTGAACCACAGACGGCCGAGTCTCTCTCTTGATTTCTGACAGCGTTTTACAGATTTAACTTCACATGGAAATGATTTATTATCTGACACATTACACATCTATGTGTGCTAACTCACTGGTAGGAAGGAGAAGGTTGCAACACACCTTTAACTTTTTAATGCATCAAAGTTTGAGGTTGTAAATAAAAGGAACAAAGTTCGAAGTGATGCAGGTCCTGTCAATACGTTTACTGGGAAGATAATATTAACAAACTTTCTTGTATTTTTCATTTTAAATGTGATATTTTGGCTTGGGTGTATTCGCACGTTCACTTGTAGCCTTATCTTGTCTGTATCCTGTATATTGATATATGCAACCAAACCATGCAGCAAAGTCATGGCACAAACTGAAGTCTGCCCAACAAAATCCACACTGAGCAGTTTGTACATGAATGATTGGATAACTTTATTTGATCCACATCAGGTTTACAATATTTACACCGTTAACTAAACTTCAAGTCAGGAGCAATTTGTAATCAGTGACGTCACAGAAGAATTAATATGTATTCAATGTAGATTCCTTAAATAGCCGCCAAAAAGCCCCAACATCCAAAAGTCCACATTCAAAAAAAGCAATACAGAAAAAAAAGAAGCTTACCATCAGTCTACTTCTTTCCCACTTTACTTTCAATATAAAATGAATGGACTCTTTTAAAGTTTCCAACCAGCTGACCTTGTTTGCACATATTTGGATAAGTTATGAGGAACTTCTCTTCATTCACATCAAGTTTACAATATTTACAACATTAACTAAAAGTCAAACCACATAGAATATATTATTTATATAACTACAGGTAATATTTCAGATTGATTTTTACAGAAGAAGTTATTTGTTGTCACTGCGGTATCGAAAGGATGTTTTGAAAAAATCTGCAGAGACAGCAACCTGAATCCATTTGTAATTCATGCAATGGTGCAAAACATTTTTTTAACCAAATCACATCAACCTTTTCACATTATCCATGTCTGACAAAAGTGAATGGAAACTAAATGCTGCCTGGAAGTTATTCTAAATTGTTCTGCGTTGGAAAATACTCATGGGAAAAACTCTGATAACTTGGTTAGACTTGTTGCATGAACAATAATCCATTGTTCTCCAACCTTTAAGACACGTTGGGGAAAAACAGTCTGTGGGAAGAGAGTTAATGTCATAAAAGTAGCCAAAGAGTGAGGCTTGAGTGGGTTACAAACAATAAACTTAATTTTACACACAAATATATATATCTTTTTTTTACAGTTTGACCATTTGTTTTTAGCATAGCAACTGCAATCACCACATGTCTTGGATAAGGCTCACAAAGTAAGGGAGTAAGTACCATTAAAATGCATTTATTTTTATTTGTGTGCATAAATAGTCCCAGCAGTATGTCGGAGTATGTTTTTCTCAGTAGAAGTGCACCACCTGGAATCCCCGTAAGCATCTGAAAGCCTGTGCATCCAACTTCCCCATATCAATTAAATTGTATTCCAACTGGACTCGTACGAGCCCGCTGAGACTCAGACTTTTATCACCCCAGCAAAAAGCGTCACGTGGCACCGACTGAATCTTGTTGTGCGCGAGTGCTACTGAGTGCAGAGTCTGTGGCAGCTGTCTGGGCACCTGGTGCAAGGTGTTGTGGCACAGATCTAACTGGTGCAGGACGGGCAATGTCTTAAATGCCCCCGGTGCTACTTTGAAGATTTTATTCTTTGCCAAACCCAGGTGTTCCAGGTTTTTCAAGCCGCTAAGAGCTGCTTTCTTTATGGAAGAAATGAGGTTTCCCTCCAGATTTAGAGTTTTAAGTGAGCGAGGAAGGTGTCGTGGCACTTGTTTTAGTCTGTTCCCCTCTAAATTGAGACTTTCCAAGTGAGTTGCATTGAGAAGGGACTCTTTGAGAAGTCCTTTGTTTGTCATTCTGTTCGCACTCAGATCCAACACCACCAGAGCTGATCTCCCATTGAAGACTCCACTGCGGAACTGCTCAATGAGGTTCCCTTTGAGGTAGAGCTCCTTGACAGACAGTGGTAAACTCAGGGGGACTGATGTCAACTGGTTATAATCCAAGTTCAGAGTGCGCAGGTTGGACAAAGGAGAGAGCACTGCATTAGGAACAGGGTCTGATCCATTCCCCAGGCTGTTGTTGCTAAGGCTCAAAACCAATAGGCCGGGGCAGCTGGCCCAGGCTGCCTCAGACATCACACTCAGCTGGTTATTGTCTAAACGCAGCACCTCGAGAGAAAATGGAAGATCAGTTGGCACGCTTTGTAGGAGGTTTCTATCCAGGTAGAGGCGCTTCAGCGCTGGGATCCCCTCAAAGGCCCCCTCTATGGCGCCATCTGTGAGCCGATTGTTGCTCAACACAAGGAACTCCATAGAGACGTATTCATTAAGCAGGTCCAGCTGGATGCTGTCGATCTGGTTATTCATGAGGAGGATGTAGCGGGCATTATAGGGGATACCATAAGGAATCTTATCCACCCCTTTGTCTGAGCACTGGACCACTCTGAAACACAGAAATACAGAATAAGAATAAGCAGTGAGCTTTGTTTCTGTACACAATCCTCCAAACACACACATGAAATGAACTGTTTGGAAAATCCAGTTAGCTTAGCTTAGCATAAAGACTGGAAACATGGGGAAAAGCTAGCCTGGTGCTGTATAAAGGTAACAAAATCCCACCAACCAGCACCTCTAAAGCTCACTAATCAACATGCTAGGCCTGTATCTGGCCACTGGCAACCTCACGGTAACAACAAGGCTCTAGGAAGACAATGCATCCAGCCAAGAAACAGTCTGAAGCCTCATAAAACCACAAGTCCTTCTTATAATACAGTCTGAAGCCTCATAAAACCACAAGTCCTTCTTATAATAATAAACAAACTGAACATTTTAACATGTAAATTTGGGACCTTCAGCATTGCTGGTACACAGATGTTGTCACCTTTGTAAAGAACCAGGCCAGCTGTTCCATTGTTTGAATTGTAAAAATAAAATAAAAATCTAATCGGTTAATTTCAGAACTAGAAAACATGACTTAATGATGGAGCTTGAAGAAATCTAATAAATAGAAATGTATCGAAATATATCATGTGTGCATAAGTCTGATTTTTTTTTTATACATCATCCTTAACATCATACCTTCCATAGCAGGCACACTCTGGTGGACAGTAGTTATCCAAAAAGTAAGGAAAAAATGTTGGCGTGACGACCTTCTTCTTCTCTCGTGGTTTTTGGGTTTTATTGTCCTTTTTCCGTTTCTTTTCCTTGGACTTCTTCATTGTCTTATTTTTACTACTGCTGTTGCTTTTCGTTGGCCTCGTTGAAGGTGTTTTGGCAGACGGTTTGGTCAGTTGTGGTCGAGGAGGAGCTGGTTTATTTAGCTTCACTGTAAGTTTGGTATCATTTTCCGTCCGTTGAACTGTTTTCGGTTTGCCTGTGGCCTCTGCCATGTTTGGTTTATGTGTAAGCTCAACCGGTTCAGCAGTGGGGTTATTTTCATTTGATTTTGATGTAGAATTTGGCTCTTTACTTCCTACATCTTGCGTTATAAACTCTGCTTCTGTGGGTTTTGGCGTTGCTGCTTGAACCTTGGGGACAAATTCATCCTGTGTAGTGTTTGTTTCTCCTGTGGTTTGTAGCTCCTTCTGTGCAGGTTTAAACAATATATTTTTGACAATCACATCCTCTAATGTTGGGTCCGACCTCCCTTCCAGTTCATTCTGCTTGAGATGATGTCCAGGACTGTGTAACACCTCAGTGAGGACATCCTCAAATAGTAAGGAAGACCTCACCTCATCAGGAGTCACTGTTGAGACTGAGACGTGATTGATTGCTGCAGGATTAGGAAACTCGACAGACCGAGGGAGGAACTGAAGACTAACTTTGGCGTGATGGGTGGGAGATTGAGAGGAGAATGAAGGAACATGTGTGGGTGTAAGCAGAGGTGATGAAGGGACATTATGATGAACAGGAGGAGGAGATCTAGGAGGATTTTGAGAGTGAGTGATAACCTGAATTGTTTCAGGAACCTCAACTTCTTTCACGAGTTGACTAGAAGAAGTGCTTAAAGGAGGTGCGAGATTACTAACTCCTATGTGATCTGCCTTTTCTCTTTCTACTAATTCATTATGGTTTGCATTTTTTATGTTCTCCCTCTCCTCATTTCCTCCTTTGTCTTCCACATTTTCTCCTCTAATCTCCCCTGGGAGACTAATCCCTGCAACCAGCATGCTCTCTCTTTCCTCTTCTATTCCCTGCCTCACTTTATCCATTCGATCTCTCTCCTTAAATTTCTCAAGCATCTCGTCATCCTCTCCCGTCTCTCGCGTCCATGTGTTACGACTACGGAGTGTGTTTGTCGTCTCCAAAGATTTCGTGTTATCTGTCAGGATTTCTTTTACCATCTCGCCCTCCTTGCTTGTCTCCGTATCTCCTCTCCCTGTATCTAAATCTTTCATGTCAGTTTCAGAGAATTCCTCTCTTTTTCTTTCCTCCCCTAAACTTTTAGAAAATGTCCCAATGGTCAGCCTTTCCTCCTTTCCTTCTTCATATCCTTTATTGATGTCTAAGATTTCCCCTATATTCCTAGTGAAACCTTCTATGTTTTTTCCCTCTGTCCTCTTCTTTTCGGTGTTTGTTTCTGAAGTCAGTCCTTCACTTGTCTGTTCCGCCTCTGTTTTCCTTCTCTCAGTGGATTTGGCAAGCTTTTCATTCTCCTCCGCTGAGATAAAAACATCTCTCAGCTGCTCACCCCTCAGCTCAGACAGGGGGTCTCCATCCAGCTCGGCTATCTGTGTGACTGTCAGTCCTACGGTACAAAACAGAGCAACCACTTACAGTTCAATAATCACATTTTTTCTTTTTCATTTTTTTACTCTCAAAGTCGAAACTAAAATCATGTCGGTCAACAGTAACACATTAGCATTACAACGATTGGCATTCCCTTTGAACAACTCATGAAATAATTAACATGGAAGTGTTTATGACTGAAGTACATTTTGTTAGATGAAATGTTAAGTAGGCCTGATGTTGGACTTACTGGGTTGCAATACATATGAATATCCAGAAACTGTGAGAAACACGAGCAGCAGTGTGAACACCTCCATTTTATCTGAAAGAAAACAAAATCAGGAGAGGATTCAAGACAAATGAAGTAATTAAGTATGATTTTTAAATTTACTGACATGTTTAAGAAGTCGACTACAGAAGATGATTTGGCTGCCCAGCTCTAAAACATGGTTAAATCCAGTTCATCAGCTCTGTCCCTCACCTGGTGTTTAGTGTTTCCATGTCCTGCTGTTGCTTAGATTTTATTGTTTGCCTGTAGGACATTTTGCAAACTTACTCCGTGAAAGTTGTAATACCAGATAAACTTATTATCTGTGTTTGATATTGTACTATTTTTGCAGCACCACCACTACCAAATACGTCTATTTGGAGTTCTGTAATTTGACTTTTATAATAGCTTATTCATAGTTGGACCTCTCTGGTGTCTAATTGACTCCAAACACAACTAATGCCAAGTTACTTTTTGGCAAAGAAAAAGCATATAAACTGTAACAACACGTGAAATACATCCTTATTTGGTGTCATAACATTGATTTATAGTTATTTTTTTTCATCTTCAATAAATGTGAACGCTCAGTTTGTATCAGCATTTTCAGACATATTTGGATTTAACATTGTGTGAACAGAAAATTATTTTATATTTAAATATACAGCAGTTGGTCTGAGTTAAAACATATGAGAGATAATACAACAAAGCCATTGTCCAATCAGGTTGCTGCTTACCTGATGTGTGCATAGCCTCCTTTATATGTCAAAGTTGAGTTCCTGCATTTGTGTCCTGTACACCTGCCTCTCTGTACGGGCCGACAGAGTCCAGAAGAAATGGGACAACCTTTGAACCGCACAAACACAACCACCACCACCACCGGCAATTTAATGATCCATTTCAGTGGCCCCTCTCTGTACGGAGAGTTTTCACACACACACTCTGGGCGAGCCATAGGTAATGACTCCTCAAATGCCTTTATCTGAAAGAATTCTCACACTTACCCTCAACGTCAGAGGAATCTGAAGGATCAATAGCGGGAAAGGGGGGCGACTTTTAGGGATGAGGGGTCAGAGGTGACGGTGGGTTTTTACAGTGGCTACTGTTTGCTCCTCCGCCGTGGGGAGACATTAGCATCCCAGTGGTTATATGGGAGTGACAAGTAGGGCCTGGAAACTGCTTGGCCTTTGACCCAAATGCTAATAATCTGCCGGACTTCAGGAAGTCTGGGGACTGTGGATGCTAATGAGTGACTTTACAGAAATGTGTTTCTTGTAGTTAAGGTCTGGTTTTTCTTTGTTTTTTGAACAAGCTTCATCACATGAATGTCAAAAAACATTTTGTCTTGATCTAGGTTTTAAAGTCACTTTAACTCGGTCACAGATTTGAGTTAGTATAATCTTTAGATGTGAGTCTGAGGATTTAGGTTATGATCATTTATGCCTTGAAAATCAGTTGTAAGACATGAAAATAAACTATTCGTAGCCCTGGTCTCACTGGACAAATGATCACAGTGGCGAAGATAAAACTTAAATGAGGGTATGTAGCATGAGTTTTGATTGTAATATACATTAATTGTTGTATTATGTAGTTTATTAAATGTCAAAAAATACCCATGACCTTAGAGGTGACATTGTGTTTTGTCCGACAAACAGTCCACAACGCAAAAATATCCAGTTTACAGTGATGTAAAGCAAAGAAAAGCAGTGAATTGTCATATTTGAGAAGCCAAAACCAAATAATAAACAAATAATACATGACTCATCATTAACACATCCCTTATTTCAGCTCTAGTTCGGATCCAACACTTAGTTTCATCATCATTCATCAGATGATTTATCACTCACTACTTTTAATCAGTTTCCCTTCAGTCATGTATTCCTACAAAATGCAGTCACCCATGGAAAAGCACAGTGTGGGACACTGCAGATGTTTTCTTTCCTTCACAGCTGCACAATCTATATTTATACAGGAAGAACACGGTTGTCTCGTTCCAGCAATCAGACACCCTTTTGACATCCCACTGAGTCTGAGAACATCAAGTTCTTCTTGTTTTTTTTATTGTTTTCATCACATTGTGTATCACGTCAGCTCACATTCCTCCCAGACTTAACACAAGGTCTAATTTTGGCATTGTGCATGGATAAAGCATACCTGTGTCAGAAACAAAAGATATATACAAGGGCTTGCATGCACACAAGACAAACACATTTCTTACAAAGCCTTGTCCACAGAGTTTTATGGTCTCTTTGATTCGGTTTTATATCTTTTCATCGCCTCATTTATTGTGTTGTGTTATTAGATTGTTGCT
Source organism: Larimichthys crocea (assembly GCF_000972845.2). Lineage (NCBI taxonomy): Eukaryota > Metazoa > Chordata > Actinopteri > Sciaenidae > Larimichthys > Larimichthys crocea. The sequence goes on along the minus strand of NC_040030.1, from coordinate 290,351 downwards.
CAAGCATTTATGAGAACAGAACTTTGATTCTTTACTGAGTTATCTGGATAACTTTACTGCGTAAAATTACTTTTTACGAATTTGGATCATAAACTGATGCCAAAACAGCTGATCTGTTCATCCAAATAACTCGAAACAGCTGTCCTTCCACACATAAATTAAACGCTGGCATCTAGTGTACAAGACAGAAACTGAACTGTCATACCTGTTACGGACCACAGAGAGGCAGCATATAACCACACATAACTCGCACGAGTTGCCCCCGAGAGAGGCTCGTATTGCATAACATTGCATGGGAAAAATACAGCAGATGGGTTTTTAATGTTTTGTCTGTGTCAGTGCCTGAATCATTTTTGTTCTTCTGGATCATAAAAAGGAAGAAATAACATCATCCATATGAATACTCAAATGGCAGGAAAGGGAGGCTGTAAGGAAGACCTGGAGGACTCTGTTAACACCTTGAGCTGTGGCATCTCATTTCCTGTCGAAGGTGACGTAATGTATAGGAGAGGGGGTGTGAAAAGCAGCAATAATGAAAGAAACCGAGAGGTGGGGGTGGTTTCTTATTAGACCCGCACCTGTTTTAGGGTAAAAATACCTCTCTTCTTTTTTCAGGCCTGCTGTAGTCATTTAGAAATGCTATTTTTCTCCACCTTTATCACAAATAATGACACACACCTCCTGCTTTAGAGCTGTTGTAATTAAACGTTGTTGTTTTTTTATCATCCTCTCCCATCAGCTCCTCTCAGAAAAAAAACAGCCATTTATCTATCTCAAGCTCTGTCTATCTCATCCACAGCTTCAGAAATCCCTTTTACAGACAAATCTCGTGATATAAAATCTGTCTGTCTGGACTTCTGCCTTCTAGCAAAATCACTTCTACAGTTGAATGATTGCTCCCCGGTGCATCCAAATGCCCCGACAGCTGCCCAGCAGCACCACCAGTTACCCTTACCCTTCTAGTCTTGGCAAAGCCCCAAATGTTGGGAAAATCATTTTAAATTATCAAAGTTTCACAACTAGGCCATGGATTTGAATAATATAGGGTCTCTAGTGGCATTTACAGATGTGGATAAAAGCTAGGATCTGGGTTTAGGATCATTTTTTGCTATAAAAGTTCATTTTAAATTCTGTTTTTTTGTGGTTTGGTTATTAAAAATGAACATTCGTAGAGTGTTCCCTGGCCTCAAAAGTGAAATTGAGGTATGTGTCATGAGGTGGTCACCAAAAAACTGAAGTCTGGGCCCCGGTAGTGGCCTCACAGTCCAGTGTGGAATTTGCATGAGGTTTTGGTCTGAATGTGTGTATATGTGTGTGTGTGTCTCAGTATGAATGCGTAAATGTGTGATTTTAGATATGTGGTGTGAGTACGGGACACACCATAGAGCGTCTGGTGTGTATCGATGTAGGTTATGGTAATTGGACAGATAATTGATGACAACATTAACACCGCTTGCCCTGAGGTTTTTTCCTGTTTTTTAAGAGCACACAGTCTAATTTACAGTAAACACACCAAACATCAATATTATGTGACTAGAGGGCATAAATCCAAGAGGGTAGGATGACAGAGAGAGAGAAAAAAAATGTAAAATGAGGTAGTGGGAAAAAAACAGGGCGAGCTTGAGTGACAACACGGCTGTGTAAAAATAAACCCTCCCCCAAACTATCCCATCTGCTCGGAGTCTGACTGGTGGCGGTAGAGGCAGCGGCAGTAGGGGGTTTAACAAGGGTAAAGGGCAAAGGTCACAGACTGTGATCAATTTGTTGGCTAAGAGCGTCAGATTTGTGTGCAGTGCGTGACTCCTTGGACAACAGCACACAATGGAAATGGACTTTGCTTTCCTATAGGAGTGTATTCCTTCTGTCCATGTGTGCTCCTCACCATATGAACATATTGTACAGTCCAGCAGGTTGAACCAATACATACAGGTCAGAGTGTTTACACTGTAAACACAACCAGCACCACTATGTATTTCAAACTGAGCCAAGAATAAACGCTTTGTGCTGATGTAACTAAGTACATTTACTCAAGTAATGTACTGAAGTACAAATAGGAGACACTTGTACCTGTGTGTTTTTCTCGTCAAGCTACTTAAATATAATGCTTTGTTATGGAATAAATGCCTCAACAGTTCATATGAGCGCAGCTAAAATGACAAATCAAACTACTTTGATGATCTTTAAGTTATCATTTCATTGTTTCAGCCTGTTAAATGTGAGAATTTGCAGCTTTTTCTTAATATTTTTTTATTTATTTTCAATAATTTTAAATGAGTTTTTTTAGATTCTTCTTCATTGAGTACCTTTGATACTTTAATTACATTTTTTTTCATTACTTAAGTTTGTTTTCAGTGCAGGATTTTATACAGTGTCGTGTTGATGCTTTTTTTTTTTTACTGACAGGCTAGTGTTGCATATTTTTGTGTTATGATATGTGTATAATAGGATGTTTGCACCCGTGAATTGATCAAAACATTCATTGTGAATAAAAACAATGAGGGGAGCAGAACAGTGTGCGGTTTGTGCCACATTTTCTGCTGCTAATGTGATTTCTTCAATAGTTTTCACCTTACGTAGTGATAACAGTTTAATCAGGCATGCGAGGATCGAGTAAACATTAACAAACATCGACCGTTCCAGTTCAGAGGTATTTGGCAGCAGAATGGAAGTTACTATTTTTGTATGATTTTCGTTAATGAACATTCAAAATGTTCTTTCGGAAATGCCAGACTGTGCTCTCTTGACCGAACCGGAGTGTCCTCATGTCAAGACGAGCCAAAGGGAGAAGAAAAGAGAAATGTAAGTCAGGTAATTTGCGTTGAGTATAAGTGAGACAGGAAGTGCCTGGCTTTATTCTTTCTTTTGCATACTTTTCTTTCCACATCCAGATATTTTCCCTGCATTTACTCCAGATGTGCTGGGAGTCACCGTGGCCCTGCGAGTGTCTGTAACGCCTTTGTTGTTTTAACCCTCTGCCTGGAATAGCTCCACCAAATCGAACAGGTCAGTCAGCTCCTTAAAAAACAGCACACGGTGCAGTCAGGACGGGCTGATCAAAACAAGGTCAGGTCAGAAAATTGCATACACTAAAAGTAAACTGTGGAAACAGGTCAGAACATAAAGGGGGTTATTATTTTTTGCATAAGAAACCAAATGAAACTAGTTTTATCTTCCTGTCTGTTTGAGGAGGACTCATCTGTAAAATGGATTCCCTCTTTGAAGAATACACCTCAGGAGGCCAATTGATCGCTCACACACACACACACACTCGCATGTACAAGCCATTGCATCCTCACAATTGACGTTTCCCATGGAGAAGACAACTGATGCATTCGTTTTTTTCTTTCTCTACGTGGAGAAAAGGACCGTAAAAGCAACAATTTGAGGCAGCTTTGACATTTGGTCGCTGAAGCAGGAGCAACACTGAGGCGCTGTAGTGGAGCGGCTCCTTTTGTCCCTTTAAATTACTCCATTGTTCCTCCTGAGTGACTCATATGTTCTTGAAATCACCATTTAGAGCACAATGATGATATCGCTCACTTTGGGTGTGTGTGTGTGTGTGTGTGCATGGACGATTATTGGCACTACCAGCAAAGAAAAGCCAATGCCACACGACGCATGAGTCAGTCCAGTCGATCAACTGGTCTGCACTACATCCTCTCACCACCACGGTGTGAGAGAGGGGCAACAAGTGTGAAATATGTGGGTGGAGAAATGTACAGGATGTATATAAGGGGCTTTATTGTTTCAGCAGGACACAGGGACAGATGGACAAACATTGTTTTGCTGGGTGATGTGGGTCATTGGTCCTGGTTAACTATTCTCCAGTGCTATTAAGCAATCTGTCACGCTGCAAAACAGTGCTGAGGAGCGACAGACAAGGTCAGAGTTACTTTCTCTCACTTGTGAGTTCCTCTTTCAGTACAGCTTCACTGGTACACTGTCGTGAAAGGACACTTAAAGCTGCTCTAACTAATATATTTCTATAAATGGTGGGAAAAGAATCTATAAAGAATAATCACCAACAGCGTTTTGGCATCTTTCAGCTCATTGTTTTGGGTTTTTGGCCCTTAACTTTACTGTTTTGGTTCACTCACACAGCTCTCATCTTCATTTTTCTAAGAAAAAGCTATAAAAAAAAAACATTGCATGCTTCCTGCACAGCAAGATACGTCAGCTAGAAAGTATCATGGAGCATATAAAAGCTAAAGAAACAAGAAAATGGAGCCTAAGAGAATGAATATTGCACTTATGTTCATAAGATGGCTCAGAAATGTGACTCCAAATGAATACTAATGATGCCGGGTGTCTGATGGGTGTGTAAACAGACAACTGCATGCTAACATATTCACCATATCTACGTAAAAAGTGATAATATGCATTGTTTACAGCTTGTTGGCTGTAAAAAAAAAACAACTTATTGTAGCACATGTGAGGCAAACAACTATGTGTATGAAGAAAAAACAATCGTATTTCCTTTAAGAACTCTTTAACATATATCTGTTTGATACAAAACATTACTCTGTATGAATTTGCATAAAGACCTGAGCATTTTAAAAGAAAATAAACTAAAATTGGATTTAAAAAAAACTTATTTTGTGGACTTTTTCCACTTTGATCACATCCCTGCAATAAAAATGAGAAGTGAGGAAAGTGCAAAGAAGTTGAGAAAAACTTGCTGTCATCCGATTCTCCAAGACGAAAGACAAAGAACGCACACTGCTGTCAAATGACATGAAAACATAAAATTGGAAATGTCATTTCTTTTAAAGAACAAAACAAACAGATGCCAACAAAAAGTAGTTCAGCTAACTTTTGTCTTTTGTGTGTGTGTGTGTGTGTGTGTGTGTGTGTGTGTGTGTGTGTGTGTGTGTGTGTGTGTGTGCATGGCGAGGGGCCCCTTGTTATTATGTCCTGCTGCTTCTCAATGGAACAGCTGTGCGGAGCCTCCAGCCGCCTCCAAACGAGGCGCAGGGCTGCCTGGCAACTGCTCTCCCATTGGCCAACTTTCCACGTCCTCGGACCAATCGCACGAGCCACACGATGAGGAAGTGAATGGGGGGAAGAGAAAAAAAAAACACAACAGAGAGGCAGAAAGGATTGTGAGAAAGTTTGCAGAGAAAAACATGCGAGGAGTCGAGAGAGAGAGAGAGAGTTCAACTCGTGTTCCCAACAGGGAGTGATAAGATAGAGCAAAGAGACTAATCATACTCAGAAGGGAACACTTTTAAAAACTTTGACCTCTCGACAGACAGATTTGCTTGTAAAGCTTTTAATGTTTCTCAAATCCTGTCTTAAATTTACAACTCTATTAGCTCTGACGTTTAATTTAGATACAAACATCTGCAAGAGGACAAATCAACTTTGTCAGTAAATAACATTTGCTGTCGCTGAAAACAAAAGTTTTATTTGTGTGGAAGATTCCTGAAAACACCAAAACACAAAAGACAAAAACAAACCCCTATATGTAGCGATGTTTCAACAAATAATAAAAATAAAGAAACCCCACGCGTAAACACATTTCCTGGGATCCTTTCGAAGCCACAATCGTCTCGAGGCTAGACCGTTTTGAGTGACAACAAGAAGGTGATGACTTTTCTCTATTGACGTTGTCGGCTTTGTGTTTTTGGCAGGCCGAGACATGCCACTGCAGAAACCTGCGTTTCCAGGGCTTTGAGTGGGCTTACTGGCGGATTTGAGTCACATCTCTTGGGGATAATGGGTGTTTGTTTTACAGTAGCTGTGACGTACGCGGTTGCTAGACGTGAGGACGGGTGAAAACGTGGACAGGGGTGTTGTTGTGGGTGATGAACAAGAGCGCGTGTATGTGTGTTGTTGCACCTTTTATGCGTCGTCTGTGGGTGTACAGTATAGCACGCGTGTGTTTATGGTGCATGTGCGGACAAGCGGGTGGGCTTCGTGCTCAGATACATCCTGTAATTACCAATCAAAGCGGCGGGCAGATCTTTATGGGGACGTTGGACACGACGAGCAGCTTCTTCTCTCCCCTGGAGGTCACACTTCCTACGAAAATCTCAGTTTTCTCACCTGCGACAGAGACAGAAACATGAAGGTATAGCCTGTGTGATGTGGTAAAGAAGAGGACTAACAAAAACAAAAAAAAACATGTGCAAACACTCTTGTAATTACAGACAGACACACTGGTGGCGACGCAAAAACACGCACAAAATCCAACCCACGCACATGCACGTAAGACATCAACAGGGTTTGCTCGCACCGCCATTTGTCACGGGGGAAAAAACAACAACAACGAAAAAAAAAACATAACCATGTACAGACAGGACGATATGCTGACATGGCCAAGTGGTGGGCGACTCTTGAGTCAGTGGATATGATAACAACAACCATGCAAGCACCACAGCATGAGGAGACAGCTGACACAGTTCACACAGCTCATAGTACACACACACACACACAGTGCACGGATATCAGATTTTGTAAGAGGCCTACATTTGCTCATGCACATTCCTTGCAAGTTTGGGGTTTTGTTATATATCGTGTGATAAATATTAGATTCCACGTTTAGCGTAACCTTTTCATCGTGTGCATGCCTGATTTCTGCTACATAATATCCACAGCTCTGTGATCCGTCATCCGTCCTGGCAGACGTGCCCTGACATGCAGTACATTTCTAAATGAAAGCATTCTGTTTCTCTTTCGCACAGGGATGCTTAGGCAGCCTGCCTCGCGGCGAGTAATTTCCACATCGAAGTAAAGCAAAAAAAATTTACCCCACTTGTCAGTGGATGATTGCAGACTAATGAAACCTCGGGCCTGCAGGGCTACAGCTGAAAATCCTTCAATTCCTTCCCTGCTTATAACTACTCAGCAACAGGGGCAATTATAATTTAATTCAGACGTTCCCTCTTAAGGATTAACTATTGTCTCGTTTCTTTTAAGAAAGTTAAATAGTTATTTCAACCAACTTCTTGCATCAAGTTGAAGTGTTTTGTGGAGCTCTGTCTCACGAGGACACACCCCGACAGTTGTCATCCGTCTTGATGACGTGTCATTCTTTGACCTGGCAGCGACTGTAGCCCTGAGGCTCAAACTGGCCCTAACTGTAAAGTCACCACAGCTGTTGGAGACAATAAGCTCTGTCAAAGCTGCTATAAAAAATACTAATGCCGGTGTTCACCGGGGACTTTTGTCTGCTGTAATACAGTCCTTTCCTGCTTCCTTTCTTCGGGGTTTGATGACGTCTTTTACACTGTCGCACCAGGGACACATGGCTCATTGTTTTGCTGTTGGACGATTGACACTTCTTTAAAAATCAACGCAGAATAGATCATTTTGGGACGTGGAATGAGTTCAAAAGCACAGATATGTGATAAATTAGCACGATAATTTGACTTTTAAAGTTCAGTATGTGATAAATTAGCACGATAATTTGACTTTTAAAGTTCAGTTCAGTTCAGTTCAGAGCTTTATTGTCCCTCCAGGGGAAATTTGATTTGCAACTTACACAACAAACAATAAATAGACAAACAGTGACATAGAACAATGACGCAAAGTAAAGCAACCAAAACTTGATTTAAACAATCCTAAATGAAGTTAGAATATAAGTGACAGAAGGCAAAAAGTCTATAAAAGATAAAAAGATAAACAAGTGCCACAAGAACAGTGTAATTTAAGAGTTGTGCAAATTAATTGCATTGATTGCACGTGGAACAAAGGAGAATTTATACCTATTTGTTCGTGCCCTAGGTAGCATGTATCTCCGTCCAGACGGCAGAAATATAAATTTTAAAGGGTTTGTTGAGGATAGTTCTAATGAAAACAATGAGGTCAGTGGATTATCCAGGAGTCTCCAGGACATATTCCTGGAGAGATTACTAACATCACATTAGCTATAAATGTTCGCAGTTAGCCATTTTGCTTTGCATCAGTGCAGCAAGTTACTTAACTATGAGTGATTTAAAGGTTTCAGCTTAGAGTTTCAGTAGCTAACACATAACTTTTAAGTTGTGGGACTAAAATAATGACTCATGGATATAACCCTGCCAGAAAGAGCCAGCAGAGGCTACATACAGTGGGTGTATACACACACACATACGCTGAATTTAACTTTTATTATTTAGGATGTATCTGAGAAATAAGATCTGAAGGGATTGTGATGCACTTATGTGAATAAATTGTCAGTTGGCATAATTTAAGAGATATTATCTTGGGTTTTCAGACCACATATGTGCGGTTTGGACTCTCAGGGGTATCCACAGGACATCAACCCCAAACATGCTGTCACTGTGTTAACAGAAATCTCAGGGGGGAGTTTACTCAAACGAACCAATCGCAGTTCAAATCAATAATGACTCCAGCTCTTCATGTGTGAGAAAACAGCTCCAATCTGCTCCCACTGTGCCGCCCAGACAATCCCAGCCTAATCCAAAGAGTCCAGTACTGGATTACCGTGTCTGCTCCACCATCTCCGTATTACAAAAATTAGACAGGATTATATGAAGTCACCCACACACACACACACATATACAAGGACTCCAAGCATAAGACCTGTGCAAAATTCACCGGGCATCTTTCTGTTGTCCTGAAAACAGTGATTACACCGGTCATCCCCCCCCCTCAGATTAGCTGACATGGAGTAGATTTTTAGAAAATCATCTCCGCACAAACACAAACAAAGCATTTAGGCTGATTTGCTCTTAGCTGGCATGAGTGGGAACTACATGGCAACTCTCTCGAATGCAGAGTTGTTTTGTTTGGAGCATGGGAACACGTTGCCATAGCGACTGTGATACCTATTTCTTGTCGAGCAGTTCTCGTGATTTCAAGCTCGAGCAGATGGTTTCGGTTCAGTGTCACAGACGTTGTGTTTGTTTTTGAACGGTTAACAGAAAGATTTTATGAATATATATTATACATCTGCAGCTGAAGACAAGGCCCCGTGTGTGTGTGTGTGTGTGTGTGTGTGTGTGTGTGTGGATGCTTCCTGTGTAGAGGTTTCGGCATGTGTGTGTTTAATGATTCTGAATAGGCCGATCTAGATGAAAGCCATATTATTAGCACATGGTTCAGTGAAGCACCGGCGGCTCCAGCATAACTTTCATTGGCCATGTGATCTCTCCGTTGGTCTTATTTTCCTCTCTCAGTCCAGCAAAAATGTGCTAAACCACTGATCTGTTCTCTGTTCACATGCGTCCTTCATTTTCCACTAGCTTTTTTCCCCCCTTTCCCACCGCAGACAGGAAAGCTTTTAGCAGAGCTCATGCAGAGAGTTTGAAATATTCCAAAAAAAAAAACTGGCTTAGAAATGAACGAACATGCAGGTGATGAATGGAAACGTGACACCTGATAGGAAAAGGTGCTCCGACATGTGCAGCACAGGAGCCGCTTATGAAACGTGCCAAGTGATACACTTCAAAAGACGTATCTCTGAAGAGGTTTCAGGTTTGACTGAAGCGAGACACAATAGCGTTTGCTTGGCTTTCAATATGGTGGCGTGGCAGGCAGACATGCACAAATCACTGATAACACAAGCACTGATCGGAGCGCGATCGTTAAAAATAGCAAGTAAATAAAACATTGACTGCACCGTGCCTTCCATCAGGTGCACACCAAAGGCTATCATACGTCAAGCAATTACACAAAATATATTGCAGGTCGATATCGATGAAAAGCTGAGCCGTTATCCCCGCCGCTTCAAGCTTGTGGAAAATGCCGAAAAACTTTCGAACAGAGCGCCAACGAGGCTGAAAGAATTTTAGTCTGCGGAGGCGGCTTCTTACCGACTGCAAAGGACATGCAAAGCATAGCTGAGCATATTACCAACCTCAAAGGCAGGAGGGGAAAATATACATATTATCGGCTAGAAAGTATTCTAAGGCTTTGAGACACAACAAGACCAACAAACAGACTCTGGTACACGAAATTGCGCACTCATGCAACCGCACAAAAGTGCATCTGAAATTCCAAAACATGAAACCATCTTTTACCAATTTTCTTAATGGTGTCTCTACTTCTTGCATTTTTCCAGCCATTTGTAGCCTTTCTTGCCTTTATCTTTGAGCACAGACCTCTGTAGAGGTGAATGATGAGAGGTTTTGTGCAAATGATCCCGACTTAAACAGTGATTTACATCGCTGGGTAAAGACTCAGTTGGCCAGACACGTTCCCAGGCTGCACAGAAGCTGTATTTTCAGTCTGCACGCTCTTGTAAAGCTCTGCAGGCAGTAGACATTAAAGGGCAATGTATTTTTCTATAATTAGACGGTGAAATGGCACATTGAAAATAATTAAGTGTGTGTGTGTGGAAATGTGGATGTATGTAGAATTTTATGCAGGAGAAACTGTGTCCTCTTGTAAAAGGATGAGTGGCCACTCCGATTGGAGCTAATGCTGATCCTAATGAAAATAAATCTAAAATGCATGTTTTCTTGAGGCATATTTGTGCATGCACGTTTTTTTAAATGCTCAGGTGCCGAGTGCCAACCTTCTGATCCTTGTTTACTCGAAGGTTTTAGAGCAAATCTCACCCAATTACTGAGTTAGAACTCGGGTGTGATTTGTGAAATTGGCTGCGATCAAGGCTCCTACACGAATGCATCTTCAAAAGAAGCCGCAGATTTAAAGACTTTTGAAGCCGAGTTAACAAACACAGTTGGGAACATGTACGTTGCCTTCAGAGTCATTTGCTTTCATTTATTTATACACTCAAAGGTATATTCCTCGAGCTGCGGAGGTGTACGCTTTGCGCGCAGGATGAAAGAGCGCATCACGCGCATCATGTTTTTGGAGCACACTCCGAGGTAATATGAGGAAATCGCTTGCTTTGATTTGACCAATCGGATCATAAGTGACCCTATAACACTGAGGTCTTCTAGCTGTCTGGTATAATCCTGGTAAAATATTGACAAAAGGTATCAGTGGCGGTATGATCTCTGCAACAACGACAAACAGAGCTGTTACTGATGTATACTCCCAGAGAGCGGCTTACTTGCTTCCAGTTGATTCCTCTGCTTCCTGGAATTATAAAGCAATAACCTTTTATTACTCCGTGTGTTTACCACCGTGCATCCATGTACAATCTGACAGTGTCAAGAAAGTCAATAGACCGACAGATAGTACGTATAGATGACAAACTAAATAGGTCACCTCTCAGAATCACTGCATGTTTGCTTCATATATGACCTTCCTTCTTACATAACATTTCCATCACGTGCTTTCGTGTTCTATAGATGCTTGGTACTTTGGACATCATCATAAATGCAAAACAAAAGCCCCCCTTTCTTTTTCCTTTCTCACTTGCAGCTGACTGAGGGCGTCTTCCTTCACTTTTCACCTCAACCATTCAGATTTTGCCATGACCTCTGTGAGCCAATCAGCTTGTTGCTGTCAAGCTTTTTTTTAAAAAAACACTGACCCCTTTTTCTCTGCTCTGTTGCCAGCTGTCATTTCAGGGTCAGATCGACGTGACCTGCCTCCGTTTCATTCACCTCCCAGTTTTCATCAGATTCAGCTTAAAAAAAAAGAAAAATTGAGTTTACACATGACAAAGGTTCTTCTCATATCTTTTCAGCTTTTCCTGCTGTGTACACTGTGTCAAATTAATTGAACTCTTTACACTTCACACAAATGATCACTTCAAGTGTGCCTTCATGAAACAAAGATGATATTTTGTACATGTTTGCGTCTGCGTATTTCACTCTCTGTGACTACATGTGTACCTTTTTTTTTCTTTTCTTTCCCCCAGTGGACTCACATAATGTGTCATTACATAACAGACACGTGTCCTTTCCGACTAAAAACTAATGCATAAAATAACTTCTGGTTATATTCTTTCCCTGTCTTTCACATCAAATCATATCATGCCACCACAAATACAATGAAATAATCTCCTAACAAAGAGATACGGAGTACAATCATCTGCCATGTGGAAGTGAGGAGTGAACATGTGAATGGATCAAATATGTCGTAAAAGGGAATTATCTGAACATGCAGAGTGAGAGAGTGAGATTTTTTTTAAATTGTATGTGGAAATTTAGCTGTTATCTCTGGTTGCTTAGTGACTAATACGCCGAGCGTAAAACTCCTTTAGGGGTTTATTTGCATATGCAAAGTGCAGAGATAGGGAAATAAACAATCTCTGGGTGTTTGGAGAGGTGTGTGTGTGTGAACAGGACTGACATGGATCACAGAGTATGAAGGAGCGGAGTGCATCAGCAAGGCCTCCTGCCATTCTTAACAAACTTGTGTGTGTGTGTGTTGGAGATAGCATATGTGTGTGTGTGTGTGTGTGTGTGTGTGTGTGTGTGTGTATGCATGAGTGGAACTCAAATAACTTTTTAATTAAAGATTGTTCTGTTTGAAGAGTAAATAAGGAAAGTCTTTGGATAAACATTCAGAATAATGTGGTAAAGAAATAACATTTACGTATTCATACGATAAAAATACATCCAGAATATTCATCACTTAAAGTTGTAATCTTTAAGATTTCAGGTCTGGTTGAACAGCTACGTCGACATAAATGCACAAGCGAAGCGACTGTATCTATTTACAGCGCAACCAAACAAACTCATGTTGCTTTAATAATGAAGTCAGTCGGTAATTGCATTAGACTTCACACGGCGTGAGGAGTTTTTCGCACAACAACAGGCCACAGTACGAGGAGTCTTCTACCTTGCTGAGAGGTTGTAGGTGTAGTCTGCTGTTCCCTGCAGCTTTTCATCTAACAGCTCCTTCTTGTTCCATTACTCCCTCGCAAAAAAAAAAAAAGAAGAAGAAAAGTAGACTCGACAAGACAAAGAATGTTCTTGTTTTTGCGGATGCATTTTCGCTTCACAATAAAAGCCACCTGTTGTTTGCCAGCTGAACACTTTCATTGTGAAGCACTAAGAAACGCTCGATTTGATAGTAATGCTGGAGCGATTTTCTGTGAATCACTAATGCATGTCGAGGTCATTTTAATGAGAAACGAGAAACCTTCACTTAAACTAGGTGGAAACTAAACAGCTTCCTTTTCTTGTTGAGTTTGTCGTTATGATTAATTTAACCGTCTGCAACAGGTGCATCCAAACCCAGTTCACACGCGCACAAAAGGAAGAAAATAATGAAAAAGGAAAAACATGTTTGTTCTGTCTGCTTGTGCCTTTCACAGCATGTGCTTTTGTGCATGTGTCTCAGAGACACTACATTAAAACATGTATTAAACACAGACAGGGCCAGAACATCCTGTCCTCATATCTGGAACCTGTGTGTGTGAGTCAGTGTAATAAGAGAGAGATAAATAGAGTGCAACAGAAAAACAGAAGCTGGCAGACAAAGAATAGGACACATAGACAGTTTGCATGTGTGTGTGTGTGTGTGTGTGTGCTCTGACGTCAGTGCGGGTCACGTAACTTGCAATGACCAGCAAACAAAGAAGCTGAAGTGATAGATGAACACCGGCAGGCTTCACTGACTAAATGCTGGAAACATTAGTGTTCGCCTGCTGTATAAACACTAACTGCACTCCAGATAAAAGATAATGGTGTATGTATGGAGCTGTTGCTTCCATTATTAAAAAGGCTCTTTAATCACACGTAGAGCTGTTTGTTCAACCCGAAGAGACGACATGTTTTATTTCACGGGCGTAGCAGGACCTTGGATGGAAAGAATAATTTATCAGCTGCTTGAAAGTTAAAGAGAGAGTGGAGTGGATATACACAGGTGGCCTTCCTTTCACATTGAATATAATATAAATATAGATAATATTTCTGTATTTCACAAAAGGCTTTCCTGTAAAGATGTTTAAAGCAATGATTTAAAAACTTGAGTGTAGAGGCCCTGATGGCAAAAGCACGGTCACAGTTGGTCACCTGGGTACAGCCAAGTGACCTGTTAAATGAAGCCAATGCTAAAAACTGCAGTTCCGGGGCGGTCGGTAGTGTGGTGGGTTGAGCGGCCGCCCCGTGTGTGGAGGCTATAGTCCTCGCTGCAGCTGTCCCCGGTTCGAATCCCGCATCAGACGGCTAATTTGCTGCGTGTCACTCCCCCTCTCTCTGCCCCCTGCCTCCTGTCTATCTTCAGCTGTACTATCAATAAAGGCATAAAAGGCCAAAAAAATAATCTTTAAAAAAAAACAAAAAAACTGCAGTTCCTCAAACGTCCACTTGAGGCTGGCTCCAGAAGTGAGTCAGTCTCCATAAGTCCCCATGTTAAAATGTCCAACTTCACAGCAGAAATAAACATGTTTACAGCCTGGTACAAAAAAACTGTTTTGGTCTCTATAGCTAATTTCCCCGTTCATAACAACTGTACTGAAGGTGAATATTTATAGAACTTAGCCATTCAAATTGTATAAGGTTTGAAGTTATGCGTAGTCCACAGCGTGGCCGCTTACAGGTGGGTGCTGTGTTTAAGCACCCAGGTGTCATTCAGTCCGCCTCAGGTCCTCTGATGATCCACGTGTGTGCTGATTTTTACATTAGATTTTAGGATTACAGCAATTCAGGTTATGACTTGGAGTGTAGGGAGTCAGGAGCTCCGTAATAAAACTGTGGGCCCGACCATGTTGGGCTTTAAAATCTAGTGTTTTACATAAAGTACAGGGATTGATTGGCCACCTGAAGCCGTGGGGATTTGTGTCTGTGGTGATGTTACAGATTTATCACAGCTCGTGAGTCGATTTTTCTTCCCTGCGAGCTTTTTATGCTTCGCCGTCTTTCACATACTGAGTTGGCGTTGACAGACTGATTCTGCTGCCCTGATGGATTATGCTGCCTTCGTGTCACCGCTGGAAATGCCCGGAATTATTGAACACGCATGGATGTCCTCTCTTTAAGGATATTTTTATTCAAGGCATAGTTTTATTCAAAGAGTAAAAGAAGGACCCTGGAGGAACACAGAGAGAAACATTAACATAATGGAAGTCATATCATTGTTCCAGTGTTCCAGTTTCCAGAATCAATGAGCCTGACTGTGCGATGACTGTGAGGACAGACGTGCGTCAGTTCTGTTAATCAAGCCCTCGATGCACTCTGTCCCGTCTGTGCGCGTTTGTGTCAGCGTATGTGTTTGCATAACCCACTCAGCCACGATTTCATAACCACGTTCATCTCGGACATTGCTGCCTACTTCCCACACAGCTGAATACTGATGGAGCTAGAGGCCAGAATTACATTTACTGTGCTTAGACGCTTCCTAAAAAGCAATAAATGTCCTCCCAGAATATATGGAGCGGGTCAGAATGTAAAAAAAAAACACTAATCCAAATGACCTCAAGAGAAAAAAACAAAACTGAGAATTGGTTTCAAAATGAGAAATGTGAATGTTGCATCGAATTTTGAGTCGATCCTCCGGGTAACATAATTAATATTGAAAGAGGGAAAATCAGATTTGCTCCAACACTCATCACTCCACAGTCGTTTGCATTGCATACACAGATGTTGCAAATCACATTTTAATAAGTTTCATTTCACTTTATTACTACTAGATCTTTTTTCGGAGCTCAAAAACATTTGCGTCAGTTGACGTCCTGCAGAAATTCATCATACTGTTTCGTGTTTAGAGGACGTAAAATCTGTGTGAAAATCTAATCTGGCTCTTAAAAAAATTTGCAGCCTAAGCCAAAAGCCTTATTTTTGTTAAATATTCATAAATAACTAAACTTCAAGATTGACCTATTCAACTCCTGATATGCATATGCATACACCCACAGGCACAAACAAGCTCTCCGTCCTCCTGGTTCAGTGCCAGAATCACAGACTATACAATCAGGCCTGTAGTAGGTTACCATGTTCCACAGGCACCTTTTACCACCAGCTGTTTGTGTCTCAGTGTGTGTGTGTGTGTGTGCAAATTCAAACAACGGCTTTAAAACTGGATTGCATCCAGGCAAAGTTTTTTTTTTTTTTTCTTGCATGCTGACAAGTGACATTTGATTTTCAGATTTTTGACCTTTGCAATTGCCGGTTCATCAACATGTGAATGTGGATGTGGCTGTCTACAGGGACCTGGCAGTTTTTTTGTGAATTCATCCAGAGACGAGGCCTCACAGGCGGAGAACTACGCTTGAGGAGGCCTCACAAATCTCACCAGCTGTCTATCTTATCTGTCTGTCTGGGCCTGAGGCTTCCATGTTTCTCCTGCAACTGATTTTTTATTTATTTATTTATTTATTCTGAATACATTATCAGTGACGTACTCACATGTTCTGTCCCAGTGCTATTTCTTTTTTTTTTTTTAGAAACTGTCTGGAAAAGTGAACACTTCAGCTGAAGAACAGAGCAGTTGCAAACGGATGGCTGCCGTTGTTTCACAAATGGGACGGTTTAACACTTGAAATAATCCATGGATGGATGTGCGAGGCTTTTATGTCACACTTTTTGCTCTCTATTTCTGTTGCTGCTCTCTCAGGACAACTGGTGTCATCTGCCTCTGCACACCAAAAAAAAAAAAAAAAAGATGCAGCTCTTGCTCCGTTTCCTGTCACCTCTCTGTCTGGAGACAAAATTAGACGTTGCATCCTCTTTTTTTTTTTGATAGCAACTGCATGTCAACAACTCATTACCGCCGCGAAAATGAGGTTGCTTTGTAGGGTTGAAAGACCATGTGATTTGTGTTGACATATCTTAGCGTAGCATTACATATTTACCTCATCAGTGACGATTACTGTGTGGGCTCGAGGCTACTGTCAGGCTGTTGCCATGACATCTGGAATCCACAAGAAGATTCTGGGTCTGTGCGAAAGGGGTTGACAAAAAACACACACACACAGACAAGAACCCACGCATAAAAGATGCACATATACATGCACACGGATAAAAGGGGGTTAATAATCTCAGTGACTGCTCTCATAAAAAACATACTGAGTGATTAGAGGTCATTACAACACAGCACGCTCTCAGGTAGCCAATCTGATTACGTCCCCTGCAACAGCCGATGACGGATTGAGCTGCTTTTCGGTCCAACTTTGTGTCAAAACGCATTCCTCGTCCATCATTGCGGGAGTTTTCAGATCTCTCCTGACAAATCTCTTGGATTCTGTCAGTATATATTAAAAAGTGTTGCGTAAACACATTTCAGTGCCCTGAAAGGGGACTATAAGACTGGAGAACTGTAGGGGGAGGGAGGTGGTTGCGTACCATTGAAAGACTGATGTAAGATTAATTAAAACGTAAACACACAGACATAAAAGAGCAAACAGGATTCAGATGCTTTTTATATACATTTCAGCCGTGACAAACTCCTGTTCTGTGTTTTATAAACCTAGCAGCCAAGGCGTGCATACGTCTCATGGTACAAAGTGAAATAAGTACAGACACCACTTCATGGATTTTTAAACACACGCGGTGTCCCAAAGGAGCTCTATAAACTCGACGTCAAGAACAGGAGCTGTGTGCACATGCAACATTTTTGCTCCCTTGTTTCATGCGTTGACTCCTTCTATGCACACAAAAGGTTTTATTTCTCTCAGATAGGGGTTCGCAAATTTAAAATTCATGTTAGTTAGCGGGCGCTGAGCCCTGCCAAGATAATCCATCAACCACTTGACAGGTGTGCCATACAATGATGCCGATTAAACCGCATGATTGTTGCACATGTGCCACAACACAATGCCACAGGTTTTGAGAGGACGTACAATTGGCCAGGCTGATGGGCAACAGCTCTGATAGACATTCCTACGGTCTCAAAACCCCCAGATCACGTGTAACCCAGCCCAGGAGCTCCACATCCAGCTTCTTCACCTGTAAGACAATCTGAGACCAGCCCTCTCAGACAGCTGATGCAACAGTTGGTTTGCACAACCAAATAATTTCTGCTCAAACTGTCAGAAACCGCCTCAGGGGAGCCATGTGCTCGTCATCCTGACTGGGGTCCTGACGTGACTGCAGTTTGTCGTTGTAACCGTGGGCAAATGCTCATCTCCGGTGACGTCTGACACTTTGGAGAAGTGTTCTCTTTACGAATTAATCCCAGTTTATGCTGCACAGGCCAGTTGGTAGACAGCGTGTATGGACAAGTGGTAAGACAAAGAACACAGGTGCATTTCACTGATGGCAGTTTCAAATGCACAGAGATACAGATGTCTTATGGTAGATTTTGCCATTTTCCCGCCACCATTGCCACATGTTGTTGCATGCTATTGCTACTGGAAGCTGAAGGTGTCCCAGTTCTTTCACGGACAGCATACTCACCACCCACCTAAGCATGTTTGGATCGAAATGTGTGACAGCATGTTCCAATTTCTGCCAATATCCAGCAATTTCACACAGCTATCGAGACGTGGGGCAACTTCTGCAGTACTTATGCAGTGCGATACATCTCTCCGACACGAATGGTGGTCAGCAACAAAGGAAAAGGCAGCATTTGGATTAAAAACAGCAGTGAGGGAGGAAAAGCAGGAAAGCAAAGTTAAACGCAGCACACTTCCTGTGAACAATTCCTCAGTCAAAAACAGTACGACGCCCCTTTCTGACAACATTGTTAAAGCCCTCGCTGGGGTAGAATGGGTTTGATCGCCGGTTATGTAACCACTGTCAGGCGGTTGCCATGGTAATCTGTGCAGGACCACCACCTTTGAGAGGCACTGACCCGCCCCAGTTTGCAGCCGCATGACTCTGCTCCGCAGGATAATAGGTTTACTGGACCCCCACTGGTGTTATGTTTTCATGTCTCGCTCAGGATTTGTACATGAGCTGCGCCAGAGTTTGTTTAAGAACAAGTTAACTGATGGGAAAACAAAGAGTTTGGTACTATATATTTTTCAGAATTACTAATACTTACAAAACATTGGGGGTTTTTTTGTGTTAAATTCTGTTTTTCCAGAGCTGCCTCAGTCTTAAAGACGATGCCTTTATACTCTTCTGCTACATCATTTTCATATATAGGTTTGTAGGAAATTATATACTGTGTGCAAATCTATTAGTATCTTCACAGATCTGGAGATTGAGACGTCTATTGAGACCCTCAGACTGTAAAATTTGTTTTTTATGAGAATTTTACATCCCAAGTAGTTTCTGATCCACACATCTGTGATGTTTTATGGATCTATCTGGACTTCTTGAAATGTCCTGCAAAACTTTAATGTTGCAAAACAATTCCAGGTCTGCTTGTTTTCCCAGTTTATTGTAATCCACATTGGCATAAGAGAAGGGACTGGCTTGTGAACACGTTTGCTCACATTTCCATTGCTTGAATCTAATGGCATGTGGGAAAGGTTGGTCATCCCATTCAAACATTGTTCATATTTTCAATACACCAAAGGTCAATAGAGAAGATTTATTTTGCGGTGTAGATTCAACCTACAGATACCGATGCTGTGAAAGCTAGCCTCAGACTGACCTCTGTGCTCTTCCTCAATCCTTCACCCTGTCCTGATTTCTTTGAATTTTGTCCGGCCATTTCAAACAAAACAGTGCCGTGTTTATTTGAACAAGTCTATAGCGTTGAGGCATTCCTGGGGGGGTAACAATGAATGTTTAGCCGGTTTCACATGAAGCCATCTTAATAACAAGTGTCAACTATATTTTGACTCCCCACAAAGCTAACATTGTGTTTGCTGCCTTGAAGTACCGATGAGAAATAAATAGTTTGCCCGTGTGGTATTGGCCTATTGTTCAACAAACCAAACACAATCTGCTGCCGTAATCAACTGCTGTCCTGTTTAACTGGCTCTTGGCATGATGCTGATGCACTGAGTTGTTTGTACCAGTAAGATTTAGCTCGGGGGATTAGGGGTAAAACCTTAACAACAAATTAAGCCAGGTAGGCGCCAGTTCAAAACATTTATTATGTCAAGCATATAAAAGCTTGGACTAGATTATGTTTTACAGCATGCAGGTCCATGGTGGTTTGATTATTATCTATTTTCCAATGAAGACACCAGCTGTCCTGTTTTTCGAAGAATTTCAATCTAATCTATCTCTAAAGGATTTATCTGGAACTACAGCATAAGAGAGTATGTATGCTCTGTAAATGGCTGAATTTATTTGCGGAGACGATGGTGAGGACTGATTATCATGGCGTTATGACTGTACAGGAAGTCACTGTTTAAAAAGTTAAATTTAAGTGTTGGGCGATGTGAAATTACATATATTTGAAAAATGATAGTATTTATTGATTAAGCTACTCAACCTTGAAAATAATTGGTTGTGTTTACTCGTTGAATTGAACTAAAGCTGGCTTAACTTTAGCCACAGCAACATATTTTTCATTTATATTCATTCCACACAATTCATTCAACAAAACAAGGTGATTTCTGAACATAAGCTATGCTGTGTTAACCTAACTGCCTTACCAAGCTGACACCATAAAAGTAATGGAGCTGGTAGCAGATGGAGGGAGGGTCGCCAAAAAATGGTCAATGAAACGTGGAATATTTGCATCAGAACATTATAAACACTGTCGTTTAAAATATCCTTGAGTTTCCATGATTTGTGGAGGACATTTCGTTCATTACATTTATCATTTATAGTTGAGTATTGCTATTGAATGGCTCACAACACTATGTGTAAGTCACATTTTCAGTCCAAGGGTGTTTATTTTTCAGAACAAGATGTGTTCGGTTTAAAGAAATACATTTTAAAGGCTTTTTAAAAAACTTTCTAGCTTCTTCTAAAGTCATGACCTCACAAGTACAAAACTGAATGTCGTTTCTCTTTAATACAAAAACTACAGAGGTTGCCTTTATTCTCCAAACCCACGTCAGTCTTTTAAGATATTAAAATGCCTACCGGCATTGATCGGCAGGTCAGGAGTCTGTGTGTATGCATCTATTTGAGAGGTAGATTTCTCAAGTAACTTATTTTCCATCAGACGTTTGACTTGTGAAACTCATTCTGTCATGAAAGTACTTTCTCACAGGCCTTTGTCGGCTAATCCGCCTTGCTTTAGGGAATGATACGAGGAGAGGAGAGGAGGGCATGCAAGAAGCAAAGCAGACCCCGAGAAGTTCTGAACACGACAGGAGGAGTCAGACCTAATCAGTGAATGCAAATGCCGTCCCCGCATCAGCCTCGGGTACCGCCGTGACTACGGATGCCAAGAATGTGTGGAACTAATCCTCAGGATTTGGTATGCTTCCCCCCTTACCTTCCCTCTGCTTTAAACTCCTTTCCTCATCTCCCTTGTCTGTCTCACTGCACCAATTTTTCCACTGTCCTGAATTTTGTTTCACGTTTGATTTTTATGTTCGTATACAGTTGCCACCATGACCTTCTTTCCATTAATCCTCTCAGTGACTCCTGCTCACTTCTACCAGTTTCCCGTCCTCTTATATTTCCAACTGTTTGATTGCTAGCCTCCTTCCTGTCCTCATTTTGGCTGTCACTCACTGCCTCCTACTTTTCCCCCTGCTACCTCACTCATTATCTTCTAACTCTATCCCCCTCTCCTTGTGGTGACTTCAGTCCCTGTTGTACTTGTTCTCCTTCTCGCTCTTTCCTCTCCGATGGTACCATGAACACACTGACATTGGCAGGGCTCTAAAGTTCATTAGCACCTCCGCTGCAGACTCCACTCAAGCATTTCAAGGGTCACAGCTTTGACCTTGTAAGAACAGCGCTGCTATGGCAACAAGGTAAAAGGCATGTTGAGTTGCCACCTCCACCATAGTCCATCGACAGAGACGGACAGAGATGACATTTTTATACCATATTTAATGGTCAGTAAATACTGTGGCACAAATCATCAGCAGCATAGTGCACCATAAATGTGTGTCCCTGTCAATGGGGCCACATATTACAATTATTTTCAGCAAAAGTGGAACAGTGATGGTCGGTTTTGTATTGGGTTATAGTATTTTGGGGGGTCACAAACATTCCTGCTCATCACCACCCAAGCTGGCTCTGCTCTTCAACGTAATGCTTGTCATAAATCAGGTCTTACATTTTCCCAAATTATTTTTTAGCCATGCTAGAAATGCCTGTCAGTCAACCACTTTTTCACTAGCAGTCCAATGGTTGTTGAGATATTTCAGTCTGGACCGGTCATTCATTTTGCACAGAAGATGAACCCTACTAACTGGCTTCGTGACTTACCATGTAGCGCCAACAGCAGTCCGAATCTTTCACTTCTTCGGTTAAATATCACAACATCTACCAGATGAATTGGCACCAGAATTTTGTGCATTCATATTTAGACATTCATGATTTCCAGAAAAAAAGGTTGATGACTTTGTTGGGAGCAGAGTAAAAGTCATGGCATCGTCAAACAGTGTTGTGTGAAATATCTCAAGAACTAGCGGTTCAGACATTCATGCTCCCCTCAGGTTCTCCACCATCAAAACATCAGTTGAGTATCCAACACTTTTGTTTGTCCTGCAAAACAAAACTGATTCCTGTCTCAACTGTACTTTGTGTTTAATGCCATTAGCTATTGTTGTAGCATGCAAATGTGTGGTATGATGGATTGTGTGCATGTTACCAGATTTCTGTCTAACTTTATTTGGTCTAGTCTAGTTAGTCCCCACAGGCCAAGATCATGATTTATTCTTCTATATTTCAGCTTCCAAAACATGACCTGTGGTCAGCAAAACCTTTTCCCCATGGTTTCTTGAAAGAAGCTTAATTATGGTGACAATGAACAACTGCCAGTTGGCAAGCCAGATCAACAGGGTTAAGCAATTGGACCGCTGAGGCTGTTATATCACCATTTAAATTAGGGAACATTGCCTCAAAGTGAGGGTCATTACAGAAACACTAAAATGTATTGGCTGGACGACCTCTTGCGTCAATGTCTGACTCAGCAAGATCAAATAAGGATATCCTGTTTGAACTGGAAAACAATCTGTTTCTCCAATGGACCGCAGACCTTAATTGTTTAACTGTTTAACAGTGTGTCTATGTTTATGCTTCCTGCTGTGCAAGTTTGAGCAAGTTGAGTTACTGGTAGGGGAGGGGGGGTGAGAAACAGTACTAGTAAGCAATAAGGTAGGACCTGTCAGTCAAAATACTGGTTCATGTTTTTGTTGCATCACTTATCATTACTGTAAGATGATCCAATTCGGTGATGCATCAAAATGTAAATAACTGAAATACAGAAGGTTTTGATTGATCGATGCCCATTTTACTTACATTTTACTGCAATATTTACACAATCTCTCATCTAATTTTAGGACTTATGCCATCCCCACATTAGTTAGTAAACCACATAGAAGATTCACTTTAGTGGGGAAATGATTTTTTCACTCAGTTTTTACACGTGTAGGCCTAAAATACAACCACACACTCACTGACAAAGGGCTAGTAGACATGCAAATGCAGAGAGATGGTGGAGTGATGGGCAGCCTGGGAGCAGTGAGGCGTTCAGTACCTTGCTCAAGAGGTGAACTGGCACCTTTCCAGCTACCAGTCCACACTCTAAACTGTGGTTCGTTCCCCTAGGGTCCCAAGGGACTGAGCTACTGGGAGCATAACTTGAGTGAAAAATGTGCAAAACCCCCCCAGATTTTGTTGTCATAAACCCAAACCCATCCCTGTCCCTGTAAGACGATACAAATCCTCGGCCGCCCTTTCTTCCATTCCTGAAATCTTTCCTCAATCACTTTGGTAAGTTTCCTCTGCCTGTCGTATTACAGGGCAGAGAACTGGACTGTGACTCGTCTGCGTCATAGCGGACCGAATCCAGGTGGCAACAGCAGAGTTTAAGTGGCGTTACCACGGAGACCGCTCGCTAAGTCTTCCCGAGGATGAAAATGGAAGATTCCATGAACTCATGCTGACAGCGGTGCTGTCAAAGCTTACGAGGTGGATACAGAGGTGAGAGGAAACAGGAAGCTGGCCGACATTTACGGAATATCTTCCATGTTATTTTCAGCTCGTTTTTCACTCCAACTATGTGCTCTTGTTAATTCGCATTCACTCAGTGTGAGTGTTTTATTGTCTTTTAGTCTTGCAGTAATGATTTGCAGCAGATTTTGAGCTGGAAGAAGGTATATAATGGATTCGTAGTTTTCCACGTATTAACGGGTGGAGAATTGTTTCCATGCACGGCTGAGAGCAGCTCGCGTGAAGCTTCAGAGAAAATGGGAGCTTCGTTGAATAATTTACAGCCAGCAATCAATGCAGATTACAGACCATGGCCCTGCATATGCTATTATCTACAGTTTGCACTGAACTCATATGCATGGACAGAAATTAAATCATATTTAATTCAGTAAAATGTGATTTTTATTTTATTTTAAATTGACTGAAACTTCCCTGGTTGGCCAGATATGTATCAATGTCACAAAAAAGTAGCTCAAACTTCCACCATTTATTCAATTTGTTGTGCTATAGTACCAAGATCTGCCATCGCAGATCTGATCTGCTACCTAAATTGTCATACCCCCCCCTCAAACACACCCACTCCTGTCATAGACGCACCTTTCCCTTCCTCCAATCCCTCCCTTTCGTTTTGTCACCCACACACCTCCAGTTTTAAATAAAAATCCAAAAAAGGAAGCGTGAGACGGTCGATGTTGGCTTCTGGCGTCCGTACCTTTTGCTGTTTTCGTCTAAGTCTGTGTGCGCTGGAAAAGCAGGACGTCCTGCACCTGTTCTTCATAAGCTCCCAAAAAAAACTCCAACTGGATCTGAAGTTTGGATGAGTTTCAGTGGCGGAAAGAGCTGACTGATTTTTACTGACTCGACTGGACTGGACAGGTGAAAACCGAATAGCACATTTAGTTGGCTGATTTTTTTCTTTCTTTCTTTTTTTTATGCAGCATGTTTGGAGATGTCAACTGTTGTAATCAGATTACACAGTGCAAAAACTGTGCAATCTGATTACAACAGTTAAACTCAGACCTAACTGACACCCGAAAAATGCAATTTACCGTCACAGTGCATGCTGGGAAATGTGGTCAGCTAGCAATCACTCTGTTTCCATGGCCACACGCCCAATAACCACAACCTCTCTTGTCCCTTTTAAACAAATTAAGAGGCATTTTCCTAGAACTTGCACGCCTTTACACATTATACACACAAAGCATCATCCTGGCCACAGAAAGGAAGTTAATCCCCTCCTGCGTGACACAAACAGGCATGCACACACTTCATTATCACGTTTACAGAGAACAAGAAGGCACTTTTGCATGTGTACTGGGATGCACAGGAGAAATGTTATGCATGCATGATCACACAAATGGCATCATAGACTGCACTTGTTCATGCAATAGGAGGCTTTGGAGGCTCTGCTTTGCATGCTGAAGTGCCAAACTAATTCTTATTTACATGCTTGCATGCAAAGGATGCACACACAGACACACACACACACACATACACAATGTTTCCTGCCCAGATACTGTATACTGATGGTGCTCAACAAAATTATTCATGCATCTTTCTTTTTCATGCATCCGTTGTTGCTCCTTGTGCTCATTTTTGCCTTTTTGTCATAGTTTACCTAGATATGTCTCGCATGTGTAAATATTGCTGGCAGGTTCTATTGACATTTTGGTGAAGGTTTGCATTGAGCACCGAGAGCCTGAAAGATTCAAAGAGAGAGAGAAAATATGGGTCAGAGGTGATTTATAAATTTATGAGCATGGTACAAAACCTACGTAAAAGTATTGGTGTAATATTTCAGTTTGTTTAGTCAGTTGCCCCCGTCATGCCCTACATCTGTCAACTTGTTAAAAACACCATACCGCTGTCCGGGAAGTGAGCCTGCCAAAGTGGGGGAGCAGGAGTGTGTCTGCATAGTAACAAGGCCTGCCAAAGCATGGGGAATAATGGTGTGAGTGTGTTTTTGTGCGCGCTGACTGTCTGGTCTGGAGGCTTCAGTCTGCAGGGGGTCTGTTCCTCTTCACTGGGCACGGAGATGCAATGTAAACAACCTAATCCAATCAGCCAATCAGGCAACACGCTGCGGTGACCACCCATGCCCCGACGGTAACCTCACCAACACGCAAAAGCGCACACACTCTGATGCCCATGACCAAATGAAGACAGACTGGATGTAACACACACACACACACACACATGCACACACACATCATGACGTGCTGGAGGACACACAGCAGAGACGTTCATGACACTATCTGACCTCATTTCAGTGTGAGTGTGTAAGTGGGGGAGGTTGCAGACAGACATACATTAGTGATGGAGCTGGGTCTGGGGTCCCACACGACCAACATAATGGCACACGCGCGCACACATTGTACTCTGAAAAGGTATTTCACAGTACACGGTATCCCACCCCCACCCGGACACAGCAGCATGTGTGATATTGTCACCTCCAGGAAATACAGCGTGACAAACTCCGGCATGGCCTGTTATGTTGTTTGTCCTTGTGTAAGTCCTTGTTTGCTGCTGCTTCATTCCCCTGGAAAGAAGCCATAATGAAATCCCCGTGCGGACCACAGGATCCCATCGTCCTCGCCTGTCCTTGCCTGCTAGAGCGGAGTCGGGAGGATGAGGAGAGGTGTCCTGAGACAGACAGACAGAAAGACAAATTAATAAGTAATTAAAGACTGTGACAGAAATGTATGGGTCTTATGGGTGTTGTGAGAGAATATGCAGACAGAGTGAGAAGGACGACCTGCTCTGCTGTGCAACTCTTGTCTCTCGGTAGGTTTCCATCTGTTTATGTGATATATAAAACTAGAAAAACTGCATGGAAAGAAGAAAACTTGCCAATTTCTATCACAGGAAATACAGTATTTAGTTATTTTTTGTTTTTTTTATGGCGTAAACATTCATGTCAGTATGGGCCAGCACAAATTTATACTTCTATAGCATCACTGTCAAGCACTGCAAGTGAAAATGGAGACAATAATATGTTAACTAGCAACGGAAATATAATCTTTATATAAAGTGACATATACTAGAACGTCCAACAACACTGCCGATTTGCTATATAGTCCATTTTATTTACTTATTGCCAAGTTATAAGCACAAAATTAAAGCATTTCATAGTGTCCAGTAGTGGTTTAGGTAAAAAAGTGTCAAATTTGCATTGTGATGGAAAATGGCATGTCTTTATGTGTTTTCTCCAAAATGCAATGTCTATCTGAACCAGTGCATGTCCTGTTGTCTTCAGTAAGTCAAGTCAAGTTAACTTTATTGTCAACACTGTCATATGTACAGGACATATTAACATGAAATGTAACATATATACAAGTTTAAAGAGATATTAAAGATATTAAAGTATGGCAAATATAAAAAGACATAAACACTATGAACAGTTTAAACACTGTGAACATAAACAACTTAGTTAAGGATGAAACTATGTGGGTGTCTTTCAGATTCATTTGGAAAAAATACAGTGTTTATTACAATGAAATGCTCAAAATGGCTCAAACTGAAGCCAAAAAAATTTGATTTCTCTCCGTGGAATAAAATACAGAGAGTTTATTATGTAGATAGTAGTGAATGAGTAAACAACAGAGTGACTTTTGTTCCACTGTTGAAGGCTCCATTGGGATTGTGTGGCATACTATTAAAAGATATGACCTTACCAATACCAATCAAATTTGAAATATTACATTTTTCATTTATTCCTATCTGATGAAATCACTGAAAAATTCAGCATTTTCTATTCTGCAATATTTAAATTGTTCACTGTGTGTTCGCCGGACAGTTAGATGGAGCTCAGTAAAACTTTCCCTCCTCCCCCGCCCGTCTTTCTCTCTCTCTCGTTCTCTGGGTACTTTACGGTGTCTGTGCTCGTGATTTAGTGAATCATTTTAGTCAAGGGCGTGTAAAGGCAGCGCTGGGACAATAGACCTCAGGGTCGGATCTATTTTCATTTTACATCACATTTATACATGACACAATGCAGATAGATTGATTCAGTACTCGGATACATGCATAAATAACAGCTAAGGTACAGCACCTATGAGCCTCCGAACAGCATACAAACACACACTTGTACACGAGCACACACACTCACAAGCAGCAGACGGCGACCAATACATCTTCATAAAGCGAGCATGCCACTGTAAATTTCTGGAATGTATTGAATGGGCAGAGTGCTTCTGTCTCTCTTCAATATTCATGGTGATGGAGATAGAGAGGGGTCAAAAGGGCTTGAGTTATACAAAACACACACACACACACAAACACACATGCATTATATTAAGTGTGTTAGAGGCAAGGCATCATTTCTTGACTGTAATTTCCTGGAATATTTCCCTCAATACCGTGTATTGATTTTTGCTTTCTCTTAGTTTTTCCAGTAAAAAAAAAAATGTGTTTCTTTTGCAATGAAACTCCAAAGATTTCCTGTGTTACTGTGTGATCGTTTTCTGCCTTTGCACCTACAATCCTCCCCTTGGCTCGGTCTAACATTTTATTTTGGGTTGATCCGGGGTCTCTGGCTTCTCCGCCACGGGTAGCAGGATTAAGAAACAAAATCCCAGCATGCTGAGTTGAGAATATTCAAATCTTCTTTCGCTCCAGACGACGGATGAGCAGAGGTGTGGGGTGCAGTCAGGCTAAGGATGGGATTGTCTTTTAGGACACGCATACTGGATCCACAAAAACACAGTCTGGCCGGCTGTGAGCCTCTTGGGATATTGTGTGAGTGAGCGCACTGCATCCATCTGCCCCATCATTCCTTTCCCTCATCTCTAACTCCTCCTGTTCGCCTCCCTTTCATCTCTAGGTGGGCCTACTACAGCCCACTGCATGCATGTATTAGTGTTTCCTTGAAGTGAGGCGACCTTCGGACGCCCTTTAGTTTCCATAGCAGCGAGCGTGCAAGTCGTGTGACATTAGCATTTGCCGAGCTTGAGCCGCGGTCTGATCAAAGCTCCATTGATTTTCTGTCCCACATTTATTCAGAATACCCCCCGATTCCAATTAGAAAGAAGCAAGGCGATGTCTTTCTTTATAACTAAAATGGGACATGTAAATGAAGATGCAGTGAAGGTTAGTAGATTTTACATTTATAGTTCTTTCTGGTTTGTTTTTGAAAATGCTGCTTGTCTGGAAACAACAGACCAGGAGAGTATTTTGGGTCTAGGGATAGAAACAATGGTCAGTCAGTCTGCTTAAATATCTCAAAAGCTACTTGATGGATTGTCGTTAGATTTGAATGCACACATTCATGATCCCAAGAGGAGGAATCCTGCTGACTTGACTTGGTGATTCCTTGAGTTTTCCTCCATAAGGGTGACATTCTTTGGTGGATTGCCATTACATTTGGCACAAATACCGATAGGATGAATCCCAATGACAGTGTAAAGAATGGACAAAGACGTGGATCTAAGGCAGGCCAAATGACACCTGAGTGCTTGAATAAGCCATCTGTAACAGCACCTACCTGTCAAGCATTTTAATACGGCTGCTTATGGAGACTGACTCACTTCTGCAGCCAATCCCAAGTGGCCACTCAAGGAATTACAGTTTTTAGCACTTCCGCATTGGCTTCACTTCCCAGCACCAGAGGTTGCAACTTGACGAATCCCAAAGACTTATCCTAATGATTTAGTCCTCTTGCGTATTTTTCTTAAGTACATCATCAAGTCAAGATTTTAATTTGTCCAATATTTTGACGAATGTATTCAGTGCTATTTTGCATATATGTTACCATGCTAACATACTAAACTATGATGGTGAACATTGGTGAACATTAAACCTGTTAAACATCAGCATCAAAGCACCACTGTGCCTAAATACAGCCAGCATGAGTCAATCATGTTGAAATGAGACATTTTATTTTGGAGGGCAACGTTTACAAAAGTATTCAGGAGTTCCCTTGAGTCGACATTAGTTTATTGATTTTTAAAAGTGTCCCTCATCATGACATAAAACATAGTTAGGGAATAATTTCCCAAAGAGATGAAGGTTGTTAATGATGGTGAGGTACAGTAATGGTGAAACGTCCTCAGAAGGTCATTGGTGCATTGATTTGTGTTTTAAAAGGATCCTAAATTAACCCTCAGAGAGGACAGAGGAGCTGGAAGAGATAGATTAACAGTAATCCATTGTGGATGGTTGAAATATACTCATTTATAATCCAGAAAACACAAACACACAGACACAGTAGCTGAGATTTTGGTGGGCAGAAGGATGGTGAGATTAGACGTGCGGGGAGTCAGGGATCAGACAGGCAGCAGAGACAGATTTGTAGATACGGATACAGGATTAACACTCGCTGTCACACATACACACACCTACTCAAACGCATACAGTGGATTTAAGATGAGGCGGCTTCCTGACCTTTGCCCTTTAAGCTGAGACAGGGTTGCATCTGACGCACACAAAGGAACGAGTGAAGTTACAAACTGAACGATGCTTAAAATTTGAGCAGAGGCTTGTTTTTTTTGAGTGTGTGTGTGGAAAAAAGAAAAGAAAAATCGAGGACAAATAAAGACTCAGAGGATTCTGTCTCTCCTCCGGTTATCCGCTGTCTAGCCTCTCGTTTAGCTGGGAATTTAGCATAATCAATTACAAAACGAGCCCCCATCCTCCTCCAACCCTCATTCTCCTCGGCTGCCTCCATCCATCCTCGACTGTATTTCAGCTTTTCAGCGCAGATGACTGAATGTCAGTCTCTTTTCATGCGTTTGCATCTGCGCACAGGCAGAATATAGAGACATCGTGGCATTTCGGCTGCCCTTTGTCCCCGGGCTGCTGCGAGACGCCGATAAAAGACGCAACAAGCTCAGTCACAGATCAACCTTTCAGGGCTAGAAGAGGAGGAGGGATGAAAAGGGAAAGTGCTTCAAAAGCTCAGTGGAGTGAAGGAGAGGAGAAAAAAAACAGAGGAGGGGGGAGAGAGAGAGAGGGACATGAGTGGGATGTGGTGATGTAAGAAGGCAAGAGTCGCTGGATTGTGGCTGACAGTGAAAGAGGAGTGTGCATATGATTTCCTGTGTGTGAATGCACAGGGACAGACAGGAAGGGGCTATCTCTGCTGACTGCTATTCCAGATATGGAACCCATTCTTTATTATGGCTAACTTGTTGTAATGCTGCACGGTCCAGCTACCATACGGACTGAGCTTGGGGCCATTGCATGAGCATGAATAATGCAATGATCAGCCACTAGCACTCTGTCTGTCTGTCCGTCTGTCTGTCTGCACACCACTCTTCAGGGTAGGGGACGAAACGTAGGCGTACACAATACCAAACACACCCTCACTTAGAGATATTTAGATTTATACACTGGTAAATATACCTTCCCTTGGCGTATGGTTGTATTTTGAAGAAAAACATAACATCTACAGGACTGTTTTCACCTATGTTTGGTGCAGGATTGTAGATTACAACATGCATTTTGGTGAAGCAGATAATTATTTGAATAAGGGAAAGGGTGTATTGACAACACCTCGATAATTATTTGAATAAGGGAAAGGGTGTATTGACAACACCTCCTTCTACTTTAAGGGCTTCTATAGAGGTGTCCCCAACACAGGCAAGTCCACACAGATTAAGAATCAGAGATGTGCTGTTATGAAAAATAAATCTATAGTTTATTTTGAAACCCAATGTTAAAAAACAAAATCAAGTGAGACTAAACATCCTGCTTCAGATACGTTATCTCTACTCGTTCAGCTAAAACATTTAAAAAATGACTGCATGGTTGGACTAAAACGGAGCATAAAACAATAAAATGATATGGTGATATCGTGATATGATAATGGGAATAATAGAATAATTAAAACCCAAGCAAAGCAGAGGCGACAATCACCCCAGTAGCTCAATGTCTACGATAAATGAGCACAGCCAAGGACAGTATCAGTCACCACGGCAAACACTTCAAATGAGCAGCGTAGCCCGGAAGTGGAAAGGGAAAGATCAGAGGTGATGGCCGCTCTTCATAGTGTCCCGTGCCCCAAACATTTCCGCTGTCTACATCTGCATTCATTCAGCTCAAGGAAACGCTTATATTCCCTAATTAACAAAATGATCCTTTTTTAAATGATTATTTTGACGTTTTGGGAAATATGTTTGTTTTCTTGCTGAGATAATTCCAGACTATTTC
The DNA here is from genome assembly GCF_000972845.2 of Larimichthys crocea. Taxonomy (NCBI): domain Eukaryota; kingdom Metazoa; phylum Chordata; class Actinopteri; family Sciaenidae; genus Larimichthys; species Larimichthys crocea. The sequence continues at coordinate 258,483 of NC_040030.1, read as the reverse complement.
TTGGCCGGTACTCCTGGAGACTCCAGGAAGCAGTCCAACCCGTACCCCCTCCTCACAACATGTTGTTTTACACTGGATGGATTGAAGTAAATAAGATATAACATGTAAATTAGCGAGCTGATGATTAGAGGTGCTGGCATGCAGATTTGTTGTACCTTCAGACAGAGCCAGGCTAGCTGTTTTACCCAAAAATTTGATCTAATACCTCTAATTTGGATTTAAAATCTATAAAACATTGACGGCCTGGTATGGTATTAATCTGGCAATCTTTACTGATCGGACTTGATGTTATTTTGTCCAAAGGATGGATCTCTCGGCTTCAGAAAGCATCACATAAACTGCATATTAAAGATGACATTTACGTCTATGGTTTGATTGCCCCCAGCTAGGATTTATTCCCCTGAGTGCTTTTTCCCACAAAACATACACGTCCCTCGATCAGTCTGAAGGAGGAAAGCAGCCTCTTAACTGCTGATATCAACGAACAGGCTGTTAGTGTTGGTGAGTATGTGGTAACGGGGTGGCGGTGAGAGAGAATGAGCGCTGAATAAACAGCAGCCTGATGCAACGTGCTGTAATCGCAGGGCTGTCAGATACACACTTTAGGTGATGGCGTGTGTGTGTTCATGCAGAAAGATTAAAGATGGCGTGAAAATCCATTAAGATTCAATAATATGGATGAGCCCGAACTAATCAGCCGCTGTGTGTTTACAGTATACAAGTGTGTGTGTGTGTGTGTAGTAGGCAGTCATTAAAGCAATTAACACAATTGCACAACAGTGACATCTGTGGCTTGTCTGGCCATACAAACAGCAGCAGCGTCTACAAAATGGCTGCTGACATGATGGAAATCAGGTCATAAGATGGATGCTGTTGATTTCTAAATGTACAGGTGTGACTTTCAGTAATACAGATCTTTTTCTCATGACAAATATGTCATGCAGAAGTCCATGCTTGTTCATAATAGGTGCAAAAAATAAGGTTTTGTCTTCATATAATTTGGGTCTTATGGTTGCCATTTGGGCCATCATTCATACCTTTAATAATAACTGTAGTAATCAAGTCGATGGCTAAGATCTGGTAATGGTCCTGTGCAGTCATAAAATCATACAGGTTGACATGTTAGCCGGTGAAAAACAAAGTCATCGCCGTCATCGGTCAGAATGCAGCAGCCGTGAGACTCTTTTCTTTGTAAAGGTTTATTTTCATACTCAGAGATCAACATAAACAAAGACAAAAATTAGGATAAGTCCAAATTAAATCCATCTGTAAGCACTAAGGATAAGTGTTCTTAGTTAAAGTCATCTACAGAATAAAACTAAAGAGAAAGAAAGTGCTTACCAGCACTGATCAGGTGATCGGGAAAAGTGTGAATCGAAGGGTTTGAATAGGGAGTGAAGAGGCGAACTCAATCAGGTAAATGAAGAATGAACAAAGGGTGGAAAGAACCAATGAGTGCTGAGAAAAGGGGGGAAAGGAAGTGAGGTAAGAGAAAATGTGAACCTTTACAAGAGATTAAATTAAAGTCGGACTAAACAGCTTTACTCTCTGATCAGCTGATTTTGTTTCGGTGGCCAAACCTGCAAAAATAAAACATTTTTTTACTGCTCGGCTTAAATTAATTGGCTTAAAAATCGTCATAAAAAGTAGCTTTTACAGTTGAAATGTATTATACAGCTCCTCTTAACAAAAAGTTTTTTCGTCCACTTAACCTTCAAACAGCAAATCTGATTTCAAAACTACTTCATCCCCATCACAGCCTTTTAAACGGTTTTATGATCATGCAAAATAAACCTGCATTAATTGAATCTTTGGCCGGATGGGAGCAGCTGAACGAGCTCATCATATGACGCCCATTAACAGTCACGTCTCCTCCTCATGAATGAGAACACGGTCACCTCAACATGAGTTACATAAGCGCAGGGTGAGGGACGAAGACAAAGGAAAGGGGTTTTTTTTTATAAGTGTTTGCCTTTTGTTGGGGGACGATGAGCATTGAAAGGGAACTCGAGGCGACCTTGTGTTGCTCTTGAGTTTATCTCGATACTATCTCGCTTGAAAAAAAAAACAATTACACCAGAGGTCAAGGGTCTGTGTGTGTGTGTGTGTGTGTGCGTTTGTCATGTTAGGCGCAGTGATTGTAGATTGGTGCGAGTGTCATCCGAGGCCGTTTGGTGCAATTATACATAAGAACACATTAAATAACACACAGCCACCCACAAAGCACAGGTTTGAGCAGGAATGAGTCACCCAAAAAAAAAACAGCAGGAGAGCTGTTTACATAAGTCTACGAAATGGCAGCATCCACTGGAGTCTGTTATTACATAATGCTGAACACAGGAGCAGTCGCTTCAAACTGTAAATAACAGCTAAGCAGTATGCTCAGAGACAATAAGACACCAGAATATAAACTGGAGCAGCTCCCTGAATGTTCATGTGTGTCCTCAGAGTTGCTCTGATCAATATGTTTTCATTAACAGTGGTTAAAATGCATGAAAGAGGTCACCACACACAATTATCACCCAATGCTGCTGTCCCACTCAGCTCTACGGTGTGTTTTAACGTCTTCTCAGCTCATTGCTTTGGTTTTACAACGCTGTTTTATACTGTTTTGGTTCAGTCTCAGCACTCTCATAAATCACATTTCTAGTGGCAACAGGAGGGTGTTCTTTTTCTGCAAATTAGCCCTGATAAAACCACTCAAAGCTACCTGCCTACCACCAAATGGCAGACAGACAAAGTCAGCAGCTATAGCACAGTAGAGTATACAGCAGCTGTAGAGCCAGATATTTCCCTTGGCATGTAAAGTAAGAATAAATATGTGAGGAAAGTGTTATTAACCATCCAGCCAAATTTTAATGATTCAAAGTATCAACGTTACGGGTGCTCTGAAGATGCAGAGGCCACGGCCACTCGTGGAAGCAGTCAAGCAGCAGTTATGAAGCTTTTTTCCAACATATTTGAAATAAATCTTGAAACTGCCTTTACACAGACTTTAAGGTGATATAATATGTTGATGTTTTGTTTGAGCTGTTGGAAACATTACACTCGGTAATGGGTGTCACATGGGTGTTAGCTGTGAATGCATCTCATGCCTGAGTCCCCCCCGGAGACTTTAATGTTGCATTGTTAGCACATGAAAAGCCCCCCCGAGAGGGTGTGTCTCCCCTCTTTTGGTTTCTCTCTCTTCACTATAACTTGAGAAGTGGCTTTTTAGCCCGAGGTGCTCATCAGCTTTTGTTAATATGAGCCACAAAGCCCTGCCTCGCCCTTTGGGCAATGGTTGTTTTTTGTGATTAGTAGTATTCAGTTTGAAACAAATCTACAAATTCAAACCTTGGTCTTTGTTTTTCAGAGCATTTCATGAACTTACCATCCATGCTCGCTTAAAAGCAATGGTCAAAAGTTAATTCCTGATCTTGGAAACAACAGTTAAGGAAAAAAAATCTCACCACAGTCCTGTTAGTAGCTGTTTTTTTCTGTCTTTTGCTTGTAGACGTGGGTTTGGTTTAGCCTGGGGTTGGATTAATACCTACAGTTTAACCCCAAAGGACACGTTTGACTGCAGTTCCACTAAATGACTACACTATATTAAAGGTTATTCTTCTCCCTTTTTTCATCTCATGTGCCAACTAGACTGTATTCCCTGTACTCCACTGTCTTCTTGTATTAAGCGCAACATGCTTAGAGATTTATGGGAAAGATAACTGCAACCACTGAGATAGAGTAATTATAGGAGGACAGAATAATTAAAGGATGCGCTCATCATCAATCATATGTGCCATTAGGATTAAATGCTACGGTTCATGCGTGCGGCTTGTGGTGGGATGCGCTATATGTGCAGAGGCGGGATGCTTATGAAAGATTTATATCTCTATAGGTGGTGAAGGCTATACGGTGTGGACACACACATGCCAGCGGATAGACAAGGTCACGAGTGCACACAGCTGCTCATAAACATGCAGAACATGCTACCTGTATCATCAGGAAAGCCTAAAATCAAAAGTGGCCACCCTCAGCTGCATCCATTATTGAAAGGCAACACCAAATCACTGTGTATTTATGAGATTCCATCATCTGCCTTTCTACTTTTTTCTCCCACAGAATTTATTTTTTGCTTCGCTGGAAGGATTTCTGTTTTGTTTAGCATTGTCAGCGCGTGAAAAAGAACAAACTAGAGCCGAAGATCCAGGCAGTACGCACACTTGAATCTGCTCTATGATTATGTATAGAGGGGCATTTAAATTCCATCTCTCGTTCTATTTGTGAACCTCAGCACTTTCCAACAGTCAGAGGAATTCAAGCAATATGAAAATGGGGCTGAAAATAGGGTTGAACGTCAAAGACATCAGCATACAAATAAAGCACAAGCAGTGTATCACATTTGACATGCGCAACCATTACTGCTAAACAGCTCTCTGCCAAAAGCTTTCGGCACGCTGGAATTGTATTTGTGCTGAAAGACACAAGTTCTTCATAGTCAACGCTGAGCTTTTCGGGGCCTGTCTGACTACAGGATGAGGAATTTGAAGACAAAGGAGTTGCTGGAAACATCCTCCATTCCAAAATATCTCATGTTAAACTAATCAGGTTTAAGGATTAGAAGAGCCTCCTCTAAAAATAAAAAAAAACACAACACACTACAAATAAATCCTAATCATTTAATCTCATATTCAGTCTTAAAAGCTTATGTTCGGGACTAATTAAAATTCAGCTGGAGTGTTCGTGTTTGCAGCCTGACAGATATGAAATGGAGAGAGGGTTGGTTTATTTATGCATGCTATTGTCAGAACACACAAGAAATGGGCACAGGTAGAAAAGTCTGTATGCAACTTCTATGAAGAGCAAAGACAAAGAACTGTTTTCAGCTCTTGCACTTTAACATTTGATATTCGTACAATTAAAAGGTGTAAAACGTATGTTTAGTTGCATGAATAAAAACAGTATGCATGGAAAAATCTGCAGGACCTTCGATGAATAAACCACCAAGTGTCAACCTCATGGTGCCATCCAATAATTCTTCAGATGTTTCTGTCTGAGCTGAACCGGTTGACCGTCTAATGTTGCCATAATGTGGCTAAAATCACATATTTGTCAGCTTGTTTTCATATTACAGTGGATGCTTCTGGTTAAAGATATCATCCAGTCTCACCACTGTGCAATCTTTGCACCAGTGACAAGTATTTTCCTTTGCTCTGTTGGCAGTTTTGCACCGTGATGGTTCAATCTCTCAGTCAGGGGGTTAAAACCTTCCATAATGGGGCCATCCATCCTCATAGTGGGATTTCAGAAGGGGAAACTTTCGGCATCACACACAAACACACTCGCTTTTCACACCTGAGCCGGAATAAATGAGCAGCCCCCCTCCTCCCTGTCTCTCTAATATGGATGAAGGAGCTACTTGGCGACTTGACGACCCTCATTTCCACACCAATGAAGAGTGTCTGATACAGCTGTAGCTGATGAAATACATTACCGGGAGATGCAACTCCCTCCACAGATGATACCACCCGCAGGACAAAGGCTGTCAGCTATGAAAGGACAATGGTAGGAACACCTGTTTCCACTGTAATGTGCATCTAGAAAACAAAACTCTATTAGAAATTGTTCAGCTGTCGTAAAGAACTGCAACACTTGAGTATGTATTGTAAGTTTGAGTCACAGTGCACATTCGGGAAAGTGCTATAGGACTCTTTGCAGACTGTTACTAGAGAAAGCAATCATAGATTATGAGCCTGTGTTGCACCATTCCTCCTACGTGGAAGTAAAAACTGTTCCACAAAGGAGCACAGCAGACGAGTCTTTTAGAGTAACTCTGATATCCCATTAGTGATTGAGCTGAGCTAACGTGCTAACAAGTTCACGGCAGTGTTAATTTCGCCAGACGAGACGAGACGAAATATGTTCGTCAACGAGCCTTTTTCCCTTGACTAAGACGAGACAATACAATGTTCTAAAAACGCTGACGAAAAATGTGCCAATGTGCGTTTTTGTTGATGAATAAAAACGAGACGAAAATGTCGTGCAAGAAATAAAAAATAAACAAAAACGTCCTCCTTGTTTTCGTCGACTATATAAGAAAAAAAGCAACATCCAGTCCTGCTGTCATGTGTTTGTGCCAGCACTTCTTTTACTGTAGGCAACGTCACGGCCACACGTTTGAGATCCTCTTGCTTGAAAACAAACAGCATGCAGGAGAAACACGGCGTACGGACAGCGCGATCATGCTCTGAAGGAAAAAGAGACTGGACGTGTGGTTTCCGTTATTTAGAAGCAGAGAAAAAGTCACAATGCCTAAAAAATGAAATCAAGTGCATATTAAGTGTGTATTGAAACAACAGACAAGACACTGAGCAAAGTTGCATTGAAGATGAATTCATCCAATTCAATTCAATCAAGACATTTAATCAATATGTTACCTGTGGAACACAAGTGAACTGGAATTAATAAACAAAAAAAAATATTCCTGAAATAAATAGAAAAAGATTCAAATCTTTTGACTAAAACTAGACTAAGATTTTGAGACTTTTAGTCGACTAAAATATGTCTAACTAAAATGATTTGTGAAAGACTAAAAGTGACTAAGACTAAGAATGAACTTTAACACAAGACTAAGACTAAACTGAAAAAATGGGTGACAAAATTAACACTGGTTCACGGCCAGCTTGGCAAATACAGTTCACCAACGCATTTTGTAAGTAGCCACTATGTCACCAACAAACAGCAACCTCCATGGCTGTGAAATGAAGCCAACCCTGGAGAAACTGCAGTTCCTCAAACGTCCACTTGAGGTTGGCTACAGAACGAGTCAGTCTCCATAAGTCCCCATGTTAAAATGTCCAACTTCACAGCAGAAATAAACATGTTTACAACCTGGTACAAAAAAAACAAATGTTTTTTGGCCTCTGTAGCTAATTTCCACATTCATGACAACTGTACTGAGTCTGAATTTTTATATAACTCACCTGTTGAATTACATTAAGGCTTATAGTTATGCATAATTAACAGCCTGGCCACTTCGAGTGACAGCTGGGTGCCGTTACAGGCAGTTTGTCTTTTCTGCCGACTTTTAGATTAGCCGGGATGTGGCAGAGGCAGGACGGCCAACATGGCAATGGTCGAGGCCACCGCACTGAGCTTCGTAACGGCTCTTCAGAAACCTATGGGTGAAGTGGTGTGATTACTGCTTTATCCTTTAACTTCATATGCTTATATAGCATGACCTATAAGGGTCCATAGTGTTACATTTGTGTGTACCTTGGAGAACATAATGTCCCCTTATCTTTACACATGTGTTTGTAGGCTCTTGTGTGTATATATGTGTGTATGTGTGTGTGTGTGTATGTGTGTGTGTGTGTTGGGCCCATTGCTCCACTGATGTGTTGAGCCCATATGGCCGGCAGGTTGGATGGTCCTGGAACAGTCCATTATGTGGTGATTTGGCAGCGCACACACCGTTACCTCCGCTACCCTTTCGTTCCCTTCACACTCCTGCATGGATGATGTGGCGCAACACACGTGCTGTTGCTTGAAGGTTTGTTTATGAGTTTTTGACTGCAGTTTGCTGCAGTGTGTGTGTGTAGGCGTATGTGTGTGTGTGTGTGAGGTAACGAGGCGTCCAGTGTGTGGGAGTGTGTCCTGCCAGGAGAGTGTGTGTCCTCCGAGCGGGCATATGGACACAGAGACGGCCATCAGCCAGCCTGGCTCAGGTTGCTGCTACCTCTCTGTCACCTCCTGGACTACAGCAGATGCCACATCGGCATGGACGGAGGAGAAGATAACACACATGCACACACAAACACACACAAATGCAGGATGCAAAGCAAGACAATGACCTTACTCGACCAATATAAAGAAATATATTCCTACTCTGTGGCTTTTTGTACCTAAAACCACAGAGGAAATACATTAACATATTGGTGCCTCGATAATATAACTCTCATCCCATTCGTCAAAATGAGTACTTTCACTAATGCACCACTGTTAATTCTTTCTGGCAAAAAAACTTGTGACATTATTGCCACTAAATCGAAACCCCTTTCCATCTGCTGCATGCGGTCGAGCCGAATAAAGTCGGATAGATTTTGTTAGATAATTTATTCCACGGGGTAGCGCCCCCATGACACAGAGCAGCAGACAGAAAAACAACAACACGATCGCAAGGTCATGTATCAAAATAACAGCACTTTTGTCAGGAGGACTGATGTGCTGGCGGTTTTTTAACTGTGGTCATGATTCTATTTCTAAAACAAGGTGAAACTTTTTGGAAGAGAGTATGTGTTCACCCCTTCCCCCCCGGCTGTGCACCGAGCTGTATGTTCATTTGTAACGGTAAGGGCAGAGGAGCACCGCTGTCACAGCAGTCCCGCTCATACATCTGCACACAGAAACACTCAAAGGCACATAAATACACATATCATGGTGAGCTATAGTATGGCTTTTTGTTAGAGATGAGTGTATCATCACAATATTCTCACATGAGACAAGATATCACTGTAAGATGAGCTCATCAACAGCTTCCTGTAACTTTAATGTCCCCTCCGACCGTAGGACAACTGAACACTGACAATGAATGTGATGCATCACCTCACTGTTTTACCTCATATCACTCCACCAACCCAAAAGGTGTACCATAATATATAGTTCCTGTTCCTGTACAAGTAATTACCATTAATCAAATTATGCCAATTGTCTGACTAAAGCTGATAAAAATAAGATAATCTACAAATAAATATCATAGTAACTGGAGAACATAGTTCGTAGTGTATGTCATGTGGTTTAAATGATAGTTTCCAATTCAAAAATATTGCAAGCTGAAGGACATTTACCACTGAAGACTGTCATAATTTAATATTTAGTTGTTTTTGGTTTATTTGAGTCATTTTTTCAGTTTCTGTTTGATATTCAGAGGCTCAAATTTCGCAGGGAATAACACACTCAACACCACACATGCCAAAAAAGCTACAGAAGTGCAGAGTGGTTTGCAAAGGTACGAAGAGAATCCTACTAATGAGGAAGAGGCAGCGTCTACATCTGCACGCCTCGACGTACATACGACGACCTTGACATGCAAACACAAATATGTGAAATATATATACACGTTGGACTCGCACTACCACAGCCATCCGAATGTGCTTAGACAGACGTACAAAACTGAGCAGTGGAAGTGGGTCATATCTCTATGGGGCAGCAGGATAACAACAGAAATATATAAATATAACTGCGTCCTATCAGAATCATCCCACTGTCTGTCTGCACAAATGTAATTACACAGCGAGGGGTTGGAATACACATTGCTGTTTTTAGGGCATGAACATCCAGATTGCTCTTTTTTTTTTTTATGAAACAAGATGAAATATGGGGAACATTGGCAAGTAAACATTTTGTGTTTTGTGTGTGTGTGTGTGTGTGTGTGTGTGTGTGCATGGGGGTGGGGAGGTGAACAGGTCAAGCTGCTGTCTCGTCTTTTGTCCTTCTGGCGATGCCCGGCTGCATTACATATCAGACAAATGCGCACACGCTAATCGTTAAACGCACACACACACAGACGCACACAAGCGCTACATCCCCCACTACTTGACCTAGCCATTGGCCATTAACTGTCTACATGTATTGAGCACAACCATGACCTAATGGCTTCAAGGAAAGAAGGTCGGGGAGGGAGGAGGGGGCGTTAAAATCATTACCCACGTCGTAGAAAACGAGATGGCCAAGGGCAGAAGTTTCACGAGCCTCACTTGTGTTACTACACTAAGTTTGCGATATATTGAATTGGTTGCATCCAATAAATCCAAGATGTTCTTATTGGTCCAATGCCTGTTAATAGGATTCAGCTGACAATCAATCATGTGCACACACACACACACACACACACACACACACACACACACACAAACAGAGACTCGCACGCAATCCCACTCGCCCCCCTGCGGTACGCTAAGCTCCATCTCGGGCCGTGCTGGTGTCCCTTTGTGACGCAGCCTTTCCCTTTGTTGTTTGTACCGAGTGGATATACATGCTGGGCGTCCTTCAAGGCCTTTAGAAAAGTACAGAGGTGTCCAGCGAGGCGCCTGCCTGCCCTTTTTACACCCTCGCAGGGCCAAACATGGCTTCAAAGGCACCAAAAGCGAGGGTGAGATGAAACTGCGGCACGGAGAGAGTCGACTCGACTGGAATCTGTGAATAGGTTTTCTTCTTTTATAAAGGTGTAACAGGCAATGCTTTTGCCTGGGAAGCTTTCAAATATCTGAATGCATGAATGAATATCATGAAATAAAAAAGGTACAAGTAAAGGAGGGAAGCGAATGCAAGACGGCGAACAACACCTGTGCTTTTGTGGCACTGGCATACAGACAGAAAGACACGTACTAGGACTGTACGTACCTCCAGCTGTGATTTGCTTTTGTTCTCTTGTCTTGTGCTGTGCTGTGCTTTATTTACTGCCGTGTTGTTTATCTTTACAGATCACAAGTATGTGCCAGAAGGCTTTCCGCTATGTACAGCACATGACTCGATGAGCGATCCATCTTTCAGGACAAAGAGACATGCCATAGATGTCACAAATGCAGAGTAGCAGTGGCATAAGTAAAAGGTAGGAAGACAAAATTACAATATACATCAATGACCCACAGAAAAAAAGAGCTGGACAGTATCAAGAAACATCAAGAATTATAGAAGTTAAGCGTAGCGTACATATGAGCCTTTTTAAGTAGATTAAGTCGCCCATAAAGTTGGACACATTCCTTTTTTTTATTCCTATTTATACACATGGTTTACTTTTCAGTGATGTTGAGAGAAGATACACTTTATCTATCAAGAATAAATCACATTGTCACAATCATTTCATGAAAAGAGGCACAAATATTTTATTCCAATTTTATGGGCAACAGTGTATGTAAACATATAATACAATAATATAAGAATACAGACACTCTGCATTCTGAGTACTTCTGCTTTTTAATTTTCTTCACCTCATCACCTCACCCTGTCCCTCTGAGCATGAGGGAGGAACTATGCAGGCCTCAAAATGCACCGATGAACGGCCTCATCTGGAGCCAGGATTTAGTTTGTCTGTTCTGTGGATCTGTGGATGTAAAGGCTCATTTATAGTCACAAAAACACAACAATTCTTGTTTTCAGGTCACTGAAAACATAGCTTTGCATATTATATTCCATGTCTGTCATATTCCGTGAATAGAGCCCTGTAAATCTAACACACCGGACATTTTGAGTTTCTTCCACCGCTGCTATCACTACAGATTCTCCTGATACAGTCTGTTTATAACTGCTGCTGTAATGGACACTAAAGCTTCAACTATGTACACACCGCTCTGGTCTTTTATAGCTCCGGTTATGAATCGGAGTCTGATCTTACATTTGTTTTTTGTTTTTTATGGATTTCAAATATTTCCTCACACAATGGCCATTTAGAGAGGGCAATGATGATTTATAATGGGTCAAACATAGTAAAAAACCACACGCACACACATCTGTACAAGCCAGAAATATGTATCTGTGGATTGAATTGATTTCTCTCTCTCTCATTTGGGCCTTTCCCCATGGTAATTAAAAGGCTGTTTACTAGAGCCCCAGACAGAGGGCTGGCTACTATGGATGAGTGGACTTGCAGAGAAAAGAGATGAGGGCTGTCCAAAACGCTGCCAGTGCCAAAAACACTCTGGATGGTCCGCCGTTAGCCCAGCAACCCTACTCAGTGGCAGTGCCAAAGCCCCACACACACACACACACACACACACACACTTGCAGACACAGACAAGCACTCGGGTTGGTCGGCGGTGCCAGAATCACTCCTGGGGTGGAGGGTACATTAACTAATTGCTCAGCCCAGCTTTAGAGAGCACAACAGCATGAACGGGAGAGAGAGAGGAGTGGGAGAAGAGGCTGACATAAAGATGGAGGAGGAGGAGAGATGAAGAGTGGCATAATAAAGTGAAAAGAGTGATCAGGGTGACATGAATAGATGCAAAAAGAGAGGGAGAGAGACAGGCAGAAAGACAGACAGACAGGAGCTTGTTTACACGGGCATGAGTCCAATGCGGCATTAGGACGTAGGCCAGCAGCGGCAGGACAATGGAGCAGGCTGCAAGGCCATGTGTGTGTGTGTGTTATTTAGTTTGTGGCGTCTGGGACAAAGGGCCAGTGGGGTATTGAAGGATAGGGGGATTATAGGTCAGGCCAAAGAGAGAAAGACATGGGATTGGAGTGAGAGAGGAATAAAAGAACAGATCAGGGAGGCTCTGATTATCAACCCAAACAAACACAACACAGGTACAGACACCAGAGAGATGTGTCGAGACCCGCACACACAAACGGCATCGCCTGTTGCTTTAGGCTTCTTTCTGGCTCAGCTTCAGATGTGCTCCCTCTTTGCCCACGCTGCCCCCCCCAAGAAAGTAGACCCCTAGACCCTCACCGTAGCCCGCCTCACCCCCTCCCTCCCTCTCTCTTCATCCTAATACACAAAGGAGACCTACAAAACGAATCGGGCCAAACAAGTGTATGTATTGTTGCCGGCGGTTACGCAGAATGGCAAGGATTTGGCTACTTTGTGGGTTGCGAGGGCCCTTTGGAGAACTTCTACTGGGTATCTATGGTGATGAGAGTGAAAGAACATAACACTTTTCTTCACAAGAGTGTGTGTTCTCATGCATGCGTGTGTGTAGGAGGAGGAGGAGGGGGGGTGCTTTCCAAAGGCACAGAAACGCAGGTGTTGGTATCCTCCCGCACACTATTTCTTTGCTTTCTCTTTTGTTGTTGTTGTTTTGCTGCTCTTTGTTAACTTCTCCCTCCCGACCGTCTGAAAGGCTTGCGTCTGAAGCCAAAACCAGAAGAAAAAAAAAAATGCATTCACATGCTCACGCAACTCATCAACAGCGTTCGAGTCTGTGGAGTCGGCCACATTTAAAATAAGCCCAAATTAGTGAGGACTTGTTAGATGTGGGGAACTTTACAAATGCAAAAAAAATGCTTCGGTTTTTCCCAACATCCCTTCTCATTTGTCATGTTTGCTAGATGTATTAAAGGGAACTTGGTGTTCAAAAACAGTGTAAATGTCTCATACATTCATTTTATAGTTGCAAAATAAAAGCTACACTGTAACACCTTGATGCAGAACATCTGACGTTCCAAATATTAGTAAGAGATTAACTTGTTTCTTTTGTGAGTATCTCACAACTATGTGCACAGATCCATTCATCTGATTTATTAACAGTATCCAGTCAAGATTCAGTAAATGAGCTTTCTCAGTAATGAACATTTGTAAACGTCCTACTCATCTGCATTCTTCCCACACTCAGCCATTTTTATTGCGCCCATAGCGACGTGGATAGAGCGGGGCAACATATTTGTAAACTGAGATTGAACATATTAAACAGCGTAGTCATAAATCTGACAAAAATTATAGGACAAGCTGAGAGTTTACAGGCCATGCTAAGTTGTATTTAGTTACAGTGGTGCTTTAAGCCAAATGTGTGCATGCTGACATTTGTTAATTAGCTCTAAATAACAAAGTACAGCAGACGCTGATGAGATGGGAGGCATTTGGTGATAGAACGTATTGAACAATTTCATATAGATGATATTATATATGCAGAGATAGTGAAATGCTTGTGTTGAAGCCGCAGTTACAAGTATTACAAACACAAAACATACAAAAGGCATGAGGTAGATACAGTATAAATAAAGTCTAAGGAAAGAAGAACATATAGTTCTAACCATGTAAAAATATACAAAAGAATATATATATAATATATCTATATATATATATATATATAGATCTTGCCATCTACATGTACATCTTTTTCTACATGCTCAAAGCATCAAATTAGCCACACAGTAACAGACAAAACTAGTGAATAAGTTTCGAAATGAGATGTATTCATTTAAATATTTGGATATTAACAGATATTATGAACAATCAAGAGTAACTAAACTCTTTGTCCCCTACACTGCATGAAAATAACCATCAAATTTCACCTTTGAACACAACGAACCCTCCCCAAATTGGCCACTTTTCCGACGGAACATCTAATACCTCGTCCATTAGACAGTAAATATAGCCAGTAATGTTCCCCGTTCCCCCGGGGTGATTCAAACCTTGCAGAGGTAACGTTTTAGGTTATTTCAGCCTTCAGCACGTTGCTGGTGACGTCACGTCTGTTCGTGCACCCATAATGACCCTTCAGTTCGCGAGGGAGGGGAGCAGGTCCGACACGGGAAGACAAAAGTGGACGGCTGTGGAGGCTATTTCTTTGCCTGTAATTGCGCAGCACTTTTCAATGAAAGCTCTCCTGCTGTGTGACGCCCTTGAATGATGGGCACTGCGGTGCCCTACTTTGGACGGCCAGAGCTGCAGTTTTCACATTGAATGTGCCTATGTGTGTGTCTGGCGTGTGTATGTTCGGTTTGTGACTGACAAGCGAGATGATTCGAGCTGTCACAGGCATACAGAGCATTGTCGATGGCTTGTGTTCGGCCTGTGTATATGAAGGGAGATGTAATGTGTGTACGTATAATCCTCTAACACCATCTCTTTGTGTGTGTGTGTGTCTGTGGGGAGTGTATTGCGTACTTCCTCCAATTCTTTTCAGTGGATCTGTTTTCCTGCCATAGCTGGAGCTCAGGACAAGGTCGCATTACCACTGAAACACACACACACACACACACACACACACACAAACACAAATCTTGCTTCTTAATCCTCTTTTAGCAGGCGAGGCCCACCTGTTCACTCACATCTGCAATGACCCCATTTATTTGACGTGTCAATGGTGCATCTGTCTGGACTCCTGACTGTACATGTTAAGACGGAGAAGCTCCAGATACAGTACTCTACTCTTTGATCTCCTGACTTGTTGACCTTTGACCTGTAACCTAAAGCCCAGCTGTCTGATTGGCCCTCCTGGAAAGCAAGATAGCAGAGATAGATTTCTTTTCGCTCCATAGACAACAAGAAAACAACTTTCCATGACCTTAATGACTAATTGGGCCCTCTTGCTTCTTCTTCTTCTTCATCACTCTGCTGCTGCTTCTACACTGATGCGGGCTGTAATGACAGATAATCATTCTGGGAATTGGCAGAGAGAAGAAAAAAATAAATAAATCCAGTGGCGGAAGAAATTGCAGCGTCGGGCACCGAGCGGTCAGATTATAGGTGATCTGTGATTACAAGTAATGGCTTCGGAAAACACGCACAGACTGCACGCAGAGAAGCGGAGAAGTCGCACAATATACGTCGCACAAAAAGTCACTTCTGAAGCTATCATTAAGTGTTGATTATGGGGTGGGAAGCTTGCTGATTACCGAGGAAGAATGAGGAGGAATTTGCGTGTGTCATGAGGTAGATCCAATCTATAGTTACCGTTTGGGTGAGGTCACCTTCCCGTACGTCCAGGAAACCTATCTCTCTCTCTTACTTACTTACATGCACGTATAGACTTTCTCTTTTCTCTCTCCTCCCCTCTGCTTATTTGCCTTTTTCATTCCAGGGAGTGCACTGCTCCACTGTCAGAATTGATTTGTAGCACTCCTGCTGCACTATTAGCTCTGAAAAAAGAAGAAAAAAAAAGACTCCAAACCGGTTCAACAACTTCCCTACGAGTTTCATCTCACGTCTCATTTTGCTAAGCTGCAAAGTATTGACTCACGTACTGAAATAACATTGATCTTTATTACAGTAATAATGACTTTTTTTTCCCTCCCCTCGCCCAACCTGCAATAAAGGTCTTCAATATTGTGCTCAATATCCTGAAGCTAAAAAAACGTGTGAAACAAGAAATACAGAGAAATGAGCGGTTCGAGCGTTGGCTGTATCATCTTCTCTTACTGAGCAGATTAATGCTGAAACACAGTGCAACCATATGTCAGTGTATCCTTAAAAGAACGGCAGGAAAATGTATTTTCCCTCAGCGAAGGATGGATGTTGACACTATTTGTTATTCTTGTGCAAATCACACAATTAACTCTATTTGACTTGATCTTGATTTCTTAATCTTCCTACAGTGCAGGAAAGTCTATTAAATGTTAGAAAGTAACTCAATACATTTACTTAAAGGTCCAGTGTATAAGATTTAGGAGGTCCTATGTCCAAAAAGGAATATAATATGCATAACTATGCTTTCATCTTTCATCCAGTTTCATTTGAAAATAAGAATCATTATGTCTTTATTGCCTTATAATAAGGCTTTTATATCTACAGACGCTGCTGGTCCTCTGTTGTCCGCCATTCTGCACCACCATGTTTCTATGTATCCTAAAACAGACAAACTATAAAGAGGGTGTTTCGCATTTTTGCAAATGTTTCGCAGTCAACCGTAGTTTCTTCTTTTATACTAGGTACGGGAGGGCGAGTAGAGAGGGTTGCAATTCACAACTACACCGCTAGATGTCACTAAATCCTACACACTGGACCTTTAAGTACAACTTCACTCCAGTATTTTCTTTTTCTGCTACTTTGCTTCTACTTCATTCTATAATATTGTACCAAATACTCATAACTCACTTTAAAATTTTAATTTTCAAGTTACTCTGTGACTTTATAATTCACAAGCTACCCAGCAGTATATAAAGTCATTTAAAAAAAAGGTTTACCTTTAGCAGCTGCAACATTAAAGTTCATTGTAGGTACTTTATTTTGATGATAAATAATATACATATATAATATTCCTACACTGTGGTATTGCTGCTTTCACTTAAATAAAAGATAGAAGAACTGCTTGAGTTTATTCCTGTTTGTGGTGTCCAACAAGCTGACAAAGTGTATTTACAGTCATGACACAGTCGCACAACGTTGTTATGTCACCATCCAGGCCATGAGTTGCTTGAGTCAGTAAATGTGTTATTAACACAAAATCAGTACGGATGCACAAATGACAGATGTAGCGAGTGATCAAATACACCCATACATGGTCACACTCTATGTCTGTGGCAGTAAATCATTAAAATAGATAGCATTTGTGCACACGCATACAAATACACACTGTCACACACACGCTAACACCTGTTGCTGTGGGGAGGCCATTTCAGGGCATGCTGGGGAACCTCACCATCGTCATAAACTTTGCCATTACACGAGATGATACAGGATACAGATGTTGCATCACGCATACCCTGTCAGTTACCCCCCCCCACAAAAAAAAAACACACCAACACACGCAACACAAGTATTCATGGGTAACCAGGTGTGTGTTAGGTCATATCAAAGTTTAGTCATCCGCACACACATCTGTTTAAATACGTACAAATACACACATTTTCCATGACCAAACAGCAGCTGTGAAACAACTCTAAAGTGGCGTTTTCTTTCGCATTATCTTTCATTTCATTTTATTCTAGGATATACATACCCTGACTACACTGATACTGACTACACTGAAACTACACTGTAATATTGCGTGTATTTTGCAATACGTTGTAATGTGTGTGGAAGGTCCAAGCCTTTTCATTACGCGTCAACGGGATATGACTGGACATGAGTCACGGTCTACCGCAGAACTGTTACACCATGTCAGGAGGTGAAACGTGAAAGCAGTTGTCATGACAATAAATAAAAGAGAACAAACAGAAAAACTTGATGAATGACGTGAAAGGTGCATATGAATTGAGGACGTGTTCCTGCAATTCAATTAAGGATTTAGATGACCTTTTTATGGAACGTCATCTTACAGCCGTCGTCATCGCTGGCCGGAGTTTGAGTTTCCAACAGATGGGTTGAGAGCCAACGAGCTCAAGAGTGAATCTTCAGACTAATCCTATTTTTGAAGTTACTTATTTTGACAGGCTGTTTTGGTTTGTAAGTGTTTTATTAGTTAAAAACTCAATATGAATGTCATTATTTAGAGTAAAAGCTGTAAAATAGCAACTTTACTAGCAGTGAAAGTTAAACATTAAAGATTTCTTTATTGCCACAAAATTCAGGTGCATGTAAAAACCAGGCTCAGTATAGAATAAAACAATTAAAAAATAAGTAATAAATAGATAATAAATACTCTTGGTGGAGGTTTTTTGCTGTACTCTTCGTTGATCCATGTTTCCGTGTCCCGGTGGATTCCAGGATTACAGATAGAAACAAAAAGGAAGTGATCCTCCGCACAACGTAAAGTGTAGGCGAATTGAAGATTATTGCTTACGCAGTGGTTGCTAATGAGGAAGCTACTCGCTACTCGTTGGTCTTTTTCCGGAGACACAGCTGCTTTTTCCACTGGTTTGAAAGGTCAGAGGTCACATTTAGAGATAAAGGCCTTTCTCTGCTGTGGGATCAGAGCTCTATTCATGTGGAACGGGGAGTACGAAGACCCTGGGTTTCCTGTCTCCTCACCAAATCATCCTCAAAGGATCACACAGTGTGTGTGTGTGCATGTGTGTGTGTGTGACCTTTTCAGAGATGTGGCAGTACACATTCATGCGAATCACACCCACCTTTTCGTTGGTAGATAGTACTGTTCATGTCTGCACATGTCACGAAACACTCCCTGAGATGACTTGCATGTGTTTTGCGAGATGCTCTGAATTGTTGTGTGTGTGTGTGTTTGTGTGTGTGTGTGTGTGTGAAGGGAAGTTTTGCAAATTATTCCTCGGCATTGTCATGCGGGGATTACGTGTACAGTGACTATTACAGAATGTTCATTATTCCGATCACCAATTATTTTAATCAAGCCATCAATCACTGAGAACAAATCTGAATCTGAATTTTTAGTGAAAACACAAACATTTCCAAGTTTATCCCGAGGGTGATGAAAGACATCTGGTGAGTTTTTATGTAACTCACAAATGGGTGTGAATTCTTTTCACCTAACCAGTTTCTATCCATATCCGTGCAGATGTCTGAACTAAAACACTCTCCAAAGAGGCGTTCAAAGCCACTGAGGCCTGAAACGGAGAACAAACCGACGAAAGCCGACCTTTCTTTGTGATCGAGGATCGTGAGAGACGGATGAGAGACGGATTGGAAAGGAGACAGAGGGCTTCTATGACTCTCTGACAGCTGAGGTTGTTTGTGGAAACCTGAGAAACGGGAGATGGGATCAGCTTTCCAAACAAGGGGGTTTTCAGCACAACAGGTGACGGCTATGCCTGTCCATACCATCCATGTAATCACACACACACACTCTCACACACTCCTTTTGCCGCATCGGGGTTTGCTCTTATCAGATCAGGGAACAATAAGGAAGGAGAGAGGAAAAGGAGGAGGGTCAGTGAACAAACAGAAGGAGGAAGAAAGTTTAATTTGTCTGGAGGTTGTGAACAAAAAGTTCTTCGACTCTATGAGCTATTTTAATCAACCTTAAGCTGGGAAACGCAGCAAAACAGACCGAAACTACACAAAGGCAAGAATGTTAAGAACTTTCGGCGCATGGGGAGAGATAAAGAAATAGCTAAAGTTTGATGGAGGCCGGAGGGTGTTGTTGACATGCAGGGTGGGTGTCTATGCCTCATTGTCTGCCCCATCTGTCTGGCTTTATCTCTGCTTACCAACCCCCCTGGCCTCGCCACCTCCTCCTTCTCCTCCTCCTCCTCCTCCTGTGCTTTCCCTCCCCCGCCATCAGCTCACACCCTCCATTGTACCGCGGTCAAAAACCTCCCTGCACGCTGGCAGACGACCAGGGGGCTTCCAACTCCACAGCAACTGGTGGCATTGTTCACATGCGCGGCGCGCATATGTGCACGGCTTCCTGCTCGTCTGCAATGTACACGCTCACGCAGACTGCGAGCATCTGCTGGGACTGGAGGCATAAACCAGACAGACACATTGATATGCATCAGATGGCTGAAACGTTGTTTGGGACACAGTGTGGCCTTAATTTGTGCTGAAAATAGTTGAATAATTGATTAACGTTCGCTGCTTCATGGCTCATAAATTCGAGGATTTGAGAAGCGGGATTTTATAGATGTGGAATCAGTTTGAAGATGTCTCACTTGGCTTTAGGATTCTTCTGACAGTCTATTTTTATTGGGGTTTTTTAAAAACATGTTATGACATTAAATGATTTTTTGTAACAACTCAGGAA
This sequence comes from Larimichthys crocea, assembly GCF_000972845.2. Classification (NCBI taxonomy): domain Eukaryota; kingdom Metazoa; phylum Chordata; class Actinopteri; family Sciaenidae; genus Larimichthys; species Larimichthys crocea. Next base: position 238,459 of record NC_040030.1, on the reverse strand, counting down.
ACTAGTTATTAGTTGCAGCACAAGACTGAGAAAAAGATAATTACAGACATTTTTTGTCTATCTCATGTCAAATCAAGTCCATTTTTTAATTTTATTATATAGCCCATAATCACACTTCTCATTTGCATCATTTCAAGTGGTAACTGTTTAAAAAAAAAGTAATTTTAGACAATAAACATTGATTAAACGTCACTTAAACATCTATTAAATATGAAGCTGGAAGCGAAACCAGCATTCACAAGTGAACATGTCATATCTCGTTTGTTCAATCTGTACATAAACAAAATGAGGTTTCCGTCATATGCGTGCTATAACTATCTTTTAGCACACTGTTGCCAGGCTATCTGCCACCTGCTCGCAGTTTTCACGCTGCCTCTCTAATACATGAGCGTATCAATCTTCTCATCTCACTTTCAAGTACAAAATTAAATGAGCATATTTCCCCCCAAAAAACTACAGAGAACTACTAAAATATTTATTTTCCATAACATCATTTCCACATTTCGCCAAGCATTGCTCCGGGTAAGAAAAAAAACAACAACCCTAATGAGTGCAGTATTATTTGCTGTTAACTTCCATCTCCTCCCTCCCCTGTGGCAAACACACAGGAACAATACACAGACACCTATCAGTGCAGCATATAGGGATAGCTCATAAACAAAGCTGTGGCACACAGAGGGAAGATAAACATTGTTTTGGATGACATCAAAGATGTCCTTGGTGAGGTGCTGGGATGCGGGAGAGGAAGAGTTTAGTCTTTCTCTTTGAACAGGTTTTGTTGTTGGCAGGAACCATGTGGGTCTCCCTTTGTTTGGCTCCCATATTGAATTCTGTGATGAAGAAAACAAAAAGATTGTAAAAACACCCTCGCTGTGGATACCTCGGCTGAAGTTACTTGAGCAGGTTTGTTCCAAGTTGGCAAAATTAAAAAAACGCTTGGAGACTTTGGTTCCCGGGAAAAGCTATGAGAACATGCACAAACACATCAGACGTGATACTTAAAACTCTTACTGACTCTGTCTTAAGCTCATTGTGAAATGCACAAGGCATTAAACCATGCTCTCGGTCACGTCGGATCTGTCTCCTGACAGACATGAACAAATGGAGACACGAGTAACTGTATCTGATCTTGTTCCTATCACAACCAGGGTCCCACATCAGCCAGATTTTGGCCTTATTCATCATAAAACGATGAGTTAAACAAAGTAAACCAAATGTTCATGCCCCCTCCATTTCACTGATGATCCCTTTTCGCTTAATGTCCAGACAAAACTAGTTAGTGGCAACGAGTGGCACACAAGCTGTGTGTGCATTCGATTTGCATATTTGCCATCAATGTTGGCAGAAACGGTGGAAATGTGCAAATAAAGGAGTGCTCAATGCAAATACACTGAATGAGGAAAAAAACGAGCAACAAAGCTCACGGCACCGCTTCAAATAACTCGTGTTTACGTTGTGATGTAAGGTTTTTGTCACCTCTATTGATTCAATCATTCATTTATCCAGAGAAAGTGCCGATTTGATGGACTACAAACGAAGCATAAACGTGCTAATAAACGTTGATATGGCGATAAATGAACAAGATGGTTACGACTCGCAGGCAGACAGCAGATCCCTGCCTCTGTTTGTGCTGACAAAGACACAGATGGATACACACATAAATACACACACCCATGCACGCCATCTGACAACCCGTTTGCTGATACTTAAAAGACAGTGCAGTCCTTTTCCTCCCACCCACCCAATAATTTAATGGATTCAAAAAGTAGGCCAAGCGTATGCAGCCGCAGTCAAAGACTGCTTTCATGTTCCAGAATTACCGCTGCAGTTTACACGGTGGATATACAGAGCGTAAGATTTCCATTTTTACCCTTATAGAGGGAGGGGGGGCGAGAAAGGAAACAAGAGACAAACAGGAACTGAAAGAGGAGCTTTCATATTCTATCTCAAAATGTGGACTAAAGTGCACGGTGGATCATTTTTAAGGATTTATTTCATGGTAGAAATAAAAGTAGATAGAAAATAAATCCAATTTAACTGCTATTATAACTTCTTATCGTGCATCTAGCAGCTTGTTGCTTCCATCAGGCCTCTCAGATGGTCACAGTGGCCTGTGTTTGACATTTCTAAGAAAAAAAACTCCTAGACAAAAATCTCTTGTCTCTCTTTTTCCGGGTCATTTGGCGCACACTGGATTTCTAGGTTTTGGCAAAGTGAGCTATGGCAGGATGTGAACCACAGCTGCCTATTGTGTATTTCAGTACCAATCGCCGTGCAGAGACAGAAGTATGCGAGGGAAGGACAGAGCGAAACAAGAGGACAGAGAAAGAAAACCATTTTCTTTTTTTCTTTTTTGGGAGAGGTCAGCACTTCTTGACAGGGAGTGGAGTGGCTTTTTCACAGAAATGCGGCTGCAGTTGTTTTCGGTTGCTGATGCACTCGGAGGTTCGAAAACAACCCCAGCTGTGGTGGAGAGTCATCGAGGAGCCAAATGCTAGGCGGCATGCTGGGAGAGAAAGACAGAGAGACAGACAGAGAGAGAGAGAGAGACAGGAGTGAAACAATTTCACAGAGTGGATAGAGTGAGGAGGAGAGTGCAGGAGAGACATGGAGGGAGAAGAAAGGATTATGAAGGGTAGCAGATGTTTCCCTTATGAGTGTTATTAAAAGTTGAATCCCTCTACCCACACACACTCTCAATCATGTGTTCACTGTGATATAGGCCAGTGGAGCGCTCTGTAAACTGTGGTTACTTACATTAAACAAGCGCGCACGAGTCTACATATGGAAGTATGTGTCTGTGTGTGAAGAATTCACGTTTCAAAGCAGCATGTGATGCGGCCGTGCATACGTGTATCTTTACCCTCAAAGTCTTTATTTACAATCTGAGGAAGGAACAGCGTCCTCTGCCTCCGTGCACTTGTGGGTGTTTGTGAGTGCGTGGGAGTACTGTACGTTCTTTCCCCCCCCCCGCTCATGACACACGTAGGCCAACGGAGAGCGCAGGCAAACGCAGGAATGTGTGGCGCGGCTCCAGCTGAGAATGCTCAAAAATCCTATTAGAACTAGTCCGAATGCAGGCCGAGGGGTTGCGGCACATATAGTACCCCCGCCCCCCTTCAACCACAACCCAACAGCTGCGATGTGGGTGGTGGAGTCTGTGTGTGTGTGTGTGTCCTCCTCAGGCCTCTGTCGATATCTTTCTTTTTAGGGGAAAGATGGAGAAAGTAGCACTGACTGTACAAAATATTACAGAAATCCACCTAATACTGAGCCGCGGCTCGATATATCAAATGTTATGAATCCTTTTCTCTTTCTCTGCATCTCCCCCCCTGCTGTGATATCATTTTAATAAGTGAAATCAATAAGGGATAATGGATTCGCCGCAGTAGAAATAGTGGGTGTCTGTAATATTTCCAACTGTTAAAATGAATAAAGAGAAAAGGCCCGTCCCTGTGGCTTCTCTACTGTCTTACGTTTTATCATCGTTTTTCCCACACTATCGTTCTTTTTTCTCTCTCTCTCTCTCTTCCAGACTCTGATTTGCAGCCAATGGCCTCCAGCTGCTTCGTCTGTCTCCAGGTACCTCTGGAAAAGCTCTATAACTCTGAACTGGCAACGCCGCAAAATGGTTTACAATCACTGCTGAAGAGCAGGAGGAGATGATAATGGAGTGTATACAGCAACATGAAATACACCTCCTTTCCATCTGCATCCCATGGCACACTTAAACCTTCCCTCTATTAACCCACTGTCTGTATCTCCATGCTGCTCCATATATAACTGTAAGACAACCCAGAGTTTTATTCTCCACATAAGCAATTTTAGACACACAGTCCCACCCCCTACTGGCTTTCATTGCTCAGTGTAATTCCTCGTCTGTGACTTCTTTCATCATGCCGTCTGAAGAGCTGAAACATGACACCGGGGTATCACCCATCCAATTTTAAGCTACTACTACAAGTAATATTTGAGCCCTTTCAAGGACAAAAGATTATTTTTCATAAATTATGGGAGGATTTGACAGTGCATATGTGGTTCTGGCCCTGCGTGGAAAAAAAACTCTTTCAGCATTCATTTCAATGAGGCCTGTCCAGGCAGAAAAAAGCAGCAACACAGAGGCAACCCCAAAAAGGCAACGTACCCATGCAGCACAACTTCATGCTCAAAAGGCCAATCAAATACATTCAAGTACACGTCGTTTCTGGTGGGTTTATGCGTAACATGGACAACTGCGTACCTTGCGATCCTAGAGAGAACAGATCAAGGAAAGAAAACTTTAAAACTTGTGCTACAACTCGCTCATCCTAGAGCCCACAGCGTTGAAACTCCAGATGCAGGTCGAGGCCTGTCAGATTGACACTCCGGCTGATCACGGATCATGTTTCATCTTTTATGGAGACCAAACCAAATAAAAAAAATGTTGAATGTTTGTAGGTTAGTGGAGCAGTTAGGCCAGCTTAAAAAAAAAAAAGGGGACAGCATCAGTATCATATTTGATAAACACCTCAGGAAAAAAACGGGAAAGGAAACATTCAGACTGGCTAACAAAGCATTATGCAAACTTCAACGCTCTGCCATCGAGTTTATAGGAAATCATAAAGTTCGGGTTACCACGCATAACCTTTATTATTTGTCTAATTGCAGCTTGTTTACTTTTCATGTTGTATATGAGTAATGAGTAACATATTAGAGCCGTGGGGAAATTAGTCTGCTGCAGTTACTCATTAAGCTGCCCTTCTTATGTGGGTCACGGTTGTTGTTGTTGTTTTTTTTTTGCACGATAAATGTTTTTGCCACCGCTTTTATCGTTCATATCTCACCGCCACAGGAGTCAGAATATCACCAGGAGACACAAACATACCCAACTCAATGGAATGTTTGCGATAAATAAATTAGGTTGTGTCGTTACTATCATCATTACTGGATACTGTTTCTATTTTAAGTCCCTTGCTGGTAAAGAAAGTGTCTCTTTCGTAAAAAACAAACACTGAAAATGAAATCATCGATAAATGAAATACACGCTCATAGTTCTGCGTCTCCATAAGCTCAGACTTGATTTTCCGCTCTTTATCTCCTTGTTGTGATGAAGCTGCGAGGCCGAGTGTGTGTGTGTGTGTGTGTTGTTGTGAAGTACGCTTATGGAGAGCTGCACGTAATTAAGTTCCCTTTTTTTTCACACGGGCACAGTGTGTTCTGTACATTTCACGCCTGTGTGTTTGCGCGAACACGTGGATGCTGCTGACTGTTACGTACGTATGGGTGTTTTGAAGCCGTTTATATAAAGAGCGTGTGTGTGTGTGTGTGTGTGTGTGTGTGTTTTCACACAGCTGTGTTCATAGTGGTGCAGAAGAAGGGACACATATCTTCCTGTCAGCTGTTTTCTTTCTTGCACTCTCAGTATATTTCCCTCTCAGTCCTCATTCAGACTATGCCTCTTGTGCATTTCTCGACCCCCCCAATTTATTTCTGCGCCTAATCTCTAATTCACTTTAATTCCCGTTCTCATCCTTCCTCGATTCCCTTCACTAAATCATCCTTTATCTCCTCATTACATCTCTCCGGTGTTGCCTCTCGCTTGCGAACAACACAAACAGGAAACAGCTGAGGCGTTGTGTTCTCTTGCCTTTTTCCTGTCAGTTTCTCAGAAAAACTAAACCAAACCACCAGAAACCAAGCCAACCAACTCCACCGAGCCGCGCAGCGAGACGAGTCAGGCGCAGCAGGTTGATCATGTGGGTTGGAGGTTTTTTTCGCAAAGTGTTTACAAGCAGCGTGGGCTTTAAATGAACACGTGCTTCCTGTGCACGAGCAAGCATGTTTTTGTGTCGCTTCTGCTGCATGTAGTTGTGAAATGATTTCACAAGAGGATTAACAGGCTGGACAGAATCTTCAGAAAATGTTGATGTGTGTGCACGCTGTAACGCAACAGCAGCTCCGAGTCAAAAACAGAAAGAATTTGAGGATGTGAACCTTGTGTTTTGGTGGTTGTGAAATGGCTGCTGTCCCAATGCCTCTCTCACTCTGGGATTTTTTTTTCTGTGATGCAAGTGACCTTCAATACGTGTTTGTTTGAACGACCTGTCCACACGTATGAGCACAGCATTGTGGACACCTCTGTCATTTTTTTTTTATACAAACTAAATGTGTGTGTGTTTGAACGCATGTGTGTGTGTGTGTGTGTGTTTACACACTCTCACACCTCCGTGTGTGTGGCCTGACCTCCTGCAGAGGGCCTCTTGCTAAAGCCCCAAGGCTAGGTTATATTTAGGTGGATGTGTTTTTTTTTTTTTTTTTTTTGCTCCTTCTCTCTCCCTCTGAGTGGGTGAGAGTGTTGCCTACTGGTTGGGAGAGGCCGAACCACAGGAATATGTTGCCTCCGTGTCTGACCACGGACTTTTCAGATAACCATATGTGGGAGAATACAAACGGATGAAGACATGAGCGGCGGTTATCATTAGTACGCTTGTTGGTATCACTGCTGCTGCCTCGAAACGTAATGTGGGGACAGACTCTAAAAACATAAAGTTAAAATAAAAATAATAAAAATAAAGTTTTAAATTTGTTTCTTTAAAAGTTGGTCGGCTCCGGTTGTCCTTTTTAACAATCTAAATTCCCCTTTGAGAGATTTCCTCTCAGCGGAGCCTCTCGGATAATCATCACCCATCTCGTCTATGGGGTGGTTTAGCGTCTTTCAGCTAATTGTTTTGGTTTTTACGGCCTGGTGCAGCGCTCTCTTTAATTTTCTTTCCAACTCCAGCAATCATAAGGAAGCTGTCGGCCCCCAACAACACAAACAAGCAAACGGAGTCAGCAAACACATTTAGCTGCTAATGAGCCAGATATTTCTCTGAGGAGTCGGTGGAAACCAAAGCAGAGATAAAAAATATTGGACATGACTCTAAATTAATGCTAATGTCGCCCCGTGTGGGCTGGATGTGTAAAAATAATACTGCTTTTACACTATTATATATTTAATTTATGGATGTTAGTTTAAATTAAGCTGAAAAACAATGTTTGGTATGTCAGATAGCTTTAAACACTACGATCCCCTTGAACGTGAGTTGCAATGGGCGTGAACACAGTAGCAACATGAAAACAACTTTTTATTTTTTTGCAATTTTACCCTCCATTAGTGATGCATGCATTAAAATATTAAGCCTGTGGATGCTCATTGGGAGCAGCAGTCACTTCTCTTTGTAAGTTTTTATGTACTTGAGTTTGTATCAAAGAACCAAATATTTTCTAAAGCAGTTGCTCATCTTTTATATGAACGATTCAGCTTAAATTCCCAAACTTAGAGAGTGCTCCGGCAATCAGTCGTATATAACGTATATAGTCGTATATAACACTGTATATTCATAAAGTGAACAGAACATATATTATAGGAACCCTAAAGCTTTGCCCTCAACTCTCTTGCTGTTTATCCTCTCATTTGTTTCTCTTTCTTTCTTCCTTAGTCAGACACACAAACATTTAAGCCATGAAAACACAAGGGTGCCCGTGCATACAAAGGCACACTCTGTCACATGATTCCCACTGAGACCCCCTACCTTACCCCAATAAGGCCTGGTGCCAGACTCTGGAATGAAATCCTCTGCTTGTGGGAGTGTGAGCTGACAGGTGACACCGCCGACTTGGAGAAGGAGGGATAAAGATAGACGGGAGGGCGAGGTGGCGGAGAGGGTATGAAGGCGGGGAGGGAAGGAGGGGGTTGAAGAGAAGAATCTGAGCAAAAAGGGAAGACATAGCTAGAGAGGGGGATATGGGTGAGTAATGAGATAATCTATTTTTGCATTCAGGAAGTAGAGAGGTGCTGAAGATAGACCGTGAAGAGATACAGATCAAATCACGCGCTCTTACTTTTAGACTCACCTTCTCAGTTGCCATAAAAAGGTATCTTTACTCCCCATACAGGAAAGTACAAGACCTGCCTGCTTCGCTTACAGTTGTGTCTCGCCAACCAGAAGCGCTTACTGCTGCAAAACACACATTGAAATACACATTTTGCTTAAATTATGTATAAAAACACAATTCAGAGAAGCATTTCGCTTCACATGACAGATGAAAAGTCCAGTTATTCAACATTATTAAACTTTACAGTTGACAGTCATTGTTTCTGCCAGCGGGCTTTCTTTGTTTGTTACTCAAAATTATGATTTGGTTATCAAAATAGTTGGCAATTCATTTCATAGTTGACTGTATTATTATATGCTGCAGCTCCAAACCAAGGTAACATGCCTGAAGTGAAGGGGACCTACTAACTACCATGCTACTAAGCTACATTAACTTCCTCCATTTTGGTTTCTTCCTCTGGTTCTCTCTTCACAAAGGTCAGTGCTGACAAGACAGTATGAAACCTTTTCCTTTGCTTGGACTGTAGAGTTCGTTAGAATACCAGGCAACTAATTATCTTAAAAAAAACACGTATCTTCTTTTGTGCTACAAAATATAAACAGAAACTACCATTTAAAGTAAAAGTACGTGGTACTAAGTAAGTACAAGGCCATAATACAGCCAATACACTGTATATCCACATAGACATATATGAATTTTACATTTTAAAACAGTGTTGAGTGAAATAAATACATGAACATGACAAATAACAGCTAGGATAGGATTCCAGAAGCCCGTAACGTCACTATATGAGCACAAAAGCAGCCTTTCCACTATTTAACTGTCACACTATAAGTAACCTCTCCCCCACTCCTCCCTCGTTCGGTCCACCCAGCATTACGTGGCCCGGCCTAAGCTGGAAGTCTTTGTCCCCACTGTCTTCTATTTCGTCCATTGTCCCTGTATAGATGCTGGTGGGAAGGGCGTGTGCGGCAAAGGGGCAAAGCAGATGTCAGTGCTGAGGATGAATAGTGCCCTGAGGGAGCGAGGAGAGATAGCTGGTATAGCCTATATACCCTGGAGACCCTCACAGGCAGGGAAGGGATCTGTTTCAAATAGGAATCAACTTGTCCTTGGCTTCTGAATGACGCACACGCTCTCACTAATAAAGTGGAGAAGCAGTGGAAAAACACCGCACAGCTGTGACTTTCAGTTGTACAGATCATCATGTTTGATGCATTTGATAAAGAGTCCGTACCAGAAACTTACAAAGAAGGCGACAATAAAACAGCCGGGGATGCCAGGCAACCCCTTTTTTGCACCTGACTTTGAGAAGTGGCGAAGTACCCCAAAATACACACAAAGCCCACAGTGTGAGGCGCATTCACTGGAAAAAAAAAAAAAAGCACTGTGTGACTTATGCAGCTGCGGCATAGCTTTTGTCCTTTGAGCCGGGGAGCATAAACACACACACACACACACACACACTCTGCAGGAGGGCTACCCCTGTCATCCTGCTGGCAATAAAGCGGGTCCCAGATGTCTGCCTCCCCCTCCCTGTTAGCAGACACACAAGCTCACACTGTCACTCACCGTGCCTTTGTTCTCAGACAGGAACATATTGCTTGTACACATCATTCAGATTCAGTGTGTACATGAATGCTGCCACAGAGCTGACATAAATAAAGAAGCAGGGAGAAATTCAGTCGAAGCTGAGGTCAAAAACTTTTTTTGGAGACGAAGGTGGCCTGACTTTGTTATTACACAACTTTACAGTATCACCACATCGGACGAGAAAAATCTCAAAAGTATTCCTCTTATCTCTTAACGATAGTCAGCCACACCTCCCGGGGCTTTCTACATAATCAAACTATCTCTCACAGAGTACAGAGTAACCTCTGTTGCTATGTGAGTGGGAGGGGAGGGCAGAAAATATGTTACACTGCCGTTTCATCAGTGCCAAGCTGAAACTCTAATGCAATTCTTAGATGACAATTTGATGATCTCCTGACATGCGCCGCAATGGAACTTGGAACAGAGCGATTGATTTAGTCACACCAAAAGACATGAACGCTGATGTCTTGTCTTGAATTTACATAAAATTATAACGAGGAGATCATTTCCATAATTTGACCTGCCCTAGGGATATTTTTCGGATGAGCTGAGCTTCTTTTTTGGAAATGTGTTTCGGTAAAAAAAGAAAAAATCACATCGAAATGTTCGTTTCTGCTGGAGCACACAGATTTGCAATCCACTTCTTTATTTTTCAGAGATGGAAAAAAAAAAAAAAAGACATGTCAAAACAACTTGCTAAAATGAGTCATTGCAAAAGTCTGTCCAAAGAGGATTGCAAAATCCTGCAAAATCTGGATCACTTTTTTTTATTTTTTATATGCATTGACTTCCCCTCCCTTCCTACAAAAACAAACCACACTGATCCGTATACTCAGACACAACCTGGGAATCTTTGACCTGCTTCCAGAGAACAAACAGGAAAAAATGAAGGAGGGTGCAAGCACAAAAATTTGGCCCTGGTATGTGTAAGAAAAGAGGCCTGAGTGAAATCTTCCATTGTGTTTTATGCTGACACACTACTACAATACCCACACTCCCCAGCTGCTGAGGCCTCTTGCGAGCCAGTGTTTGGAGAGGTAAAGCCCGACTTTAACCACAAGCTCAGTCACCTTCCCTCTCCGTGCCCTCCGCTCCCCCCCGACGCCCTCGGCTCCTGCTAAACCAGCTCTTCTCGTTCCCTTCCTTTGTCTGTGTGTCAAAACGAGCCAAATGTTTTTCTTTTTCCGCCTGCTGCTAAGCAACCTGGGGGATTCAGAGTGCTGCAAAGGATTGCAGTCTTAATCCAAACTCTCGGTTTTGCAGAGTCAGCTGGTTCGGGTGCAGCCGGTATTGTGCATATCGGTGCCCTGGCAGAGTTAGCAGAGTTTCTGAGAGAATCCTCGCTAACGGTACCATCTGTCAAATCCTATCGTTTAAAAGGAGGCGGAAGCACCGGAAGCTCCGTTTGGACAGAGATTGGAACACTGAGTTTTATTCCAAAAAACGTCACGAGCACTTGGGAATGGCAGTGACTGGATTTGTCGTTCGGAGCAGGCAACGGCCCTTTTAAGGAAAAGCAGCGAAAAAGGGGGCTTATGAAATGTTCCACTTTTACTCCCAAAATACGGAGCTTCATCAACATTACTGACATCCAGTCCCTCGGTGAAGCCAATTTTCTCCTCTTGCATGTTTGTGCTTCACGGTTTAAACATATTACGGTGCCGTTTCTTTATCAAATCTCAGCTGTGCAGTAAGATAATGCGCTTATAGAAAAGTGTGACCTTAAAGCTCTTCATACACACAAAGTGCAGCGTACTGTCCCAAGAGAGGGACAAATGTTATTGCGGCAGAAGAATTGCTGACTTGATCTCCTCTCCAGTCCTTTTGGCACAGATGGCCCAGTCAGTCCTCTAAGACTTGGAAGGTCAAATTCCAATCTGGGCCCCAGCAGGGCCACATCAGCATTTAGGTTTCTGTAGTGCTTTATGTAAAAAGATACAGACTAAGATCTTCCTTCAGGTAAAAAAACATAAGACTGTGAATTTAATAACTAATGTAGACTGAGTAAATAATGACGCAGATCACAGGGGATATGATGCCAAGATAGGAAATCTTTTATTACAGAGAAAAAAAACTTTTCTTCCAAAATATAGAAATCTGTACAACTTCCGCACAATCAATTTACATGAACTGTACAAATTTACAGCAGTTCATCACAACATACCCAAGGAAAAGAAACTGAACACGATAAAGATGTACTGACATGAGATCACAAGATAGACAGCTTTTCTTCTTGGGTAAGCTCAGATTTTTTTGTCTATTTTCTGGTTTTGTAGGTAAATAGAAAAAAAAAAAAAATAGAGAAACAAAATAGAAAAAGAAGAAAAAAAACAAAAGGATACGTCTACACTTACAGATCATGGAAACTAATATTTTTTTTTTACCAAAACAACTTTGGTCCTTGCCAACACTCCCATCACAAATGGCTTCACTTACGAAAAAGCGTTATCCATGTTAAAAGATGAAATACAAAAAAAAGGAATACATCTAAAAACACCTCAGGATAGCAATTATTGGCACTTCCCATGTGTAATGTTATGTACTCTACCATTTGTTGTACAGTTACAATACATTCTACAATATGTAAAAACACCTCAAATGTGAAAGTGGCAATAATTCAACTAATCAAAAATGACAATTTTTTAAAGTTTTTTTCGACGATAAACAACAACGAAACTGCTGTTCCCTTCCTGCTTCATGTCTTAACATGCACAACTTTTCCACAAGGGTATTTATTGAATGTCCGAGGCCTGAGTTTGGCAATACATTCCAGGAGAGACTCCTCGCGTCTCATTTGAAGAAAAAAAAGAAAATGTCACAACTTCAACTTGACATATTTAGTGCATTTTATGTGCTATTTTACCTCTTGACTACTCGAAGCACTCTCACGACATTTCTTGTAACCTATGTGCGCACAAGCTGAATGGATGCCATTTATATAATCAACATTACTGAGGACTTAAACCATTTCGGGTGGTGGTGGTAGTAGAGTTGAGAAGGTGTTGAAGGGGGAGGGGGGGATTTCATATATATATATTTTTTAAATTTTAAAAACGTCTGTTAAAAGTGGGTTAGATCACCAGACTTTAAAAACAAAGGAGAGAATGTGGATGGCAGAGTGGAAAGATGAAAACAAAATCTACCAGTGTGACCATTTAAGTACATATAGAGGAAAAAGTGAGACGAGACGATTATCTCACGTCCGAAATATAGACCAATCTCATAACATGACATTTCAAAAAAAGCTATAATGGAGCAGCGCGATTTAAAAACTGGTGTCCACCATGGAAACCGAAGCTCCGGGCTCCCATCCCAGCGAGCTCCTCTCCATCTGGCCAACATGGAATCACTGCTTTTCACAGATTGCTGAAGGGAGTATCAGCAGAGAGCAGGGGAGGGGGGTTAAGGGGGTTGCAGTGCGTCAAAGGATATAGCTCTATTACCCATGATCCTCTCAGGCTTAGGGGAGCTTAAACACCCATTGGTCTGGCGAGGAGCGGTGAAAAAACCAGGCCTGCCGTGACAGATTTTGGACAGCCGGCTAAAGGCTCGAGCGACGCTCGAAAAGCCCCGTGCCTGCGTCTGTTCTGCCTCTCGGGGCACCAGAACCCGGGAGTGAAGTGGGGGTACGTCAGACAGCCATCACATCCTTTCATATGTATGTAAACAAAGTCGCTACTCAAACTCAGTAAATCAAGTGCAGCGCAATCCAGTGAGATGAAAAACAGAAAACAATGGCCTAGTACCCTCAATTCTTCATCTTTTGATCCATGTTTCCTCGTCTCTCACTAGCCCCCCCTAGTGCAGCTTGAGCACGCCAAGCGCGTGTGCTGGTTTGTTTTGTGTTGTTTTTTTTTTTATCCATCACTGCTCAGGGAGGGTTGAGGGCTTCTGGTCAGGGTGGGGGATGTTTAATAAAGTCCAGAGGAGGAGGGGGGCTGGAGGGATTTTAGCTGCCCTGGACAAAAGGTGTCCGGCCCTGGCCCCCCCCTTACCTCTCTCACACCAGCTCCCCACGGTCCCTGCCTTCCTTACCCAGCTCCCTTACGGTGATGGACGATGATATGTGTCACATTAAGTCTACCTGCATCCACAGGGGGTCAGCTAGCAGCGTGCTGGCTTGCTTTTGGCTGAACAGGAGGTCTGAGCTGAGGGGGTGATATGTGGCATTTGAGGCACTCTAAAACCTCCCCCTCCCCACCCTCCCAAAAGAAAAAAACAACACCTGGAGGAGGTGAGGTGAGGGAGGTGAAGCTGCCAGGCTGGAAAAGGGGGAACACCTCCAGTGAGGGTCCAGGCAGCACATTGAACCAGGCTGGCTCACTATAAGCCTGATTTTAGTTTTTAAAAATCACAAATGGCTCATAATTCATGACAATGAGGTCTCCGTAAGGCAATGCACCTCCAATGCACACATAAGGAGAAGTCTCTCCCGTTGAAATCAATGAAAACAGAAGGCTGACAAGGCCCGGTGTTGTTTTTTGTTTGTTTGTTTGCTTTTTAAAATCAAGTTAAAAATTAATCTCTGAACAGTCGGCGCTCCAGACCTCCCTTTGGCCAAAGTCTCACACAGTCATCACTTAGTCCAGACCTTTCAAGACTAACTTTCTTTCTCTATCGGCAACACAAATCACCGTGTGTGTGTGTGTGTGTGTGTGTGTGTGTGTGTCTGAGGGGGGAAACAGCTTAGCTCTGCATCCTGCCAGAGCGAACAGTGCCATGTGAACGGATGACAGAATGTTTCTAACATACCACCAAAAAAAATACTCTCCACCTAAGAATCAACAGCTCTGAAATGTTCACAAATACAGTGTAAAAAAAAAAAAAAAATTGGGTTTGAAATCCAGAGTTGTAAACTCCCGATCCAATAGACGTTAAAGTCTAACGTGGGAGCTACAGTATGAACAAACGGCTTAAAAACAAAAAAAAACGAGGAGGGCAATAAAAACGGTGTGAAAAGATGACATCTGAATGGATGGAATGCAGGCGATTTTCTCTCATCCCACACAATCTAACGTCAAAGTGCATTCAATGTCAACTCTTAACAGGGCCGCACGACCAAAGATTTGGGTTTTTAAAAACAGGCCCCCCCTTTTTTTATGCTACACTTTGAATTTTGGTGATGCGGGAGATGACAAAGTGGTGGAAGGTTAAAAAAAAGGGGGCAAAAACTACAACAGCAACAACAACAACACAGGAACTTGATTGTGAATTTCAACAACATTCATTTAACAAAAAAAAAAAAAAAAGGGAGGGGGGAGGTTCGGAGACGGATATTCCTCCTGCCCTCCCCCTCCTCTGGAAAGCTACACATACATGGGTGATGGGAGGGCGACAGTGCAACAGGACACGCTGGTATCCATAGGTAACAGGTGTCAACAACACATTCCACTTGCACTTACATGCAGGCCGAGAGACGGTTGAGATGAGGGTTTTTTTTTTTCTTTCTGAAGCTCGGTGTTGATGGCAGAAAGAGGGGAGGGGAGAAGTTAAAGATGGAAAGCCTTTTTTTTGTTGTTGTTGTTCCAGCTACAAGATAAAGAAAATTCCCTGTGGTCCAAAAGGGGTTGTTTTTGTTATAGAAAATAGAGATGCTCTCATTGGGAGGGGTTTCTTTACCTTGAGCTTGGATTTGTGAAAGGCTTGTTCTTAAAAATATCTCCCCTGCCCCTCACAGGAAACGAAAACAAAATGCAAAGACGGCAAATTGAGTAACCTCTGGATTTTTTTAAAACTCGAGGGAACGATTCCTGGTAAAAACTCCTTACAATTTAGGTGTTGGTGTTTTTTTTTTGTTTTTTTTTGCGGTGGCGTGTTGAACATGTACCCATAGTAACCACGAGTAAGAAAAGTGCAAAGTCAATGACAGCCCATTCGGAGATGGAGCTGATCACCATGTTGTTTACAGTCGAGGGAGGGGGGGAAGGATAGGAGGAGCCAGTCTCCATGGGGGTTCCTGGTTAGTTGGTTGGTTGGTTGGTTTAGCTGCCCCAACAGTTCCATTTCCACAAAGCCTCTCCTAGAAAACGGAGTGCCCAGCTGATCCAATGACACAACAGAACAGATGAGAATGGGGAGAGGGGGTAAAAAATATCAAACCTACAAGGTTTCCATCACCTGGACGACAGGCCACATCCTCTGCTTTTTTTTTCTCTTTTGCTTTTTTCTTCTTTCACTATTTCATTTCATATTCTTAGCTTTTTAAAAAAAGGCTCACCCTGATCTGGTCATATGATATGGCCAGCCACGGCGTGACCCTGAACAAAAGTAGGCCGGGAGACGGGGGTGTGACAGTGTGCCCCCTTTTTAGCTGGACACAGTCATCATGTTGTAGGCTTTGGAGGGACTGGTTCTGCCCAGCACCATCAGTTCCTCCTTGCAGCTGATGTGACTGTCCACCATGGGGCCCATCGGCCCGCTGTTTCCTGAGGGGGAGCCGGCGGCGGCCATTGCCGGCATTCCTGGGGGGCAGGGCTGCGACTCGTACAGGACGCAGATGGAGCCGTCCTCGCCGATGCGGTAGGACACTTCGAAGGGGTCCACCCACAGCGTGAGCTCACTGGGCAGCAGCAGGTAGAGTTGCTGGATGGTCAGGCCGATGCGCTGGCCCGCCTGCCCCACCAGTGGGTCCATCTTGTGGTTGATACGGATGCAGCGGTAACCTGAACCCTTGCAGGGCCTGTCTGGGAACCAGTGGTGCTTATATTGCTCTGTAGAGACAGAAAGGGAAAGGATGGAGAGCGAGTTTAGCCTTGGAGTGATCACTAGCAGAGGACTTGTACAAATATAAAAGTGGTTTTACGTGCTGAGCAGCACTGGAGAAACACTGGACTACAGACAGCTGATCAAAGGTTGGAGCAGCAAGTAGACAGACTGTACTTTGTGACAGATAATAAACATGTTGTGGCTGTCCAAACTGTTTATGTGAAGATATGAACGTCATAAACGGGGTATAAAAACCCATGTGTTTAAAAGATCCGACGCATGACAGATCCTTGTGTATTATAGTCAAAACAAATGATCTGTCTAAAGGTTAAGATAGATTTAAATCATAAAATAAACCATTACAGTCCGCCATTTGACTGGGTTTACATCTGGGTTGTCTCTGAGTGTTAAACAAGAATAAAGCCGAATGATTAAGAGGAGTAGATTTTAATCTTGTGTGCTACTTTTTGCCAGGAGGCAACTTGAGTTATAAAAAGATCTGACTTGAAATAAATCAAACACATAATGAAGAAAAACATGTTAACTCATCCTTCTTATGTAACTTTTTTTGTAATAAAATGTTCTATAAATGTTTAGATTTAGCCTATATCTCATTTAAATAGATTTTTTTTTAAAAATCACCATTGTGTACTTAAAGTACAGGGCAGGGCAAGAAAGGAAAGAAAAACATCACCACCTGTTACAGGCCTGATAAGCAGGCCATAAACAGGCGGCCAGCGGCACCTCGGCCCTACGTGACAAAGGAAGGGCCATTGGATTGCTCAATCCCTCCTCTGGCCGTCATCACTGTCACAAAGTCTACCGTGACTGGCTGAACAAAAAAAAAAAACCCAACATCAAAAGCGTCAAAGCCCCAGCCAGCCATCTGGGACGTCAGACTCCACCTCTTAAAGGGAGCGGGTCCTATTTTTCTCTTTTTTCCCCCCGCTCTCTCTTTTTCTCCGTCTGGTCGGTGTGGAAGTTTTCAAAGAGCAGTGAAACCGGTGATTCAGAGTGACGCCGCTCGCTGAATGCCTCAGGCATTTTAGTGGTCAAGACGATGAGAGGAAGAAAAAAAACAAGACCGACAGATTTTTGGGTGTATCAGGATGTGAAATGTGGCTCATTCCACAAGGCTTCATTTTTCTATGAATACTGCATAGTTTTAAAGTTGTATCACAACCTACCCCATCTATATTGATTTCATTGTGGCCATAAAAAACAAGTAAGTGAAGTAGGCCTGCTTTCAGGCTTGGGGGCCCGGAGGCCACCTGTATGCATCCACAGGATAATAACACACCCACCCTTACACTTCCCCTTCCTCCCCCTCCTCCCACCATGTCTTATCACAGAAGGCTGGACACTGTTTGAGTTAATGGAGGGGCTGGCACTCGCCAAAGAGCACAAGGGGCTGGATGATCTTTCAGCGTCGGACCGAGCCACAAAGGCAGCTACCGACAAACCCCGGAGCAGCTGGGAAAGGATAAGCTCGACAGGGCCTATTCTTAAAAACGAGGGCACATGGGAGGAAACAGAGGGAGGGGGGGTGAGAGAAACGGCAAAGTAAGCAGACAGGAGTCCACTTGACTGCAACAAAACTCGATGTAACAGAAATACTTTCCGCCCGAAGCCATATTCTGTGGGATGAAAACATGGTGCTGATAAACCGGATGTATCGAAGCAATTACAATAACAACTGTCGTGGTCAACGGGACCAATTTCTCCACTTCCCCCCCGCCCCCGCTCGCTCAGCACAAACAAGGGGGAGTGAGGCGCGCTTGCTTTTCAGCTCGCAGACACAATAGTGGGTGATTGTGATGTTTTCCCGAGCAACAAAAGAGCCCCGGCTGGCCTAGTTCAGTAGCAGCGAGCCCCGTGGGGTAGTACCACACACTCACTTTTGTTTCCATTCGCCTCGTGCTCGTATGGAATTAATTTTATTAGATCATAAAGCAGTTTATGGTATTTTTTTTAACAACAGCAAGACTGTGAACCTTCCACATGACGGATCATACCTTTTAATTTGTCGCTTTGGTGTAATTAACGTTTGCGTGCACTAACTATAGAGTGGGTTTGCTTTGTTTCTGTGGAATTTCCCCCTCCATTTCCTCCACGATTACGCTGCGCTGCCTGCGGTCTTCAACGTCCTCCTATATGCACCCACCAAAACATCCCCTCCCCCAACCGAGGGGCCCTCACGGCCGACTACATCCAGCTTCAACTTTTTTTTGTCTGTTTACAAACACCGTCGTGGATCGGAGCCCTCTCCGAGAAATCTAACACGATCCATCGTGCCGTTTCCTTTGTTTGTTTTCAGCCTTTGGGGCTAAGCTCACAATTTGCGTGAAACCAAAAAAAAAACAAGCCTGCAAAGTAAGACTATAAGGCTTTTGCATAAGTGAGCTCCTTATGTGAGAAATGTAGGTCATCCGCTGCTGTATGTGCTCAGGAGATGGAAACCGAGAGGCAGATGTATGGCAGCTTTAGAGCCCTGAGACTGGAATGTGTTTACAGCAAAACATGCCTAATACTCTGTGAGGTTAAACTAAAAAAAGAGGCCATACAGGCAATCTGTTTACGCCATTTGAATGAATGGGAGATGTGATTAAACATGCCATAAATCCTAAAAAGATATAATAGTGTGTGTAAAATGGTTAAAAAACGTCTTAAATTGTGTTTTTGAGTAAAATTTGCTTTTTGGCGCCTTTAAGCTCGCACAAATCGGACGTGTTTTCATTATTAACCCATTTTCAACCGACGCATTACGTAATTGAGCTCACTGGGGGCTGTTTTGCTCACATCTCTCTGAGCTTTATCGACCGAGGCTCACTTCCTTGTTTGAGCCAAGCGTCTCTTTTCTCTCTTTCCACAACCACCCACCACCCCCTTACCCCTACCAAACAAAGTAACTAACTCCAACCAGCTCAAAAATCGTCGATTCTACACGGTAAATCGTCGATTAATCGTCGTGTACTTGTTTATACTTTGACGGTTTTTTTTCTCTCTCTTCGACGTGCGCAAACAGAGGTGCGCGGTAGCATCGCTGATAGCGATAGTTAAGCGAGAACAAAGAAAGGCTTCTTCTGGCTCGTTACAAACCGAATATTAACACGTAAAGCTACGACAAAACACAACGTTTAACAGATTAAATCGTACTTTATGCTATACTGTGTGTGTTTTTCTCTTACCTGCCAAAATGTCCTGTAAGCTTTGGCTGAATGTTTGGACCTGTCGATCGTTTACGTGTCCTTTTACCCTCAGAAATCTCGACAGAAATCCGACGGCGGCGTTGATCTCTGGTTTCATCGTTCCCCGGGCACAAAGGGTATGCATTGAGAAAGGCAACGGCTGTCCGCGGGCGTTTGTTCGTTTCTTTTTCTTTTCGTTTTTCAGTACGTGTTCGTCCGACTGTCCGTCTCCACTTCTGGGTCCTTATCTGTTTGCGCTTGTGTCGTTTCTCTTGGCATTTATTTGTCGAGGTAGAGGGAGGTTTTTTTGTTTCGTTCCCCCGTGTGCCAGGACGGTTCAGTGCTGGGAAAACAGGCGCCTGTTATTGGTAAATACAGGGGGTGTTACTCAGGGAAGGGGGGGTCCGTTGATGCCACGTTGACCGGCCCGCCCTGTTCACTGTCTTCCTCCAGAGTGAGGCTCCTCGAGTGGGGGCACGGGTTTATATAGCGCCCCCTCCCCTCCCCGCAGCCTCGACACAAGCTGCTACAGCAACAACGGCCGACCAATCAGGAGGCAGCCCTCCCGTCTGACGAGCCACATATAGGAGGAGTGCGGCGTTCACGTCACCGCTCTGAAAATAAACAGTGCTACACAGCATGAGGCTGCGCTGCGTTCACAGGCTGTCGGAAATACGAGGGGGGAGGAAAAAAAGAAAGAAACAAAAGCAAACGACAACAAAGAAAACTCTCATGCGCTTGGCTAAAAAAAAAAGTTGATACTTGATCATACTTTAGCCTATAGTACAAAAAAATGTAGTCTGCTATATCCAATCTCATCAATGGTTTAGGAACAGAACATGTTTGCAACAGTGTTTCCAAAGTAGGCCTACAAACTAAACACGGAGAAGCAGCATTTAGTTACTACAAACTTCCAGAATATATCAGATTTCCCTTCAATTCACATTAGATGTTGTAACCCACCGTCTTTTGCAAATTTTTTACTAAAGTAGTCATTTATCTGTTTATGTTTTAGGATTATATCTTGTGTGTATAAAATGTAAAAAGAAGAAAAAGGTAAGTCTGAATACCCTTCAAGGACAGGTTTTGAGTTGTATGCATCTATTTTGATTTTATCTTCACTCTCCATGCAGAAAAAGATTTCGGGACCCTTTGTTTCATATCACCCCCCCATGATTGGTTCTCTCCCTGATTTCATCTCAGCTTTCTATTGTCTCCTATTGTATCTAATAAAGGCCCCAAAATACATAAAAATAGAGACACATCACAGTGTTTAGCTAATGCAGTAGTTCTCAAACTGTGGGGCGGGGGATATAGAGCCACTGTATGGGGGTAAATTATTGACCAGGAGGTGAATTCATGTGATTTATGTAGGGAAAATAAACAAACGTGCTCAATTTTGTTTCACTTAAATCCAACCTGAATCCCCCCCCCTTTTTTTTTGACGCTATTCCTGTTATTGTTAATAATAGTGGATGGTTAGAAAACAGGTGTGTGTGCAAGACAGGAGACAGGAAGAGAAAGCAAAGGCCATTTACATTACCCCGGTTTGGTAAATCACCTTAGTTTTTGCTGTCTTTCTCAGTGTGTGTGCAGGTGAACAGATCTGTGGTTGTTTTTTTTTATAAATATGAAACAGGAAGAGTCTTTGGTCGACTGAAAAAGCACATCTTGTGTGACCCTGTTGAACACAGAGGAGGCCACACGGTGCCAGGAAGCAGTGAAATCTGCTGTCTTTTCAGAGGCCCGTCCCTACGTGCTCATTAAAATCAGTGGAAAAGTACAGGCTGCTGTGCTTTGTTTGTTGCAGACACAGCCAACGATGACCCGCTGAGTGCTCCAATCATGATGCAATCAAACAGACCAGAACCACACTGATTGGTTTAAACCACTGACCTAAAAGGTGTAAAGAAAATCACGCAAAATGAATATGCAAGTCCATACATGTTCTCACCCCCACCTCTCCACAACACATTCACAGTCACAGTTTCACCCACAGTTATGCACCTCCTCGCTATTTAATGAAATACTGCTGAGTTTCGGCGTGTTACAGAAGACCTGGACATTTTACTGACGTAAACTAACACCACCGTGTGTTACATCGGCGGTAGATGATAATTTCATTTTACACAAATCATACCTGTTTAAACTCGCACGTAAGCTGTGACTTTTCACATAACTCCAACAACATACCCTCTTCCAGTATTCACAGCAGTGGAGTGAAATATCTTCAGGCAAAATATCACTGACCCATTACACTGCAATGTTTAAGTGAGTCTGCGTGTCTATGTGACCTTTGGAGCAATGGCCAGATTGGGACTTTTCCCAATCAGAATCAGGTCATGTTTGAAAATGTGTTTATTTATGTCTCTTTCTCTTGTTCTTGGATCGTCTGCATTTATTTTTAGAATATCAGAAAGGTGTTTTGTATATTTAATATTTTTGCTTTCAAATTGCAGGCAAAACTCCAGGAGTTCCAGCTCATTCCCAGCGGACAGTAAAGCTCCTGGATTTGTTGGTATGTCATGTCATAAAACCACTAAGTCAATCATCATTGCACAAGTTGGACTTTCAGATACTGTGCTTTCATTATTGTGTATTGCAAACCAAAATCTACGGAAGGAAAGTTTCACAATGGAAAATAACTTCTAAATCGCTCCTCGCGCATAATTCACTTCTCTGCATACGTTATTGCACAATAACTGCACAATTGTTTTGATCGTTATCCTTATGCACAAATCTGTGAAACTCATTAGTAGCCGGTATTGTTTATAGAGGAAGGAACGTTTTTTATTGAGGCACTCGAGATCCAGCCTTTCCCTTAAAATGTCAGATTAAGACAAAACCAGGAGTGCGTCCATCGGGCAAAGATAAAGTAGTGTGTGTATGTGTGCTGCTCCCAGTGTGTGTAACCTGGAAGCGACATTTATTAACATTCCTTCACAACATGTTTGAGAAAGAGAAGGACAGCAGAGGAATTTATTCTGCTGCAGATAGAGGATGAAACAACAAGTGCTTGATTCTCAGAAGAGCAGAAGATTTTTTCCGTGAAATATCACTTTAACTAAAATATGTTCAGGTGTCACAAGCTGGCACCGGCGTGTGGCGGTGATTCACAAACACCACAAAGTCGGTAGGAGCTCAAGGAAGCCAGCTTCTGTCCCCATTACCCCTGCAGGATTTTCCTCCTGGGAGTGCAGCAGTCGAGCAAAGGAGGAGATTTGCAAGCAAGCGAGCACACAACAGTACACATCTGTAGCACACACACACACACACAACTGTGGACAGGCACAGTTGTCAGCAGGGGAGAGATAAAAGTCAAATAGGATAAAAGAGAAAGAGAAAGAAAGTACTTGCAACAACAACGCCAGGAAAACCCCAAACCTTCATTTGTTAGTTAAAGTATAAGAAGTATTGTGGACATGGTGCACCTGAAACACACCCAGACTGCAGAAAATGTCCTGTACTCGTGGTTGTTTTTAATACGAGGGCCACCAGTACTGGGTAAAATATGGTCCTGGCTGTTGCCAGACAAGGGTGGGGTATCCTGTCGTTATGTTGGGCCCTCAGTCAGACTAATGAATGGAGGCTTTTATCTTGAAACCACACGTGAACTGCAGGAAAGAATGTCAGGTCGGGCAACTAAGAGACAGACCTTGGCTGCTTTGCTTGCGTGGGCAGACTTTTCCAAACATGTTCTTATTTCACAGTGGTGAACACGCACGCACACAAACACGCAGTGTATATGTACATTTTTGGGACGTACATGAGGGTACAAAGGCACTAACATCTGCGGGTCATAGAAAAGCTAAACCAACATAGGCGGTATTCATCCAGACACCAGACAAAACAACGTTCCCAGCACACGCATAAACACACACACGCTGACTAACATTCCCTGCACATTCACAGATAATTATTTGTCTCTCAGGGCTGGATCAGGCTTATCATTTGACTGTGGATCCAGTGTCAGTGCAGCGTGTCCCTTTGTACAGTCAAATAATTGGTATTCCTTCTCACCACTTGACCTAGCATGTTTATATCCACTGTACTAAAACCTGAGACCTGATTATACCTAAACCGTCAGGTTGAAAAAGAGCATTTACACAGTTGGTTAAGTACAGTTTTGGAGGTGTCTGTGCTTCTCTTGAGTATTTCTATATTATTCAGCTTTATACATGTGCTCCAGTATATTTCTGCTGAAAAATATTCAACTTTTTTTACCACACCGCGTCGATCTGAAAACTACTCTAGTATGATTTTTCTAAAATGTGGTGCACTACAGCTGCAACATTAAAATGCTGCTTACAGGTTAATCATTAAAATGCTGCTTACAGGTTAAACATTAAAGATCCATAATAATGATTACATAATAGGGGGAATTTACAAAATGACTCAGACACTTTTACTTTTAATGCTTAGAGCAACATTAACTCAACTCGACAGACACAATACATTTCTTTTTTTCTTTTTTTTTTTTTTTACAAATGAGAGGTTGCAATTATGAGGAATAAAATGCACAAAATAATTGTAGCAAACCTTTGGGAGATGTTGTAGCATATCAAGACTTTATGACTGTACTTCTAGGCTAATGACCCATAGCTTATGGTGGCTAAGCTTTGATAATATAAGCAAACTTTAGGAAGATGTTGCTGCATAACTGAGACAATTGACTTTATAATTATGACTCTATTTGATATGACCAGTGGCTTAATTATGACTAATTTTGGCAATCATTGACAAACTTTAAAGGTCCGGTGTGTAGCTTAATATTTAGGGGCTCCTATTTACAAAATATGGCAGAAATGGAATATAATATGCACAACTACGTTTTCATTAGTGTACTGTATACTTTAATATCTTAATATATGTTTCAGTACAGTATCCCAGAACACACACTGGTCCTTTAGGCAGATGTTGTGGTATGAGTTACATTACTGAGTCAGGACTTTATGACTCCCCTGAAGCCGTGCTACTGTTACACAATGTTTGAACGTTTGCCAGCGTCCCATAACTGTCAACTGTGACCACAGTGGTTACAGTTCAGCAAAAGTTACTTAGCCTTACTTTAACTAAATGCATCCTTGATAATGCACTACTTATAAAATGCACGAAATTTTTACATGTTGGTGTAAAGTAAACAATCTAAACACTTTCTTCCACAGTACAGTCCAAAAGATACCTTCATGTAATACATGTGTAATACCTGACGTTATAACATGACTATGTCCTCACTGGAATAGCGTATTCTTGTTTGAGCAGCTGTCTGGTGATTAAAACAAACAAACCAAAAAAAACAAAACACTCTGACTCAGAACGACGTGTGGATTGTCGCTCCAAGAATGTAAAGATGG
Organism: Larimichthys crocea; assembly: GCF_000972845.2. Classification (NCBI taxonomy): domain Eukaryota; kingdom Metazoa; phylum Chordata; class Actinopteri; family Sciaenidae; genus Larimichthys; species Larimichthys crocea. The sequence goes on along the minus strand of NC_040030.1, from coordinate 213,762 downwards.
CACGTTAAAATGGAAATGTTTGCCTCTGAAACAAGTGATGTCACTGTGAGTATATGGGTGTGGCTCAGACGGGGTAATCACCTTTTAAGAAAAACAAGTTGGAGAAACTCTCTACGCCCTTCCCACTTTGATCCCCGGTCACCAGGAAGAGACTCATCTGACAAACCCACAAACTTTCCATGATGCTCTCTCTCTCTCTCGCTCTCTCTCACTTAATTCAAACAGGAAGCTGTCAGCCTCCCTCACCGCTGGACTGCTGCTCTGTGTGCTGTGGCTTGGCCTTGACTTGTTCGCAAAAAAATGAAGCAACGTGCACAGTGAATGCCTCAGGAACCCCTTTCCTCCCCCCCCCTCTCCACTCGCTTTCCTGTAATATAGTTTTTCCTACTTCTGATTCGGTTTAACTCTCTCTGTATTTATTTAATTCATTCTGTGGTTTAAGACCAGCTGGATCCTCCAAGCAAATCTGCCCTGAGAATAAGCCCTATATGGCTCTTGCAGCTATATTCCATTATTCTTTTTTTTTTTTTTACATTCATAGCTCTCCTTGAGTTATTCATGTTCTGTGCTCGGCAAAGACAAAATACCCAGGTTTTAAGTTGGAAGGATTAAACTTGTCTGTAGCTGTAAATATTGATGGACAAATTATTCAGTTCCTTTTTCCACACAAGTGACTCAGTTCCTCAGTATTCTGAAAAGACGAGAAGAGAGGAGTCACACACTGACTGACTGAGCGTCTTTACACGTCTATGAGTTTAACAATATAAGCTCCAGTATAGTATGCCTCTGTGTGTATTTATAGCTTTGACATTTGAGATAGCGAGGGGCCTGCCGAGACCAGTCAAATCCAGTTTGGAAAGATGATTCTCAAATGTTCCCTTCAACACCTTCGTGTGTTTGCGAACCGCAGGTGAGATGTGACAGCCTAAGTGATCCATTTGTAAATTTCAAAACTATTTCTCAACCTTCGGATATGAGCCACAAAGCATGTGTGTGTGTGTGAGCCTCACACGGACTGTAATAAGTATCCTCCCAGCACTAACTGTGCATTCAAACCTTGCTGTATTGCAGTCATCTGGGCTCCAAACTGCAAGATCATGATGTAAGATACACCTGCTTGGCTGCATATAACTTATTCGCTGATGACCTGCATCACCTTTTAAGGATGTTAAGCTTGCAGCATTGCGTAATAATGGAGGCCTTATTCCTCTTGTAAGATCCAGACACTTGACACTTAAAGCAACACTCAACCCCCACGATTTGATCTATTGAGGATTAAATACACACAGCCCATAGATTTGAAATGTTTGTACAGAAACTGTCGCTAGAATTCGCAATGGACTAAAATGCAGATCCAGTGTCTCAACAAAAACGCCCTCAGAGACTTGGAAACAAACTTGTCTGTTTTTCTATGAAATTTGGTACAGACATTCACATTCCTCGACTTTTCATCTCATCTGGTCTAAATTTTAATTCCATGAGCCTCGTCTGTATTGTAAGCATGCTAACATGCTAAACCGAGAGAATATTTCAAACTTTATACCTGTTGGCATGCTGGTGTTTAGCTCAAAGCACCAATGCGGCAAAGTTCAGCCTCACAGAGCTTCATGTGCACGGCCCCGAAGAGGCTTGTTGATACTCAAAGACAGATTTTTTGGTGGAGTATTCCCTCAAGATTGAACATTTCCAATTTTTTTTTTCCTGGCAGGATGTGGCACCACATAGTGTGACTTCTTCAATCTTCCGCCGCCCAATTATTTCCTCCCCCCTTCCCTTTAAACAGATGTAGCCCCCATTTCAAAGTTGTATAATTTCCGTAAATGTTTCATGTTGTGTGTGGCTCAGTGCAGAGAGAGAGAGAGAGAGAGAGAGAGAGACATGCTGACTGGCTGGTGTGTATGTGGCATATTGCATGTGGCACGTTGCTGGACTCATGCAGTGACTTACTGACTTATCCTGGTGGATGGCAAAGTTTCAAACCTGCACGGCTGAATCATTATACACTCTCTCTCTCTCACACACACACAGCCTAGCCTAGCCTAGGAAGCCACATTGCACAGTGTCTGACTGCAGCATGTTTGTGTGTGTGTGATATAAATATGTAACCTTTCGATGAATATTACATACATGTTCTTCTCACTTTATCTGGGACAGAGTCTTCACACATACTGGATGTTACTCTGCTGTGTGAGGACTCAGACCCGTGGCATCCCGGGTGCTGCAGCTCAGCCTAGATTAATGCCATATTATATTATAAGTCAATGTTGCATTGGGATTGGTTGAAGGGAGGCTTACGGAGGAAGTATGCGACTGAAAGTTGGAGCATTCCAGCATATTTTACAGTTTTCCTCAAGCTCTTGCACGAATTTGCAGCTAAATGTGATAACAAAGGATAACAACAGACAGATATGATTCAAGAGAAGTGAAAATTAAACTGGAGGCTCTGAAATAAGCATAAAAAATGCACAATATGTGCTGGTACACATATTTTTTTACCTTTAGACAGAGCAGCTATGTGTTTACTGTTCTCATTTAACTCACGAGAGAACAGGAGAACAATTTCATTTCTATTGAACCATTCCTTTTTTATAAAAAAAACCCTGTCTGCATTCATTCTTCACTCCTTTGTGTACCCAGGAAGCCTATCCGTCTTCCACATAACAGGATTACACGGAGTATAACTTCAAACAGCAACAGAAAAGTGTGTGATAACCTTATCGTTCAGGTAGATAAGAAGGAGCTCGCACAGACGCTCACCCGGGTTTTTTTTTATTTTTTATCATTGACTCCTGTCAGTATACCGGGTCTCAACTTGAAAGAAGTGATATCCACCCTCTCGCAGCAGAGCTAAAAATGAGGGAGCGAGAGACAGACAGAAAAGAGAGAGAGAGAGAGAGCAAGAGTGTACATGTGTCAGTGAGAGTCAGTGACTGTGCTACCTAAAGCCCTCAACATGACTCACACTTTAAACAGCCTCAAACAGCTTGGCATCAAATCCAGTCTGGGCCCACGCAAGCTGTCATTTCATAGCGAGCTGCTATTCATGACACAAGCTATAGTTTGACGGGGCACGACCGAAAAAACATAGACGAGTTAAACCCAAAGTGTAGAGCTCTCTCTCTCTCTCTCTTCAGATCTGCAGAGATACAAGCACGACAGAGACTCCAAACATGAAACAAGGGGCTGTCGTGATCAGAAGTTAAGATACCACGTCGTGACTCATGGGTTTGTTGGATTTTCCATGCTGTATCTGTGCCGCTACCGGCGAGGAAGGTCAAGTTCATGCTTTAAGGCATGCAAACCACTTTCCCATGAAAATACTGAACATTGTAAACACTCTGTCCACGAGGATCTGTGATAATTTCACTATTTTTACCACTTTAAAGATGGATTTTAGTCAAGGAAGCGGACTGAATGCTACTAATATTTTAGTCCCAATGCTCCCTCTCTCAATAGTAAAATACCAAGGAGTCATATAATGCCACAATTTAGCTCCCCACACCTACAATTAGTGACAGTGTATAATTAAAGCCGCTTGGGTTTTTCGTTTAGACATAACCTTTTGACTCACTGATAAGCCAGTGGCTGCCTGTCACAGCATGATATGTGAAAACCAGTAAATACCAGCTATTGATTGCGGTATTCCCCTCTCTGCCTTCTGCAGCCGGCTGAGGCAGGCAAACATTAACTTGGATCAAGAAAGTGAAAGCACAGACATCAGCACAGACGCGCAAAGAGGGGAGATATAGTGATTCGGTACTAAGATTTAAAAGGAATCTTCGAAGTTGCGGCATGCTCCTGCAACGTAAGCATGTTTAAGGAGTGTTGTGCTGTGGAGAAAGAGGTGTGTCCTTGGAGGTTTGTGAGAGCTTTGCCTGGAAATGTCAGGAAAAGACATCCTGTGACAGCTAAAGTATCTGTCACTCATCTGTGTTTAACTCCTTACAGACACACTTAAAGGATAAATGTGGCGATTTTAGTATTTTTCTCACTTATAACAGCTTACTAGAAAAGGCTGCTGTCTGATCCAGCTTATTCCTCTTTGCTATAGACCTCAAATGTTATCGAAAACTATATAAGTAACCACACTGTTGCACTGAGTGACAGTATGAACATTGATTTTACATCTGTTGCAAATACTAGCACACCAAATGTGTACTAATCTGCTTGTTTGAGTAACGTTCTCTGAAAACTACAGTGCCCAGCTGATTTAAGAAATTCCTGACAGGACATGGAGGTCAGAAAGTATAAAGGAACAGACCGCACATTGTTGGTTTAGGTCGTCTGGCTAGACTTTTTTTATCCTTAATACTAAAAATAATAAAAATAACAAGCAAACAAGCTGGCTGATCTTTACTACCACCGTATATGGGGACTCCCTACTGAGTAAAAATATACCCTTCTGTCTTATTTTGGCAACAAACCTTTCAGATCATACCACCATATGAAAGTTAAGTCTATTTCTGGTTGTCTCGGTGTCAGGAGACATGCCAGGACATGTACAGGACCTATGGTTAGTTTCAGTGTCAGCTGGGGTTTAAGTAAGAGGTGGGTGGTAAATGAGAATAAAGCCAATGGAGTCATATTTCACTTCCATTCTTTGTTGTTGTGATTCTGGGAGATTATTAGATATGTTTTCTTTGTTTGTTAGTTTTAAGTTAGGTGGATGTGATACTGAACTTCGTGTTCATGCTGTGCCCTGGCTAGTTTACAGGATGGTATGTTGGAGAGTTATGTCAGGACATGTCGAGCTCAGTCTGAGACTTGGCCTGACAGGGTCTTTGAGGTGTATTTATGTGTGTGTTGGGTGGTGCTGCTGGTGGTGGTGTGTGTGTCTGCAGGTGAGGCCTTAATGACTCTTAGGTTCCTTCAACCTGTCGAACTTCTCAAGGCTTGAAAAGCATTAAACATCACAGACAGGATACGGTGAAGACTCGACAGGCTGGATCCAACCCCCGACATGTTTAAGGAAAACAGGCCACTCTGGTGATGTCAGGTTAAAGAGTTCACTGGAAAAAAAAAAGGAAAGAGAAAGATCAGGTGATTTATTTTCTCTGTCGAACCACAGGTGAACATCAGCGAGCTCGAAAAATGATGTGTTGTATTGTATTCGTGATGTGCTAAAAAAACAGGATATAAACATTCTGGTTTTTTGTTTTTTTCAAAAGGAGAACATGTGGTCTCAGTTGCCATGGTGATGTCCCCAGATCATGCTCCCATTTTCAGAGTGAGCTCAATCCAAACGATTCGACAAAAAAACGACGACGGAGAAGCCGTGGCGAAAAAAAACAAAACACACACAGGAACAATCACAGAGAGCATTCCTGTGGGAGGACAAATTAAACCACGCAGAGGGGAATGAATGTGATCACGTACAGACTCAACAACGGGATGTGGTGCCATCACTGTGAATGTCATGGGGCCCCTGAGACTAAATAAATGATTGAAAAATCTTAAAAAAGACAAACTACTGCTTTGTAACTCTCTTTCTGTGTAAAGATTTTCTCAATCAGTGGTTTCATTTGCTTAGCGGGGAAAATGCACTGGCTCTTAACACCGTGAGGGGTCCAGGCACAAAGTCATCTTGTTACCTAGAAACTACATTGTGATAATGTGGTGATGTTGGAAGACACGGGTGAAAGGCTGTGTCAGGCTATTTGTAGCTTGTAAAACAAGACTCGTGACTCTCAATACACGTACTTCCATACTCAAAATGCAGAGTACAATGAGTATGCAAATGGTGTGTGTGTGTGTGTGTGTGTGTGTGTATGTGCTGGACACTTCTCGCCCTCAGTCATCGACATTTTGGTGGCGCCTGAGGAAGCTGTTGGATCTGAAGCGGTTGCAGTGATTATAGGAATCTATAATTATACGATGTATATATGTTTTATATGTTATGTTATGTTATGTTTCGGCTGTCAAATGTTGCCAATAATCCTTCACCGGGTTGCAATTCAGCAAAGAAAAAGCAGTAACATTTTATTTTTTTATTTAAATTGATCATTTTTTCAGTGTAATTTCCCATTTACAATTGGGTTAACACCACCCTACCCAAATTTGCGCAGTATGCTAGGAAGTACACAGTGTACCACATAGAAGTGTACTAATGGAAGTATGTGAAGTAAGACACAGCCTACAGCCATGAAGCCATCAAGTTTTGATCTGTTGATGGCACCAGATGAAAAGTCCTGAGGCGGAGCATTAATTATAAATATATATTATGTAATCAGATATTTTACTAAAACTTGTTGACCTTATGGTGGCACTTGAAGAATAGTCAGGGGATAACTAATGTTATTAGGATTTATTGTTTGGGAACCTTCAATGTAACAGATGTTGAGAGGTCTCACAGGATGAAGTGAAAACTTTCATCTGCCATTGGCCCCAGAGGAAAAGCGGACATGCGTGATCACTGAATTCATCACGCATGTCTGTACACTCTTTACACGATTTCCCTGCAGGGATTATTAAAGTGTTTCTGATCTGATCTGTACAATATTTTTATGCAGAGGCATTCAATAGAAGGGTTGCATCACTAGGACAACAGCTGAGAGCTGAGCTAGTTTTCACTGTGCTGTGATTTTTAAAAATAGCTTATTTCTTCATGATATGTAACAATATATGTAAAGGTTGCCTAGATTTTTTCGAAATAATAATAACGGTGAAACAATATGAAAAACACACCATATAAAATACAAGTGAACAAGTCTTATGACATCCCAGATACTGTTGCACCCACTTTGGGAACTGTGTCCGGCTGTGTCGTCCACTAAAACGTGGAGCTGGTGCTCCTGTCTACATATCCAAAGTGTCCTTGGGCAGAAACACTGCATCTCCTCTACACGGAAGATCGCTGCCATCTGTGTGTGAGTGTGTAGGTGTGTGTGAATGAGTCAGAAACAAATTGTAAAGAACTTTGAATAAAAGCAACCTCGATCACCTTGAGTGATAAAAAAAAAGAAAGAAAAACATTTTCTGTGATATTACTATTGCAATAAAAAAATATTTTCTAAGCTGAGGTGTTACATCAGTCCTATACAGCAAACAAAATGAATGTAGGTTGCCTTTTCTAGTAGTTGTTGGACACATAAATTAAACTTGCTTTAATTTAGGCAAATCAGGGAAACGCTTCCAGAGCATATGGGGAATGAATTACCTCCTCGTGCTGAAGGCTTACACATGATGCCACGCATTGAGACACATTTCACTTCCTCTTTGACACCATTCTTAATCCCAGCAGGTGTCCACAAAAACGGTTCAGATGTGTGTGAGTGTGCTAAAAGAAATCAAAGGCATTCATCCAGTATTCTGGCCATATGGTTACCAAACCTCTCAGGATTGCAACAAAGAAAGCTAATCTCAAGCTGTCAGCTGATGCCTGTATAGAAGCTATAGAATATGACAGGTACCAACCCCCCCCTCTCGCGTCGGCATCCCCTAGGACAGCAGGAGAGGGACCACACGGATCTGGGCTTTAGCGCTGACAGGCCATGCCTCCCACCTCTGTCTCTGCAGTAATTAAATGAGTGCCAGTGGTGAGCAGCACTCAGGAAATTGGCCCTGTGCAGCCTCCTGTCTCCGCTGTCAGTGAGAACTGAGGTACAGGTGGTGGACAGAAACTGGAGTGAATGAGTGGAAGCTGAGAGAAATGGGCGAGGTGGCAAATCAAGAGACAATCCAGATCGAGGACACAAAGAGCTCGTGTGTTCAAGGTTCGAGAGGAAACGAGTGCGCTGCGGAGGAAGTGTGAATGTCACAACGCTCTCCTTCCCACTCGTACATTACCGACAGTATCAGAGTGATGTCATATCCCAGGCAAGCGACAGCCTTGTGCGGCGCGTTTTCACACCGCTGTCAATTTGTTCTTTGACGACGAGGGGTGAGGTGAAGTATGCGTAATGGTGAGAAGGACCCGGTGTCATTGCAAGAATTAGTGAGACAACTGCGGAAGAGAAGGTGATGTTGTGTCAGGGCCTTGAGAGTCAGAGCAGACAGATGGCATTTAACTGCGGCTCTAGTAAAAAACACGCAGTAAAAGTGCCGTAACCTGCCTGATCACCTCTGAACTCTTTCTTGAACAGTCTCACCACCAGAGTAAGGCTGGATGATGGATGTCTAAAGTGAAAAAAATACATCTGCCCGCATATGTATCCAACTTCTGGACGGACAACAGTATATATATATTTATCCAGCACTTGTGCAGCATCTCTTCCCAAACCCGACACTTTAAGAGCAGTTAATTGTCATTTCTTGACCAGCAACCGCTAATCTGTCTTCATAATGTTGACAGGTTTGTGACCTCTCTTAACGTCACCATGTCCTTACGCACAGTAGCCTAACAGGTTTAGCAGGGAAAGTGGTGTTTGTTTTTAGTTTTGGTGGAGCTGGCAGTTTAGGCTTTAAGCTAAGCTAAGTTAAACATTTTATGGACCCAGTTTCTGTACTGGATGTTCATCTAGCCTTCACAAGTTCTATGGCTCAAGCTCAAGTACTGAGCAGCAAGTGCAAGTCATCATGTTTCTTCAGATTGAGGTTTTTTTTTTTTTGCTGTTCTAAGGGGCCCAAGGTGTATGTTCATCTGAAATTAGATTCCTGGCTGCAATTTGTACACCCTTCAGCGATGGCTCCACTTTGCTGGAAGGTGACAGAGGAAGTTAATTGGCTTCTTTACTTGCAACGGCAAGGCTGTTGATCAAATGTTGGCACGCCGCACGCCCTGGGAGGCAAGACATATTCGTGCTTTGTGAGGATTTGCTGATCGGTATCTGAACGGGCCAACCTCTGCTATTGTTATTGGTGGTGGATCGTCAGATAAGATACGCAACACAAAAGATAGAGAGAGTGTTTATTTTAATTTATTTCTTTTTTTTTTTTATAGGATGCATTTGAAAAGAGGTTGGTGGTCAGTGGACAAAAGCGATGATTGAATGTCAAGGTCGAGGATGCAGATTCCAGATATAAAAATAATGTTGACAGTAGATGTGAAAGGTGACATGGAGGGAAAACCGGGTGGCCGAAGTGTAGAGAAAATACTAATAATGAAGGCAGAGGGAGCACATAACAGCAGAAGAAGGGGTATGAGCCTGATTGTTAGCAGATAGCGCACGCAATAAATGACAGCAGAGTTATAAATAAAAGTGAACACAGGGCAGGTTAGCACAGAGTATCATGTACAGGTCAGGACCGAGCAGCCAATGTCATGCCGCTCTGCTCTCGTTACAGCAGCTGTCCAACCTGCACTTATGCATATTTCTGTTCAGCTCCTGTCGACGCCCGTCATTTGCATTAACTGATAATATCCGACCCTGTATGGAAATATTTCAAGCACTCACCTGCAGACTGTGTGTGTATGGCTGTTATGCACATGAATACGGGTGCTTTTATGTGTGTATTTTGTCTGTGAATGTGTATCCGTGTGTTCCTAATTTGCGATTATGTAATATGTATGTGTACTATATGTAAAGTATGTATGTGTGCTTCCATGCATGGAAGACGATACCCAAAATACTTCGCTCAATGACCGTCTCTCCCCTGAAATTATCTAAGAGCTAGAATCTCACAATAACCACATAGTTATTGTGTTCACGTGTCTAAACGCTGTCTAGCCACGGCCTAGTGGCCTTTTTTATTTTAGTCATTTGTTGGTTGAAAGACTGGTTAATGATAAATACAACCTCCAACGACTTATGCGTCCACATTTACAGCCTGTATACTATGAACACACCTGCAGACACAACCTCAGTCTAGACTAAATCTGTCATCACAGCACAAGAACAGGGTTCCTTGTTCTTGCGTCCAGCCAGAGCTGAGCCCCCCGTATTTATGAGGGTATTTCCTACCACGTGGTATGAAGTAAAGGCAGGAACAGGTTAGTGGAGCGTAAAATGCCCCCTTCACGTATAACAAAGCTGTTCTTTGAAGATTAGCATGCTGTTGTTGCTTGACTTGGATTTGGACTCATAAGTATTACTGAAATGATCAGAATTACACATTTTGCAGCCCCAGTGTTCCCTAATAAGAGCGTGTGTTTGCGTCGGTGTAAAGGTGCACATGTGTGGAAAAAGTGGATGATTAAAGTGGAGAAAATCAGAGAGAGCTGATTGTAATAGGCTAAGGCAGCGGTATTTCGGTACCTCGACTCAAGAACCTCTTTGATTGCGGGAAATCAAGTGTGTTTAAATATTTCCACTCAGGCAAACACTAACTCCTTCATTGGCAGAGATGTAGTTGTTGTGACTTGGACTCAAAGTCGACTCGGGTAACTGTTTTGATGAGTTGAAACCAAGCGGCAGCCTGAGGAAATAAACATGTTAACAGCCTGGTACACAAGGCAAAGTTGAATTATAACCCACAGAAATAATCATCTAAGCAATTAAATTAAATATAATTCATACATTTATTTTGTAACGGGTATAAAAACAGCCAGTTAACCAAGAACATAAATGCTCACTGTCCATACTTGACATATTAACGAACACTAAAAAAATAGTATTTGTGTTTTACTGAAAACATCCAAGTGAACGTCATATAATACACAAGGTACCCAAAATAAAAAAGGTCGCTATTACATAAATATTTTTGTAAAATTCTATGTACTGTCGTAAAATGAGAACACAAGCAGCTTTGTCTTTAAATGTTGGCAGAATGACAGACGTGTTAGCAGCTGGATCTTTTGGCGTTCCTAGAAAGAGAAGCATATCAATGTTTATCATGTGTACTTTGGATTTATTAGTTACTATAAAATGATACATAAAAAGATTATTGCGGCCATTAATGTGGTAACTTTGGAGATATTTTTTGGGGGGGGAAAAAAAACAACCATTAACCTGTCATCTGGTTGTAATGAACTGAGGGATAGTCCCATAGAGTCGACATAGCATTTCAAAATACTTCAGTTTCATTGGAACGACCAGATAAAGACGCAGATATGATTCATTAGAATTTGTGTTCATTAACAAACACGTGATGTTCAAAAGGTCAAAACTAGCCCTACTTTTATTAGACAATATATATATAAAGTACCTCACAAACTTCTCAAATTGCACTATAAAATTATATGGACAGGACAGTCTAGGAAAGATACCAGCTCTTTTCTGGATCATATAATAAAAGCAGCATGATATCACCTGTACACACATCCCCACACAACCCTTCATTAGCAGCAGACTATTCATTCAGTCTGGCCAGCACAAGGAAGTACAACTGTACGGGGGCAGAAGGCAAGAGAAAACAACAGCATGTGTTTGTTAAAGATAAAGCTGAATTTTGTAGTGCTGCTGCTGCCTTCAGGGAACACTCTGCAATTTGTGCCCACCATCAAAGAGAGGACTGTCAAGAAGAAAATGTCTCATTAAACAATTGAAAAAATGAAATATAGCTATTTAACGGATGTTTATAACTGTGACCGAGGAGTATTACAGTTATAATATAGCTTTGTATAACTCACGCTAATTAAGTTTATAACCAGAGAATATGACGGCAGCTATGAAGCTCATTCCCAAGACCGAGACAGAAGCTCATCGTGCATATGCATATGCTGATGTGTGCCACGGGGGTCTGTCCGGCCTACAGCTATTGCCATGGAGACATGGCTCTTTTGAAGAACGTCCCCACGTCACCTTCAAGTGACTGTGTTTTGCTTTTGTTCTTGGTAATTGAAATGGATTATCAGACCCCCCCACCCCACCCCGCCCCGTGAAACACTTTAACACATACATTCTCCTCCTCCAGTGTTTACAGAGGGCTTTGATTGGAACAATTAAAGCAGAGGAGAGAGACAGACGATGATTAGCAAAGTAGGGAGTCATAATCCGTGATGTCTCCTTAACGTTAAAGCTCAAGCAGGAAGGGTAGTTATAAGTGCTGTTGAGTTCTGCTGGGAAGGTTGATACCACACACAAGCTACAACAAGAAGCCAGTTAACTTAGCACTAAAACTGGGGCAAACAGCACCAAGATAATCTTCCTACTGAGGAAAAAGCAAGCAAGACAACAACCAAAATGTTTAAGTAACAAAATATTTAATCTCAATTATGCATATTACATACTGCTGTGGTCAAATAAATATCTTTAACATGGTATGACATTATAGGAAACACACATACTGGGCAATAAGGCGCATTTAAAATCATTTAATTTTCTCAAAAATCAACAATGCACCTTATGTATTAATTCTGGTTGTGTTCACTAACCTCGAACTGATTTTATGTTGGTACACATTACCGTAGTCAGGAGCCTCGCGGAGTAATACGGATGGCTTTTTCCATGAATCTCCGTCCCTATTGACCTACGACTCCATGCGCGCCCATCTCACCGATACTGTCAAAACCCAAGTGAAGCAAACTCATTCGATGCATGCCATCATTCCGGGTGGATTAACAAAACCGGTATCCAACTTCTAGATATTGGTGTCAACAGGTCGTTCAAAGTTAAAGTGCGAGCGGCATGGGAGCGTGATGACAGAAGGCGAACACACAAACGCCGGGCGAGTTACACCACTATCTGCCAATGGATTGTGGATGCCTGGGCTAAGGTATCAGTCTCAAGTGTCGTCCGAGCTTTCACGAAGGCCGAGATATTGTGAATAGGTTGAATAAAGTTCGACCTATCTGACACACGTTTTGTTTCGCTTATTGCGTCTTATAAGCCGATGCGTCTTATGTGTGAAAATTGACAGTTATTGACATATTAATTGATATTGCGACTTATAGCCCAAAAAATACGGTATTCACCTTATTGCCAAGACTTAGATGAGAAGCTTGATACCTCACACAAGCTACATCCAGCAGCCAGTTAGTTTGAGCTAATCTTCCTCCTCTCACCAGCTAACCCACCAAAAAGTTAAAGTAACGCAGCGATTCTGGGATTAGTAACTAGAATGTTATTGCTGTTTTGCCCAACACTGGCCTTGAGGTCGCCCTGGTCACTGAAAAAGCTGCAAGGCTCATCTAATTATGCATATTATAAAGCTATCCATAGAATGGTGAGATGCCCTGGTGGTTAGAAACATCGCCTGCATCACTGCAACAGTCATCTGTCCAGCCCTATTAATAAGAACATAAGCTAAACTGTCTGAACTGCTGCATAGGAGCTATCAGAGAAATGTAGGCTGGGGTCAACCTTGATGTATAATTTCAATAGCTCCGGAAAGTGCAGTGCAGTGACAGTGATGGATAGCCCAAGGAGAGGGTAAAGAGGAGAAAAGTCAGTCTGACGGACAGAGAAAGGAAAGGTTTCGGGCAGATACGAAAAGCAAAGCATACATCAAGAGGAGGACTGAGAAGAAAGCCACTAAGGGAAAGAAGAAATTAGCTTGAAGCGGAGTAAGTGGAATCAAAGCACCAGAGTCTCATCTCTAGCTGTAGCGCCTTGGATGGGGATTACATAGGGAACGGTGCCAGGGAGACAAGAGAGAGAATGGGGCAACAGAAGGAGAGAGAGGGGGTGCTGACCTACTTTGAATGGGAATTGTAATTCGGCGTCTGAATCAGTGATGGGGAGAAAAAATAGAGGAAATGAAAAAGAAGTAGACGATGATAGAGGCTTCTTGTTAATTCTACCACAGAGGACTTTGTTGCCTTTGTCTCACCCCCGACTCTTTGAAGAAATCATCTGGCTCCGGAGAATTTCCAACGACTGCGACCAGCGCCAATCAATCTTTCTTCATAATTTCTCTGCATTAGGCTTTAATGGAAACAACCTATATAAGGCCCATTTGTCTTGTGTCATAGTGTGTGTGAAGCCCTCAATCTATTTAGTTTCCTCCCGTATACTCCGTCGTCAGCACCTGAATTCTTAATCCATTTATAATTAAATGTCATATATTGTAAAGGACAGGAGATTAATAAACGTGAAGGTGAGAAATGGTGGGCAGAGAAACAAATATTGACCATGAGAACGTAAATGGACATAAGGGAGAGCCTGGAGAGAATGCGAGGAGGGATTGTGTGTCTTTGTTATATTTGATAGCTATGACAGAGAGATGAATGGTCAGAGCATTTTAATCTAAGGGTTCGGTATGAGTGTACACACAGAGACGTATACACACAAGGCGTACTGTCCTGGAGGTGCACGGTTTCTTAAAGGGATTTCCACTTCAAATACCGAGCTACACACACACACACCGAGACAATTTTCCTGAGTGCACACAGATAGAAATCACATAGGAATCACAGCTATGCATACAGATTGGTGCCAACGTGTAATGCAAAAGACACACATGCCCATTCAGCGAGTGCAGACAAAGGAATAATAGTCACGATGACATTGAAATAAAAACACAAGAGGACAGGATGCGCATGTATATTCTACGCAATAATAACAATAGCTTTGTGCTACTGTCTTCCAGCACTTTGACAGTAAAAGTTAGAGATGCCTATCTAGTAATTGAGTGTGTAACTTTCTCTTGTCTCCATAATTGACAAGAAAAAAACAAAAACAAAGAATAAACACATTCCAGAAGTCCATTTCTCTTCAGAAATGAAAGACACTGAAGGTTTACCAGACACCAAAGCCCTGCACAGGATACCATTATCCTGGTGACAACTATTTTAACCTCAGTCTTTGTCGAGCGTGTGCTAAACAACGCTTTATTAATGCTTGAAGTTTGCTACCAGTAAGGAGTTACACGTGCTTGTGTGTCTCAGAAGCTGAGCCAGGTTCCTCTTTTGATGTTCAACCTCAACAGAGGTCTTTGCATCTGGAGCCCTGCTGTGCCAGCGCTGTATTTTAATTGAAATAAATGAAGAGGCAGCATGTTTTTGACTCGATGCTAATGTCCGACTGAACACAGCCTCAGGGTAGATTTTCCCATGCCCTCCTCAATGGGTAGGTCAAAGGTCGGGATCAGCTGTAGAAACAGCACCTCTGGAGCTCAAACACTTCATCCAATGCTTGGCTTTGCAGTGTGTTTTTATGTGAAAGATATAAGGGAAGTAAATGAGTGCCACTCTGTGTGCTGAACTGGATTCATTTGAAGTAGGGCGTTGTTTATTCTTTAAAATATATCCACCACTTTTTGGATCTCATCGATCTACGTAGTACATACATCTACACAATTCGGATGATCAGCTACGAGTCAAAACGTTGCTTTATGTTGGTGTTTACAAGACCTTAAACGGTAACCTGGGGCAGGTTTTTGACTATTCTGCGGATCAAGCCTTTGATGAGTATCTGCGAGTGCAGGTGGTCATGTCCATTTTGGCAGAAGATCTTATCGGCTCCCTCAGGGCACAGCGAGTAGATGAGCCTGGGATTGATGGGAATAGAACAGGGTGTGCTCACCCTTGGATGAGTCACCCAGCACTCTGAACACACACACACACATTCAGGGATGAACATACAAGACGGACGAACAAAACCACATTCACTGACAGAGAAAATATAGCAATGGTAATACAAGCTACTATAAAATCACAGGCGGTGAATTCTCGCTTTCACACATGTACACCCTTTTTTTAGCTTGTTGTCTAGCTCTCATTAAACGTATGTCTTTCTTTTTCAAGGATAGGCTGAACATTTCATGGATGTTTTGCATTCTTTCCATTCAGTTCTGATGTTTTTCCATTAAATAAAGCAACAACAAAAAAAAAAAAGAAATTGGCTCGTCACTCCAATCCTAAGAAGTAATGAACATATTTTTATTCTCCAAACAGCCGGAAAAAAAAAAAACCCTGCATCCTTTTAACGCTCTTCTTTCATTAGTGCTCCAAACCAATTATCTCTAAATGTCCGTATGTGACAAAACTTCATATGGAACAAGAATATTTATAAAGCTGAAAATAAGCATGGCTGCACATTCGCTCACCCTTTACATCGCCACCGACCAACTTCTTTCCAACACACACCCACAGGCTCACATTCATTAGCTCGCTCTAAGTGTGTGAGAGGCTTTTCCACACACTCTTGGCACACTAACGTAATTATCGCATAGATTGTCTTCTCTGCTTCGAGCGGACTGATACGGAAACTTCTATGCCAAAGCTTGGCCCGGATGCTCGTGAGTGTGCATACATACGTGGTTGTGTGAGTGGCAAAAAAAACGCACCACAGGTGAAAATGAGCATTGACAACACTCCCTCCTCCTGAAAGAGGATATCTCTGGGTTAAAGATCTCTCCCCTACTTTGCTTCCTCCATCGGGCTAAGAGGGAAAGGGGGATGATGTCATTCTTACAATCGATGGAGCAACGAGCCTACTTGATGTGATTTCTGCTCAATTTATTGGCGTCATATGCCACTGGAGCCTCTTGGGTGAAACCGAGCAGCAGGAGGGGGATAACATGACTAAGTCTCCTCCCCACACACATCTGCGCACTCCACTAATAGAGGACATGGTACGTCAGCCAAGTGCCAATCTACTGATGGATTGTCACATGCTATTGTTGCGTGGCCAAATCGAGAAGATCACAAAAGCCAATCACTTATTGTGGGATCAAAAAGGTCATCAAATTAAAGTGTAAAAAAAATGTAGAGGATCACACCTTAAAGGGTTAAGGATCTTTATCTCTCAGTGATGCTGACCTCAAAGACTTATAAATAAGAGATAAACCCCTTCAGAGAAGGCACAAGGTGGGGTAGCTATCAACAGCCTGGGACCAGAGGGAGGATACACTCCATGTGAGCTCATTGTTTGTCTGCGTATTGCTTTTCACCATGCGCCAAAAAAATGAAACCGTGTGTGTGTGTGCGTGTGTTGAGTGAAACAACAGTATGTGGAGCATGTACCATGAGCATATGTTCGTTGTTTGCTGTAGGAGCAGTGTGTTTATAGGGTTTGTGGGTGTGTATACTCAATCTAAACTTTGAGACCATGGTAACAGAGCTAAACAGCCTCCTTTCCCTGTTACCAAGGAGCCCACATTATATCACAAATCAGCCTATTTTCTCTCGACGGGATGGCAATGTTGGTCGGTTGGTGGATCTTAGCATCTCAACAACTATTGGATGGATTGCCATGAAATATGGTATCGATATTCATGGTCTCCAGAGGAAGATCACTTAACTTTTCTAGCAACCAGCCGGTTAAAATGATGGTGGACATGCTAGTAGTTAGTATTAGTAGCACTGTGTCCATCCTCACGAAGCCACAAGCACGTCTGTAGACTTTTAATCTAATTTACTGTCGCACAAAATCACACTCGGTCTTCACAAATCAGCCCTAAAAAAATGTGCTGTGTTGAAAAACGTGTTGAAAAAACTCATAAATAATTATTATGTTGAATATTTGATGGGCGGGCTGGGAACACTTAAAGAAATAACAAAAGACAGAGAGAGGAGGGAGTAAGAGAGGCAAGCAAGAAGAGGAATGTTATGATGATTTTATTGCCTCATAAATGACCGTGCCCAGCCAAAACTGGAAGGAAAAGTGTCCATAAAGTGTGTGCACGGGTTTTTTTCCAGTTCACAAAGGCCTGTATGTACACTATGTGTGTACTATATAGATTTTAAACGTGAGCCGGTGTACAGTATATATGGCCACATTTGCTTGTGCTTTAGATACTTATGTAACTATGTAGGAGAGGATAAAGTGAAACTAAAGGGGATTTAGATGATTTAGTCGTGACTGGAGGCTGGCCAGCGGTTAAAAATGCCCAGCGATTACTTGGATCCAGGGTCTAACCACATCCCAATGTCACCCATGTCTGTTTGCTACAGGGATGCCGGGTGGTCTGGTTCAAGGAATATGGGATTTACCGTAATAGAGCAGGGAAATGGTGACCATGACCTTCCCATGAAAGACTTTCAAAACTATATACACATACATGTGATCCCCTTTGCATGTTGTTATTCCCAATGCGTTGAGGTCATCGAGTTTGTTGCTTTACCTCTGTACACATGACCTTTTCACGGCATCATGCAGAATGTGTCACACTTCATCAAGCCTAATTACATGTGGGAGAAGCAGTTTAGAAGCAAAAACGACCTTCATGGCCATCCAGGCTCCTTGACCGCAAACACATGCACGTATGCGCATGGAATAGCATACATAAACACACATACCTGATTTATGCATGCCTGTTGTGTGCACACAAGTGGCCACTATGTTACAGTCCATAAATCAGCTTAGTGTTATGCAGAACACCTTGATGGTAAAAGATTAGCTTTCAGGGGGGCTTAAACTCAGAGTACTTGGGGACAAACGTGCCCTCAGGCTTTCTCCAGGCTCTTCTCATTTGCATGCTTAAAGTATCATATGACACAGAAGCTATAGCTAATATCTATGTAAAATGGTGTCAGATCAGGTTACTGGTCATCTTTTTAATCTCTATAAGCAGTTTGCAGTATGTAATCAATTAATAAATGGTTTATGACACGCATAATATAAGCGGATACATTTGAAGCGTTCATTCATGTATTCGTCTATGGAGCATTGATCTATGAAAAAGTTACGCATGCTTGATAATATAGTTAGACACATAAACATACAGCTACGTTATATCATGTTACTGGCTGTTCATAGGTGCTTCATAAGAGGACATACATGCTGAGAAATACATTCATAAACAATGAGAAATACAAAATAATTTAGCCTTCTTTATATTTGCTTACAACTAAAACAATGTCACTAATGCTATTTAGCATTCTAGCATTACTAACATGCCTACAGGTAGTATGTTAATTAGCATGTGAAACTTCATATCCTTATATTTGCTTACAAAGACGTTATAGTGTGTTATAAACCATTTATTAAGAGTTTATGAACGAAAACACTAATGAGGATGCAGTTTTAATGGTGTGGTAAGAAGCTAGTAATGTAAATCATTCCTAAAAACTGTTAATTAGATTAAATATATTCTCATTTCTGAATATTAACACTCTAAAGCAGTTTTTTTTTACACTAATGCCTTTTTCCGACTCTACATTTACTTGCATTTTTATGAAATCAGAGACGGGAAAATCACTTCTTGTCCACATCCTGTTATGACAGGTCACAAAAGAAAAACGGTAGGAACTTGCTCTAAAGAGTAGCTTACTAAAAAAAAGAGAGATGCTCAGTTGTGTAGTCGAGTTTGACAGAGAACCAATATTTGTTTTTCTTTCCTCTCATTTCAAAACGGATCCATGAAAATAAAAGACTTGGCAGGTTCACTGGTAAATATGAGAGTGGTAATTTCCAGCTCAGCACAAAATGCAGTGTAAAAGATATCACTGCTAACTACATTATAACTCACACGAGTAAAAGAAGTGCTTCAAAACGTCTTAAGATGAAGTAAAATTTGTTTTAGCACTCAGAAATTGTTATTTTAAAAAATCTTCTTGTGCATCGCTACGAGATAAAACTAGATATTTTCCACTTCTGGGTAACAGCAGCAGTTGAGTCACTTCTTTGCTACACCACGCCATTAAAGGATCATATTCCTTTAAGGTTAATTCACCATTGTCTGCTGCTATAAAGAGATAAGTACAGTTTGTAGTGTATCTTAATCCTGGGTGGTGACCAGAGTGGTCAATAACAGTGTAGTGTAGCCACAGGGCGGGACAATGAACACTGCCGTTCTTTTCAATTTGCCAGGAGACATCAACGGGGCCGATTGTACTACAGGGATCGGTGACATCATTTATTCTCTCCACAGGGCAATACACATGCACAAACATGCACACACACATGCACACAAACAGCTCCTGGGCCGCCCTCTCCACAGGCCAGTGCTTCTTAAAGGAGCCTCTCACAAAGCACGAGGTCAAAAAGTCCAGCGAGTAGGGGGCAGGCGGAGAACTCCATTGACCTACATCATAGACATAATCAACAATGGTCATTTGACAAGGCTTCTCAACAACTCTCTCACACACACACACAGGCCTACTATCACTTTCCAGCAAACATACTACGCCACAACCTGCATCTGTCTCAGACTCATAATGGGCGGCTTGTTATTAGCAAGCTGTCCCGACCCCCGCAGAACTGTCTGCCGAGGCCTCACCAGTTCAATGGGCCTCTTATATCTGCTAGAGAGAAAAACAGCCAGTGCCAAACAAGACTGGCACAGAGAGGGGAACAGCGTGGGCACGTGGGAAACGCATGGGCGATCCGCGGCCTCGTCTCGTGATCCAACACAATAAGTTTTCAATGGGGATGTTGGCAGGCGGAAAACAGAGCTGATAGATGAAAGTCTTGAGTGAAAATCTATAGCCACACTTTGTGTTCCCAGGTGACATGATGCTCATTTCATACCACAGAACAAAACAGTGGGATGGATGAAAAGTGGAGAGACAATTTAGCACTTGTGAACCAATACAGCCAAGATAATACAAAGCCTAAGTTTGGACTGGGGGTGGAATAAGAGAAAAGGTCATTTTATTAGAAAAACAAAAGCTTTTCTGCTCTGTGCAGTGGACATTTTTGCATATATATAAAGGCGTCAGTGTGCTTCAACTGCTTTTGCATGTGGGATGGTCGAACAGTGTCTGAAACCTTCTACCCCCACGCATTTCCGACATCAGATTTGGGGGGGTCGACGTCCAACAACAAATCCAAAACACGAAGCTGACATTCACGCCAACTCCACTGCTGTAATTAGCCAGGTTTGCAGGGGTGGGAGAGTAGACAGGGTGTTTGTTTGTGAGGGTTTGGCTTTGAGCTTAATGCTAAAAGTAGTAGATGTGGTGGTGCACCGAGACTTTTAAAATCACTAAATGCACTTAGGTCCTTATACACTTTAGTTATGAGCCATGCACTAATTTCCAAATGGTCATACATATGGTTTACTGGTTACAGTTGAGTTATAGTCTTGTGAGGTTAATGAACACGTTTTATTAGTCAGCACGGATATGTTTGATACCTGAATGTTTTGTAACATAGTGTGATAGGTAGACTTTGACCCAGTATGTTACCATCTCAGCTGTCCTTCTCCGAAGAGGCTCCACACTTGCTTACTGGCAGACACACCGACACACACACGCACTCATTAGGAGATAATATAAATAAGTAAGTAACCTGTTGGTAGGTTGAATACGCTGTTTTAAAAGTAGCTCTTGCCTTCAGTGTCCTGCTTGAGATAGCATTGATTGTGGAGGCAGATTTAGGTTGCCGGTTGCCAGAGTCAATGCAGTTCTGCCTTACCTTAATTTTGTATTTGTATTAGACCGATTAAGTGCATTGGCTGTAGGAACGTGGGTGCCAAGGGCTAATGATTGCTAATGTTTTCTCTTTTGTAATCCACCCTCAGCCCACGTATTTTTCTCAGTGTCCATACCAGACAGATCGGGTGTACTGTAGGTGCCCCGCTGTTTCCTTGTAGAGCTCAGGTAACCCCCCTTGAGGTCTGGTTCTGACAGAATCTGAGGTGGGGTTTTTTTTACTGCTGATTTTTAATATCCATGGCAGGTTTGCATTAGCATTTGGTAGATTTTATTTGTGAATGAATTTATGTACAATAAAGTCGTCCATCCAGAGTCAAAATCCTTGCATTATTCTTCTTCTTCAGTCCAACTTTGAGGCCCATTAGTTTTACTGCTTCGCCCTGGTCACAATAAGAAGAATAAATCCTCCTGCTATGAAGTTAACACCAGCACAACGTAACGTCTGAAGCATTAAGAAGCAGTTCAGGTAGATATTCTTGAAGACAAGTCCTCAAAATAGACCAACATGGATGTTTTAATTAACTTTATTATAACTGATATTTGGCTTATTCATTTTAATGTTTTGTAAATGTCTCATTTTAACTTATTTTTATCATCATATCATTCTTCCCATATCTTGTCATGAACTGTTTTGGACAAATGGGGATCACCAAAGTCATGTTCCCGCTCATCCTTGGCTACGTTTCAAACAGAAGATCAGGTGTTGATAGTGCGTTGCTGCTGGCTAAAAGAGTATCTCTGACTGAAAGCGAGTTTTCCCGTCAATAAAGTTTTTTGTCATTCACAAAGCAAGTGAAGAGTTACCGGCAGAACAACTTCCCGTTTGGGCTGTGTTACGTTGCTGGGAACAGGTGAAAGTTAATCTTGGGCGCAACAACAAAACTCTGTTGTTAAAAATCTCACTGCTGGGAATAACTGTGAGTCAGAGAAAAAGAATAATAGAGAATAACTTTATTGTTTGCTTTCTGGGAAGAGAGGTACGCAGGATCAAAGTAAAAAGTAAGTGACTGACAATGCTAAATTGACTTATGATATCTTGTCATATCAATCGCAGACGGACTTTGTGATATCGTATCGTGATGAAACTTGTGATTTACACCCCTACCTAGAACTGCTTTGTTTGTTTTTTAGTGGAATGACAATAAATATTCATCAAATTTCATGGTAATCCAGGAAATTGTTGTTGATATTTTATTATATTTATCTGTGTGAGTGAAAAATTGCCTTCCTACACAGCCGACATGGCTAAAAGGTGAAAACTTGCTTTCAGTTCCTTTAAAAGAAAAGCTTATGAAACCACAGACGTCTGTGTAAAGTAAGAATAGATATGTGTTCTGTGTCAGACCAAAGAAGGAAGTGTTATTAACCACCCAGCAAAAAATTTTAATGATTAAAAATATCGACAAGTTTATGAAATTAGCTGTCAAAATCAGGTAAAAAAGAGCAGTATTCTCAGCTCCAGGACTGTGGGGGCGTGTCCGCTGAATTTGCTGAAGCTACGCCCATTTGAGGGAGCAGTGAAGCAGCAGTTTTGGAACAACTGAAATGTGTCAGATGAGTTCAGAAAATTAAATGACTAACTTTGAAACACTCTGAGCGAGATGAATAAATCTCTATCTCTCTGCTAGGGGTGGAGGGTTATGCTCAGGGTGGCCTCAGCGTGTCATCGAGCCACCCTTTAAGGACCGCCCACAAAATCCTGGACTGAAAACTGGTGAAAAACTGTTTTAACCTTTAATTCCACATGTCAGTAATATATCGTTCAAAGTCTTTTCACATGTTTTCAGCAACTATTTTCCAACATATTTAATGTAATTTGAAAGAAATCTCAGAATTGCCTTTACATGGACTTTCAAATAGATCACCGAATGTTACATATGAAAGAATAGAACACCAAAGGGGAAGAGATATATACAATATACTCTTGCTTGTGCTTGTTTAAAGCTGTAATCCACATCATTGTCGCAAAATGGCTGACTGTTTTGGGATGCAAATCATCAAGTCTCATGAGGATCCACAGGGATGCCATGAGTCGGGAGATAGTATCTACTGTGTTTGCATGTCCTGGGGGCCATGCAGGGGAACAAAATAGCCCAGGGACACTGAGTCTGTTGGAAAAACACACAGTTGACTATCACCAAGGGCTTGTCCCTAAATCAACAAAGCCATACTAATGACAGCAGCTGATGTGTGCATTTCAGTTTATCTTCCAAACTGCTCTCGGTGTACCATAACAAGTCCGCCTGATAATCCCTGCCAAGTGAAAACCAAGTGTGTGTTGTGCATGAGTGCAAAAGGGTAAGAGCGTCTGCATGGGCGTGTACATAATGGATTGCGTCTTCGTGTGTGTGGCTGATAAGCGTAAACAGTCCTCTCAGACTGTAGCATTTGCCTACGCTGATTACATCTCCTTGGCCTTCTCCAGGAAAATCAGTCTTGCAGCAGCAGCAGCACACATACATACATACACTCATACAGCCCCTGCACAGGCATGCGATATGTAAACACTCCAAACGCAGCAGATATGAACCAGTCCAAACTTCCCCTTTTCAGCTGCACTGTCAACAAACAGGTCGTTTTGCCCATGCAAATTTATAACCCAAAGGGGTAGTTAGATCGAAATCTCGGACAATGATGAACTCATACTTTCCAATGCTCCTGTATGCTAATGAGAGGCTTTATGTGGATGGGTTGTCAGGGGATTTATAATTACAGGGCTGTGGAGGAGGGCTAAGGAGCTGTAATGAGCCGTGCAGCCTGGTAGGTCCTCCGACTGGAGAGCTAGAGGCTAAATGCCTCCTGCGGATCCTGCATATGTGTGTGTGTCTCTCTCTGTGTTTAGATATGTAAGTGAAAATGTGTATGGATATTTTTAGGAGTGCTTATTTGAGTGTTATTACTCTCCAATGAGATGTAGATTTCAACATGGCAACGTAGAAAATACCTGAAGCCTGTTTGGTACGTAGGCTATTAGTAAATGCAACCACAAGATGGTTTATGAGTAGGGATGGGACTCGAGAACCGGTTTTTGTTGAGAACTGGTTGAGTGTGTTTCAATTCCATGGAATCGTTTGGTAGTTTATCTAATGATTCTCTTATCGATTCCAGAAAGCATGAATTACGTCACGTAACTTCCGCAAGAAGTTACGCACGCTCGGTTCCAGGAAGCACGACAAATTACACCACATAACTTACGGAAGTTTGGCACGTGCAGTGCAATCAGTAGTAAACAATGTCACCCACTCGGTTCAAACGCTCCAAAGTTTGGCTGCATTTTAACAAAAACATGAAAAACGAACATGAGGACACATTTGCGCACACAACATGCAATATTTTTAAATGAATGTCGTGTTTTTGACACGCTTCAGACTGGAGATGAATCTCAACCTAGCAGCAGCCAGGCTATGAGCACCTCTGCGGTTAGTACGGATGGTAAGTAACACACTGCCTACCATGTTTTTGTAAAACATGCTATAACAGTTAACATTAAACGAATTCCTTCTGCATTACATTTAGGTTAGGTTAGGTTTCTTTATTTGTCTCCACCAGGGAGAAATTTGTCTTAGAGATAGGGGAGGTAACAGCACCATAAAACACATATCAACATACCACAAACAGTACAGACGTAGCAACCTACAATATACACATACCAGCATGACATGAAATAAAAAGATAAAAAGACAGGTATTCACAATACATATACCAGTAATATTCATCCTGCCATAAATATAGCTCAATCATACATCCCCTAAAAATTATCACACTCACAGCCACCAATCCATTTCCACACCAACACACATACACTAACTTTATAACCTTTATAAAAAAGTTAAGAATCCGTCCAAAAACAACTACATTCATTTCTGGTCATTAATTAGCTTAGTAGATAAGGGAATCAAAGAGTACTTAAAGCGATTGTGCTTGCACAGGGGAAGCCTGTATCTCTTCCCGGACTTAAGAAGGACATATTCCCTATTCAGCACATGAGAACTGTCTGATAAAATGGCGTTTGCATGTCTGACGATGACCATGACGAGAGAGAGATTCTGGCTGGCTCAGAGACTGGTAGCTGTACTAGTACTCGTTCCAGTTCACTACCTCCTCTAGATGATGCTGATCAAACAGTTTGTTCTCCTTTTTTTTTCCCCAAATGAGAATCGATAAGAGAATCGATAAAGAATCGAATCGTTAAGCAGAATCGATAATGGAATCGGAATCGTAAAAATCGTATCAATTCCCATCCCTATTTATGAGAGGGAATAATCGCTTGTTTTAACTAAGACTGAGCTTCTCCTTAACGACTGGCTTCAGTCAAACAAACGTGATGTCGACAAATGCATCATTTCACTGGCAGAGCTCCAACGAAACAGCAGTTCTCATTCAGCAACGAACAAAGTACTCTGAGTCCTTCTTCTTCTGTATAACTTGTTGGCCTGCACTGCAGAACGTGAAACTGTAACTCTGCCAGCTTTCATTCAGAGCGTGCCAAACATAACTCTCCACATAACACAACTGTTTACTGCCTTTCTCCCATGAGATGCTATCATTGTTTATGAAGCTTAAAATGTGGGTGAGTACGTCCCTTGCAGCAGCCATAGAAGCAGCTGTTAGCCTGGAAGGCTTATTATGTAAAACAGGGTGTCCCTTTATACCTGAAACCGTGGCTACCTGACCTTTAGACCGACCCTTGGCCATAAACATGTCACCAGCAAGCCAGTCATTCAGGCTTCCCAAATCACATGAAACTACAGCAAACCCACGTGTTGGTCACTTCCCGACCTTTAGCTCGGTTTTGACGTCTATGTGTGGGACAGAGGACATTCGTCATTTCATCTCAGCTGCTCAAAGAAACAGAAAAAGTTAAGTTAGGGTTAGTGTTTTCAGACAGACAACAAATATCCACAGCCTTTCTCCCTTTCTCTGTCATCTCTATTTTTAAGACGTCTTTGCGTCACCCCCAAGGCAAATTTAATGTGAACTTTGTGAACGCGTCTTTCTAACCGAGCCGGTTAGGGTACAATAACAATCTGTATGTCTTGCCTGATGTCTTACTCTGAAAAACAAGCTACAGGTTAATCTTTTCAGTCAGTCTGTTGGTCTGGACACGGAGCAGCAAACACTGGAGAGCATTCACCACCGGGGACGCTCACAGTGGCTTGTGATTTGGCCTTTTAACATCTGTTGCAGACCGACTGACCTTTGCACTGCTAAGAAAGATCTGCAGAATGCTGTGTGCTCCTGTTTTGGCTGCCAAAACAGAAAAGAAAAAAGAAAATCTCATGACCTGAGTTTACAGTCAGCGATCACACAATTTGAGTGGAAGACAATCATGTGGATTTGTATTTCTTTTGAACTCTCTGTTATTCCCCTGTTCTTTCTTTAAATGTAGTTACACCACAAACCAAAGCCGGAGCACTGAAATAAAAATCCCCACACTTCCCTGAAAGAGGGAACTAGCTCTGTTACTATTGCTTCACAACCACCAAACAGAGAAAGCTAAGATTGCTTTGGAGAGAAAAAACAACTGGGCCAAGTCAGTTACAAAAAAAGGGGAAAGTGCATACTATGATAAGTATGCAACCATCCTCTCGTACTTTCTGCAAGTGGTTCCTTGAGGGCCTCTTAGAGTGAGAAACAACAACACAGAGTTCCTCAGAATTTGCCTCACAGTCAGTCACATGTGCAGGGGCAGTCATTTGGTAAATAGGTCCCTTAGATGAAACTATGCTATGCCTGTTAGCCACACTATCAATCAGACTACTAATTAGACAACGAAAGACAGGGTTAACACATACGCAGCAAGGTGGAGGGAGCAGAACAAAAGAGAGGAGGGTTGTTAGAAGAGGAAAACAAAAGACCTGAAGGTTGCTTAGTCTTTAGGGGACTTTAAAGCAGTGGTTCCCGTCTTTGTTGTCCTATGACCATTAAGCTGAAGAAACTTCTACTTATGATTCAGCCTCACATGTTGCATTGATTTCCATGCATATATGATATAACCTTCTCTGAGTGTTTCTTTAAAATAGATTTCAGACAACCGCCCCAGTCAGTTGTAATAATTAATGACCTTTGAATCTCTTGATTGCAAGGACTACTAATCGAAATAGGGTGTTCTATGAAGCTGTGTCTTATTTTCTAAATTTATTTGAAAAAAAAGAAAGATTTAACATTTCTATTGTCTTTATCGTGAACATTTGCAGCCCGATTTATGGTGCATTGTATTTGTACTTAGTTCTGTTGGTGCTACTCAGTTTGTTATGTAGTTCAGTGATTTACTGTAAGATGTCGTCTAATGATACTGTATAATGCATATAAGTTGGAAAAGTTATGATAAATATGATTTTTTGTTGTCTGTTTGTAACTTTTAATCCAACATTTTTGATTTTTTGTTGTCTGTTTGTAACTTTTAATCCAACATTTTTACGGTTATTGTCCAAGAAAAGTCTACTTTCCTGTCCTGAGCAATGACAGAGTCTGAGTGACGTCACCCGTAGGTTTCCGAAGCGCCGTTTCGAAGCCAAAAATATGTGATGCCGCCATGTTGGATGTACTGCTTCTTCCACTTCCCCATTAATCTGAATATCTGTAAAGACGTCAGGATCATCATCGGACCTGAGGCGGTTTAAATGACGCCTGGGCGCTCCAATAAGCCATCTGTAATGGCACCTACTTGTCAGTCAAGCGGCGACGCTATTAATTATGCGTAACTTTAAGCCATAATATCATTTAAGTTGTTGGGTGAGTTAAAAATAAATTCAACCCTCTCACAGTTGTCATGAATGGTGCAATTAGGGTTAGGGTTAGTCTCCAGACATTTCTGAGTCCAGCCAGGAGAGGGGATGTTTCAGTGAGTGTTCAACATTACCTTTTTGCCTCTGCACCAACTAATTAAATCCAGATTAAATCTAAAACTAGCAGGAATTGTTGATTGACACTGATGTAGAAAAGTAGGTCACATGCTCCTTCACTTCTATGAAGCAAAAAGAAAGATCTTCTTTCCCCATTTGGACATTTGCATCCTCTGATTGTATGTTATAAAGCTGCTTGGGGTACAGAAACAGAAAGAGCACTCAAGCTGTAATAATGACATGTTGAAACAGGAAATTAAACTGACACACCCAGAAATAACTGCAGTGATATGTTCATATGCACATGCACAACTGCTAAAATCTCACTTGCAAATGGAGAAACGAAAGCCAGCGGGTAAACATAACTCGATTTGCAAACTCGATTTCCCTGCTCGAATCACATATGTCAGAAAATTACATTCGAGATCAATCTCCACTGTTCTTCACACGCAATTGACAATCAGCTCCATGACTGAACCCCCACCTACAATTTCAATAAGAACCTGATTTCATACAGACACACCGTAACGCAATTTACACATCTTCACCTTGCTGCAAGGACACTCCTGAAAGGTTTTACATACATTAGAATATGGGACGCCTCGTAGCTTAACATCTTTGGTTATGAAAGCAGTGGAAATGTGATCCTATGAGAACAGCGTGTCAGTCAAGTGTATTGTCTATGATTGGGTGTGTTGTGTCTTTCTTTGTGACACAAAGCCTTATGGATTATATTTGCATATGACCCCTAAAGATACTATTCACTACCAAATCGAAAGAAAAAAAAACAGGAGGCTTATACGGGGGGATGGGAAATATCTTTTGTGAAATGTGCTGCATACAAAATATTGCTTATTTTCAGTGTTTCTGCGGCCATATAAGGACATTTGTTACGTATAAGTGGATTTTACTTTTAAATCAGCAGTCAATTGAATGTTGATTTCTAAAAAACTCCCCTGTTTGACCTAACATTGCACACCCCTGGTGTCATTAAGCTATTTCTGTGTGATTTAATGTTTTTATTGATTCATTTCTATGTATTTCATCATGGAAAAAAACACCCTGAGCCAAATATCTCGATGCAGCTGCAGCCGGCATGATCATGGAAGGTCTATAAAAGCTTTTAGGTTTTTGTGCTTACTTTGGGAATATAAAATTCAGTACATTGAGCGTGGAGTAACAACATTTTCCTCGAAGCCTTGCTTTGGCCCAGGCGATGGTTGCCATTGATGGTAGTGTGACTCGAGTGTAGACATTTTGCAGCCAGTAACAGTTGTTCTCTTTCACGTCTATGCCAAGGAAAACATCCAGGCCGCACTTAACATCGCTTCATAAAAACTAATACCACGGTGCTTCTTCCAAAAATCTAAATATTACAGCTGTTAACTTGATGCAGAAGCATCCAGAAGTCTTACAATGCTTCCTTTCTTCACTTTTTTGTCGTGGTCAGAGTGACACATAACTACAGTATCTACTATGTGTGCATGTTAAAATAAATCACCGTCCCAAAGCCAAAAATACAGTTGAAAAAGTGCAGAAACTTATTAAACTATTATGTGTGTGTTAGAAAAAGGCCATTACGGAAAGGTAGCCTTGGTATTGCTTGACCAAGTTGACTGAGTATTTCTATGGTAAACATCAGCACAGTGTTATATTCCAGAGAAATACCAATCTGATACTACAAATACGGATGCTTTCAAAAACAATACTGCTCCTTTATTTCCACATCTTTTACGTAGATTATCAAATGTTGGACATGGTCTTTTGGTGCCATGCCATCATCCAACGGCCCTGTTGTTCTTAAACCCCAATAGTCTTAAAAAAAAATGTCCCGTTGAGCTGTTTCTTTTTGGACAAAAGGGGGCATTGGAGCACTCTGCTTTTGTTTTTGGGATAACGGGCCATCAGACAAATGGGCTATCAGTCCAATGGGACATTTTGGAATAATGGGCCAGTCTTCTTGCATCATTTGACAGAACCAAGTGTAATGCGAGGGTTCGATATGTGCTGGTTGGATCACATTTGATGAGAAGAAACAGCAGGATGGAGACAGATTACTTTCTCAAGCAGCACTTTACTCTATTTCCACACCTCATTACCCTCACAACAACAACACTTCCTTGTTTGGACTAACCATGTGACTTAACTAACCATTCAAAAGCGAGGACTTAGACTGAGGAGAGGTAGATTCAACAAAATATTCTAACTGTTAAAGATGCAGTTGTAAAGATCTAAACATGTAAATATGTACGTACTAAAATGAAAAGCCTGGTCTTGCCTTCTTCTGTCTAAAGTGTGGCTCTTTACCATTAAATTCGAGTGATTATTCTGCCACTGCTAACATTGTAAACTACATCTGTGCACTGATGTTTAGTTTGAACTTCGAGAATGAGTATTGAGAATCTATTTTTCAAACATAAATTCAAGTGGAAGAGGCGAAGTGGCACTAATGGGAAAACTAAAAGTACTTTCATCACATATTTTGTACTTTAATCAAATCTCTTTTTGCAGGATATCGATCCTAGTGTGATTTTTGGCAGCCCCTTCAACTGTATTCATCATCTTTCACTCCACAAGTGACAGAGCCGCTGTTGCCGTGAGTTGAATCACAAGACGAACCCCGATAAAATCAGCATTAAATATCAGAGTCTCTATTAGAGTGGGGGAAAAAAGGTAATTAACAACACTGAGATTCACTCCATTAAAGAGGCAGTGACTGGTGTGTAATATAAGGCAGGGAGGAGGAAGATGGATAACGGGGGAGTGTTGGGAAAGGCAATGGAAAGAAAAGCAGACATCACCCATTACCTCATTACCATTACTCTTAGCGACTCTGGAGTTGATGAATGAAAGGGAATGGGAGCAATTTCATTACAGGCAGTGAATAGGAATGGGAGCTGGGTAAGAATGGAGAAGTGACGAAGAAGATAAAAAGTATCGTGTATATACAACAACCAAAAAGCTTTTTGCACACCCAGGTTTTTATAACTTTAAAAGCCTGTTATAAAACCTGAAGAATTGTGGCTTACACACAGAGCATTGCATTACCATCTTACTGTCAGTAGACTGCATATTTTATATCGTCTCTCGCATTCAATTTATAGTGTGTGCACTGAAGCGTGACCGCTCATGTCCAGGCTTCGATCAAACAGTGAGAAAAAGCCACCTGGAGTTCTTTTTCCACATCTTGCTCAATGCAAACACGAACCACTTTCCAGTAGACCAGGCAATTTTCCCTAAGCAAATTAGATACTCTGTTTGTTTTCCCCAACTTAATCACTGGGAACCAACCCCACCTGTTAGACAATGTGGGAATAGGAGAGAGGTCGTGGATGACAAATATGACGTGCTAGATTTTATAGAAGGTGCATCTCACAAAGACATGCAGGGTTAATTATGAATGAGTTTAGAGGTGTGCGGTGTTTTGGAAAGTGTCTCAGGGATAAAAGTAGATGGAGCTGGATTAGCAGGAGGCAGACAGCTGTGATAGCAGTGGGGGGGTTTCAAATGAAGTGTCTGTTGACTGAGTGACAGACAGAGGGGGTCTGTGTTTAAGGCTCCTGGATGAGTCTAAGTAGCCTGATAGTGCCGGCGTATCTCCTCGCAAATGGAAACACGAGTGGGAAAGAGCTGATAAACGAACCTTTTGTGGTCACCCACATTACAGACCATCAGGAGGACAAAATTAGACGCCGCACTTACCCTGGCCAATGGTGGCACAGCTGCTCAGCCGCTACGATTTTTCCGTGCGTGCATCACCTCTTTATAATGATTTTGGTCCTTACGGGGTCACTTTCTATGCTGTAACAATTCATGACGTACCTTGTTCAGTATGTTATGACTCACCTCGTTCCATCTTTCCAGGAAAATCTAGTATCAATAGGGCGATGGGGGTTTCTTTACGGTACACAGCACAGACACAGGTGAAGTTCTGTTGACGGTAAAAGAAAGTGAATGCGGCTTACGAGAAGAAAACAATCTGATCATCACAAGATTGCTTTCCAGATGTAAACAAAGTAAACGAAAACATTTCTTCCAATCCAACACATTCTTCTGCACATAAACATCTAATACACTCTGTTCTGCCCTGATTGTTTTCTGTCAACGCAATGATGAAATGTTTTCAATTAACATGTTTAGTCATTATGTTCAGGCACCCACGTCGCTTTGTTAAGGTTGAGGGAAAGATACTTTACAGTGATTTAAAGCAACATTACGCAACTTTTCTGCCAGAAAACAACAGATTTTAAATCATTTTAATGCGACACAGACTTGTAATCGGATGAATGTTGCCTCTGGGTTGGATGCAGATGGGAAGTGACGCCAGAATGGGTGCCAGAACTGGAGCTGGACAGGCAGGCAACATTATAACTAGTGTAATATTAACAAATGCACGTGTACAGCTGTCTATATTTACAATAGTAGCAATGTACTCTGAAATTGGGGGTGTTAAATCTTTAAAAAATACTTACTATTACATAATGTTCTTATAATATTGTAATATTGGTGACATCACTTGAGACAAGGTAAGGTGGACGAGGCTTTGAAGTTAAAATCCCGGAGTTTAAGTGAAGTTTAAGTCATGAAAAGTCAAAAGTGACTTGAAGAATGTGACACGACCTGTTTACTACTTTCCATAACCATTATGCTTTTGTTGCTTAAACATAATCACACACGTTCAACTGAGAATCTGAACCATGGTCTCCAATGTCCTGCACCCTGACCACCTCCCAACAACATCAGTCAAGTACAAGAACATTTTGCTCCATGGAAATTTTTTATATTTTTTTTCCATATAACATAATGAAGCACATAAAATGCAATTACTCTACTCTCAAAACAGAACAATAAAAATGTAATTTCTAAGAGATCTGTCATGTCATACACTTGATTCTTTTCTGTTCCTGAGTCGTTCCTGTGAAATTTGCTGTAATATTGTGAGCCAGGATCTGAGAGCAGTAACAATGAGCCCCTGCTGAGGAAGCTGAGTCTGGCCTTCTTTATACGGCCTGTAACAAGCAGTTCTGGCTCGCTGACACCTGATAAACTCGACTCCTTTGGAGACTAAGGCGTGGACATGATATGAGTCTGGAGCTGCTCCTATGTAGATGCACGTTTATTTCTTTATGTGCGTTTGTATATTGCTGAAGCTTTTCTGTACTGTGCGTACTGAGAAACTCACACAGCGGAACGTAAACGCTGATAAACACAACAAAATACCCACATTTATTAGACCACGTGCTGGTAGGCCCCTCAACACTTTAAACTGTGTTTTATGACCATAGTGGAGCCTGCAGGGTCTCTGGTAAAACTGTTAACTATGTCAACATTTGCAAAACACAAGTCAATGGTATATCACCAAGGGAGGAGCGCCTTGTGGCAGACAATACATAGTTCATAGTTTACTGTTCAACAGTTAAATCGAACAGCCAGTCCCAGAAGTCGAAGAAATGTTTATGAGCTCCTCTGCACAATCAAGTAAATGTTTTAACTGTATATGAGATGTCTTTCATAATACATTAAATATGTTGGAAAAGACTTTGAACTGAAATGTGGAGTTAGAGGTTAAAACCAGTTTTCAGTCCAGGATTTTGTGGGCGGTCCTTAAAGGGTGGCTCGATGACACGCTGAGGCCACCCTGAGGATACCCCTGTACCCCCTAGCAGAGAGATAGGGATTAATTGATCTTGCTCAGTGTTTCAAAGTTAGTCAGCAGAGCTAAGAATTCATTTTTACCTGATCTTAACACCTAATTTCATAAACTTGTCGATATTTTTCATCATTTAAATTTGGCTGGGTGGTTAATAACATTTTCTTCTTTGGTCTGACAAACTCAGAATTCATATTTATTCTTACTTTACACTGACTTTAAACTGTATATGAGCGAGCAAAGATGGATGTGTATACTGTATCTGGAAATGTACTGCAAATTCAGAAACCTGGAAGAGATTTAGAGACATTTCACATTGATTGCGTTCTTGTTTCTTGTTCAAGTGGATCTTAAAAATTATTTACCGAAGGGCAGAAGAAGCATTACGCTCTCTTCCCGCACATCTTCCCAGCCTGTCCCGGGATACCAGCCAGTCTTTTTTTTTTTTCCTAACCATAATCCCCTGTCTTTAACCTCAAGGCTATAGCTGTTCCCTCATGACAGAGGAATACTGTATGTGAGTATTTTCACTCCTGTGCGAATAAACAACAACAATGTATTTCTCTTCCTCTAAGGCAAGGCAGCCTGAAAAAGTTATAAATAGACGTATAGGAGGGGGAAGTGTGCAAACAGGAGCACTCACATAAATCTGTATATCCTCCGCCATCATCTGAATTTCATGAGTGAAGTGGGTTTTATGGTTGAAAGTAATTAGAGATTCAGTTCTTCTGCGTTCGTGATCTATTTTCAAAGAGAGAGAGGGGGAAAAGAAAAGCGCCAGGAGAAGCAGGAACACACTGCAGCACACAAGTGGAGATACCATATGCAGAAATCCACATGCCAATTGTCTTAAATTGATAAAGTGGTCCTCCAAGACAACGGGAGGAGGGGAGCAGGGAGATATGTAGAGAAAGGAGGGCTGTGTGGGATTTTAAACTGCCAGACCTTGTTAGGTGAAAGACACGTTATCTCTATGATTAAATGGCCGTCTAAGTAACAGCCCCCCCACCCCAGTAATGGAGATGTGTTCCTTTTGTTGCTTCATACAATCCATGTGCGCATACGCCGCGCGCATGCATGCAACATGCTTGCGCGTGTGTTTGCGTGCGTCTTCATTCTTTGCCCTGTGTCATCCATCCGTCCCCGGTGAACTCCGTATGCCATTAAAGGATGGCAAGACTGCAGCCATTAGTGTAACAGGATCAGACCATTGAGACCCTTACACACACACACACACACATATATGTGCTGCACACTTTCACTCACACACACACACACATTTAGAGACATCCTGGAAACCATTACCACTGTTCCCTTCGCAGCACTTAAGTGGGAAGTTAGTTATTTTGTATTGTATATGAATGCCTGGTTGAGTGAGAAAGGAGAAAAGGGGGGATAAAATCATGACAGCAGCAAGCATTGCAACCCATTTTTTGGCAGGAAGTGAACACATGAAAAGAGGGGATAGAAGATGAGCGGGCGAACCCAAAGTCACCCATACAGTCCTGTCTCCTTTGGGAGATGGAGGAAAAGTCTCCTTGTTTTTCCTGCTGTTTTTTTTTCCTACCCAAGAGGCAGCTCTTACAGCCAGCCACATCTCTGCCAGTAAGCTATAATTATCACCAAACTGACGCAGATTACTGGAGGAATGGGGTGGGGGGGGAGAGAGTGAGAGAAACAGCGGCGATGGAGGTTTTTGCGAACAATGGCGCGGGGAAAATGATAGGCTTGATATCGAGGTCACATAATAAAGGCAAATAGAAGCTAAACGAGTTGATTCTACGGCTAACAAAACATTCCTCGTGCCCAGCCGATAGAGACAGAAGAGGAGGGGGGGGGGGGGGGGGGTTTGTCCTTGGCTGCTATTAGCGTTTTGCACAAGATGTGCTGCTGGTAATTACATTTGTCGTTGGGCAAAAAAAACGCTTGAATGGTTTGAAAAGACAAAGCAGGGGAAAATGAGAACCGTCGTTATCTGTCTCTGTTGTGCTCTGGTAATGAAATTGCTGTTGATTGAATTAGGAACATGATGAACGATTTCTTGTGCTAGACCTCGAAGGCGTTGGGGGCAGGCGTGACCAAATGGGCTGCGGGCCATATTTGGACAGCTTTGGGCCAAACGGTGTTGTGTTTCCACGCGGCTCGTGTAACATGGGAGGCCGTATGCCGCGAGGGGCAGAGATCAGAGATGTTATGAAAAGTGATCTGAGTGCGGGTAAGGCGGCGGCGGAGGGGGGGGGGATTGTGTTGGTTCTGAAATGCAACACATATGGCTCTGTGGCGGCGGATATACACAGGCAATCATGCAGACAATAAAACCCAAACACAGACTTACACTTACAGGTCAAAGACATAAACACACACACACAAATCACACAAATCTCCAAACATTTGGAAGCAGTCTGACGCGTCGACGCCCCCCGTCAGCTGTCCAATCACCTTCAGAGTGTGTTTTTCCCAATCACCTTATCACCTTATCATTCCCATTAGCTCTCTACCACACCTTCTTACACACATTCACACACACAACAACAACAAGATGTTTTCACAGAGCGAGCTCTGCAGGCTCCTCCCCCCCACTCTCCAATCACCAGGTATCTCTGGATTCTCATTGGTCCCCCGAGGAGAGAGATTGCAACACCTTCCTGGGGTTCACTGACCTCCGCTCTCTGCGTTACTACGAAACATCAACTTCTGGCGGATGACTCAGAGGGAAGTCAGCTGGGGTGACTAACAGTGTTTTTCTAAAGAGAAAACTGGCTTTAGTAAATCTTCAGCTGGAGCATACGTGCACAGATGCACACATGTTGTCTGCAGATATCTGTACAGATATGTCCTTCAACTTCATGCATGCACACACTCACACATGGGCACGAAACACCAAGCATGTTCAATAAAAAACAACTCAAGGTTACGCAGGGTGTGTTGACACTCCAAGGCCCTCAGGGTTAAGAACAGCCAGAAGTTGTTTTTTTTTTTTTTAACCAGGATTCACCTGGGAGTGTGAGGCAACACAACTCTCACAGGAGCTACATATATGACTGATGTGTGTTTGTGTGTGTGTGTGTAGGAGCAGGTTAGACCTGCACACCTGCATCCTTTTTATGGAAGTGAAAACACGCAGCAGACAGTCCTGCGTTTGTACAGCGTGGGGGGAAACTGTGAAATACCGTCACCTACAATATATACACTCGGCTTGGCAGGGTCTCAAAGTATGCACGCACAAATGGTAAAGCAACATGACTGCCATTAGTGGATTTTATTTGCACAGTCTGCTCAACTCTTGAGGTCTTTCCAGTCAAAACAGCTCTTGTATGGAAACGATTTCATTTAGTCTGCTAGAAAACATCATGAAATAAAACCACCGTGGAAGCAACGCCGCATAATATATACATGTAGCGCACACAATGTGTATTTAATACGCTACATCTTTTAACACGCGAGGCAAAAAGAGAATCAAAGCTTCTTATGAGTGGTCTCGAATAGCCACACGCTGTTACCTTTAACACCTTGAATGGTAATCGGATCCTTTTGCCTTCACCCCTATGAAATATAGTAAGGGATTAGAAGACAATAACAGCCTCTATGTCGTTCTAAGGAACCAGGCGGTGGTACAATAAGAGGAAATCCTTGCAGCATACTCATCAGCATGAATCATATTCCCTCAACACCGAGCTCTGGTTCTCTTTTCCGTATGTCATGTGAATCACAGTATGTCGCTTTTATAGTGTTAAATGTACTGAATGTTTACCTCAGATACAAATCTGATAAAGATGGTCACAAGGATTGCTCTTTGTTCCATGAAAAAAAAAAGAGATTTCACAATTTTACGAGACCAAAGCTGAAGCGATTTCTCCATTATAATCAGAGTTAGTGTACAGAAAGAAAGAAAATACATTCAGATTCGTTGTGAAAGAAAACTAGAAGCCTTGTAACTGAAAGTTATAAGTTGAAACAACTGAAGAGGTCTGATCTTTTCTGTGGAAGTTCAAACTTAGCGACATGAATGCTGCTGCTATGCTGCAAAGGGACAATATATCCAGGCTTAATACTTCACTCTCCACATATGGACGTCATCTACTATATCACTTACAGCCAAACCACAAAGCACGGCCGACCATAGACTCTATAAAACATGGACATAGTATCCATAAGTCCGGCCTGTGGTGGAGGACCCCACCCATGTCTTTTGGGGGGCTCCCTATGCACACATTCTGTCTTCACATTCTACGTAGTTGTGTTACTGAGGTTGCATGCAAGGCTGCTGGTGCAGAAACCGAAGTACAGCTGTACATGCTTTGCAGACTCAAGTTGGCACACTGTGCACAATGTAAATTTGCAAAGTGATTCGTAAAGTGACGACGTGCACAACACTGAGACCCCATGTTTGACTGAAAATAGCACAAACTGTTGTTTTTTGAAAATTATATGCCAATTTTGAATTCGCTGCCGGCGACAACAGAAAAAAGGTTGTGAGAGTGACAACAAAAGCAGGAAAAAGTTGTGAAATCCTAAAACACCTGGCAGAACATCTTGTAATAGCTGGCAACAGGTTAGAAACATGGTTAGGTATAATCAAGGTTGTTTTCATTCTTTAGTCCGCTGGCTCTTATCTGTGGGTGTGCTTGTTATTTTATCGCTACAGATACCATACAGTACAGTGGACCTTTTGTGATGCAGACGGGTAATTCTGGCATTCTTGAGCAGGCAGACAATGACAAAAATAAGTTTTAAAAAATATTCCTCCTCGAGTTCAGGATTGTAAAAAAAAAAAAGTTTTGGAAAGAATGCACCCAAAAGCCTCCTGCAGCTAAAAATAATATAATCTAATATTGGATGTAATATCTAATAACATCTTGTTTTTAGCTACCAAATCAGCCTGAAAAGGATAGTTTGGTCCATCTACATTCCCCTTTGGTTTTCCATCTGTTTTTGCTATAATGATCATTTCGTTTACAGACAATTGATCATAATTTTACTGTATCATCGTTTTTGTTTTCTGGTATTTTCTTGTTGGGCTTTTGAAATGCACAAAACTGATCCAGGAACAGGCTTTTGCAAAGTATATTAGTCCATAAACACTGTGGTTTGTGGCACTGACTCATGCTATATATTGTCCCCATAAAAATAAATGAATAAACACTGAACTTCATTTAGTTTTTACGTAACTCTGAGTCCTTGGAATGATCATTCTCCATTCACACACACACACACACACACACACTGTGATTCAAACACTATCCCTAATGAGTTTATGCTCGGCCCCGCTACTAGGAAAGAGAAATGCATTTCTTGGCTCCAAACACACCGAGAGTACGATGACATGAACTCACTGGAATGACATTGAAGCAGCTCAGAGTGGTGCTGTTTGTAGTCCTGGATCCTGGATTTTTTATGGTATGCTGTACTTAAGTATGTGTTGTGAAGCGAAGCGCATGAAAGATGCAAATTGATGCAGTGAAATTTATGAGGTGGCTGTATTTATGGAAAAATGCTGCACTGGCTTGCCAGAAAAATATAGTGTGATTTTCTGTTCTCGCTGCTTTCTCAGTACCAGCTGGCATAGTTATGGCTCTGTGAGTAAGCATGAAATCATTCTGATACTTGTTATGCCACATGTACTGTAAATAACAGCGCGATAACTCTTGTTAAAGTTATTGATTTGGTCAGAACTCTATCACGCATGACGCGTATCAAGTGGTGGAAAGTGCACGTACTGGACACTCGAGTACAAATCATATACTTTACACGAGCATCTCCAAATTAGGACACATACATTCACTTATCTGAAAGATGTAGTTACTTTTCAACAAATATAGTGCCGAATCTTTCCATACAGAGCAGGTCTAGATCATACTCTTTATAATAGCATTTACAGAGACACAACAATGCCCACCATGAGCAATTGGTCAATTCATTAATAAGTTGATTTGTTATTTATCAAAAAATCAGCTGCTGTCTTGATAGATTCATTGATTTCTAGTTTCAGCTTCTCAAATTTAAAGATTTGCCACTTTTCTTCATCTTAAATGCCAGTAAACTGAATTATTTTGTTCAGATTAAAGACATTTTAAACTGTCACTAATGATAATAAGCATTTCTAACTATTTTCAAACTATAAACGTATTGACATAATGTATTGGGGGTCCTGTTGGTGCGGTGGTAAGCACTGCCGTTCCAGCGTCCCGTGACCCTGACAGAGAAAAGCCATTACACCGTATTTGCTCGAGAATTAGTAGATTAATCCATAATTACTTGGAGACCCATATAAAATTAAATTAAAGTTAAAAATAAGCTTCACCTCAACCGACTACAAGAATAAAAAGCTGCTTAAACATTAATGCACAAGTAATAACAGTACCATATGATTAGAAAAACTGCATACACTACTTTTCTTAAGGATCTGACTACACCACTACATGTATCGACAGGCAAAAACAAAAAACACCCAGCACTCTGAGCAACATTAATCTCTCACCTGCTTTTCTTTATAGCCGCTAGAATTAAAATAAATGTACACGATCACATCAGCCACTTAATACTGGTGATACAAACAAGACAGTGAGTGGAACTTCAAGTGCACTAATGCCCTAAAGCGCTGCGTATCACTCTGGGAAGTGTTCACAGCTTACGGAGTGATAGTGCTCAATCAGTGAAAGTAGAGGAGAGTGTTGGCTGGACTGTAGACGCACTGATGCATAATGAATGAGGCAGACTTTGTGGTCACGTTTAACAATATTCTTCCAGACAGCTTATATATGATCTAATGTCTGCATGTACTTATAAACTTGGGAGGTAGATAATGTTGACGTGAAAACAAAAAGTCAGAACTTGTTCTATCTTCTAAAAGTTAAAACACATGATTGCAAACTGCAGCATTAAATGCACATGTGCATATATGACGATGTTTCCATTGTATGTATTGTAAAAACTGTCAATTATAATCAGTTGAAAACACAAAAATATGCATCAAAGTTTATTTTGCAAGTCATTTCTGTTTTGTTTTTTTTATTTATTTTTTTATTCTGTTTACTGGACTGAAATTTCTTGTCAGAAAAAGTTTGAATCAGTTCCCCTGGCTCCATTTCTGCAACACTGCTAACAGTATTAAGTTAAAAAAAAACTCTGCATCCACATGGACTGTTTATTGTAGTCACAATATCGTGCAGCCTGAGAGCATATATTTACTCACATAAATAGTATCCAGCTGTTTAGAAAGATAACATTCACATATTTAATATTTGCTTCTAGGCAGCGTGGTAAAGCTACCGCTGTCACAACGCCGCAGATGATCTCCTGAGTACAATAAAAGTTTAGCACACCTGAAAAAATACTAATTTGAGGGAGCTGGGTGTTATTACATACTGGGGAAGTATAGTGCTCACATTGGTTCGTGGTTTCCACTGGTCCAGCTGGGTGGATGTGTCTGCTTTTCACTAGAGGCGATCTGATCCACC
Organism: Larimichthys crocea; assembly: GCF_000972845.2. NCBI lineage: Eukaryota > Metazoa > Chordata > Actinopteri > Sciaenidae > Larimichthys > Larimichthys crocea. The sequence continues at coordinate 172,731 of NC_040030.1, read as the reverse complement.
TCAACTTCCTGACCCTGAGCTAGAAGTAGAAGAAAGTCCGAATGACAGCTGTGAATGAGACCTTTGTTTTACAGACAAGACCAGAGGGTCCGTGTGTAATTGCATATAAGTCATGTTAGCCATTAGGGAGGGTAAAAAAAGGTTAGCGCTGTTTCACGTCATAGTGTAAAAACTTGATTATGTATGTTTTTCGATTTCCCGGAAAAAAAGTATTGATTCAGATTGTGTGCAAAGATCCATGTGATCAGCTATCGATCCGCTCGAATGTTTTGTGTGGTGTTTGTGTGTCTGTGCTGAGGTCAGCAGGAAGTTCCCACAGACCGACAGAGTGTAAACACAGCTGTCTGGATCAGTGTGTGTGTGCGTTGAGGCAATTATAGGATTGGAGGTGGGGTGGAAAGCAAGGGCAATGAGGTCACTGCTGAGACTGATGAAGGGGGTTGTTAGGGTTAGGGCTAAAACGCGCTGATGCTGATTCTTGTGACACGTCGTGATTTCTGTGAGATCGATATGTTTGTCTGCCTCCTCAATTTTTGGTTTCAATGTCGTCACTCACTTTTTTTACTAAGTCTACGCTAATGTGACTTGTATTTTTTCAGTTCCTCCTTCAGAAATGATCTTTAAGAATATGTATTTCCTTTTTTCAAGGTGGGAAAACAGCCGAGAAAGTTTAAATTCTGGGTAAACATTGGCAAAAATTAGAAACTAACTAACTTATTCATGAACTCTGAAGTTAAGAAAGCAAAGTGTATTGAAGTTGCTAGATACCTGGCTACTTATATTCATTAATCATCTGCATTGGCTTGTGTGACACTCACTGTACGAATATTGCCTCAAATGAGGATGCGAGCCACTGCGGTGAAACAGGAAGAAGAAACGTTCAAATAACTTCAAGGTTAAGAAATGGTATGGTCCACTTTAGGGGAAATTGTACTACAAGATTCTTCACTGCATGGATATGGAAAATATATGTTAATAATGTTAAAAGACTTATTTAGGGGGAGTTGGACCCCACTAAAACATTACCCGCAACGATAAATTTGCATCGCCATCCACTGTTTACTGTTCATCCCACATAGAGGCTATTCTGAGGGTGCTGGCATCACTCAGAGAGAGTCGTACGCTGTTAGGTTTGTGGGCTATCTTAATGAAATTGACTTGACTTGAGCATGGGGGTTAAAAAAAACCTATAAGAAACGGCTGTGGAAAAAGTTTGAGGCAGTCCGGGGGTTAATGTGCAGAGCTGGGCGTAAACAAAAGGGCTGGGCTCTGTTTGGGGTCCAGTATCAGATAAGAGACAGATTAGGGGAGTGGACACATCCTACAGACAATACAGGAACTCACAAATAACTGTTTATGTTTAGAAAGTAATAGCACTTTCGCAAGATTACTTTGTATATACATAATACGGCCTTGATGGATATTAGAGAACCTGTAGGTTTTGGTTGACCCCACCTGAATTTTGACACTGGTTGACGAAGCTCTAAATCATCCCTCCGTGGACTGTTGTTTAGGATTGCCACAGATTTCACTGTATTTGTCTCAAGACTGTCAACTTTAATTTGGGTCTTGACCAGAAAGTAAAGTAACACAAAAACATGACTTGAGGGAAAGACATCCATAATATCCAACGTATCCCAACTTTTTGTCCCGCACTGTGGATAGAGTTCCAAAAACCCTGAATCCTACAATTCCCATAATGCAACTTGATATCATCTTTTGTCAGACCCTTACTTGTTTGTGCTGGTTTGATACCAGCTCTTCCTCTCCATATGTCCTTGAGCAAGACACTGAACCTCAAATTGCTTCTGGTGTGTGGGGAGGTGGACGAATCCCCCTTTACAACCAGAGGAGACTGTTTCAAATGGATTTCCTGCTCACTCAGTGAGTGGATGAAGAAAGGCGCGTTAGTGCTGCCACTGCTGGCCAGAGAGTACATTGCAAAAACACTCAACTAGGAGCAGATATGTAATATAACCTCTGGCCACCAGTGGTCATGATATGCATGTTAGGGCATGACGTTCTGGAGTTTCAGGTGTTCAGGTCAGGACTCAGATATTGTTGTGCCGCTGAAGGATTTCTGGTCAGCTGACTTGAAGGGTGGAGGTTGAGGTACACTACAGGAGATGGAGTGGCACTGAGTGTGTGCATTTAGGTCTGTGGTCAGCAATGAGTGTAATAGTGTTTGCTTTACAGCCACTGTGACAGACAGAGGTTTTCTGCAGTGTATAATTAAGACTATGAGCGTGTTTTAGTCACAGAAGTAGGGCGACGGGTTCACATGACAAGCTTCAGGGTAAGTAGGAGAGAGGAAGATGTTTTTTGAAGCTTGTTTTTGGACCAAACAGGAGCTTTAAAGTGACCATGGGGTTAAAGGTCAGAGGTCAGAGTTCAAACCGAGTCAGCAGGGAATAAGAAAGTCGAGCTCTTCAGGTTCTTTGAGAGGCAGGCACCTTTGTTTAGCGGGCAGATTTATTTTGGGAAGCAGGCCGAGGAGGAGAAAAACTTGTTCTATACAAAAATTGAAAAATTACCCCTCCACCTCACTTTCTCTTGTTTCGTGCGAGCATGTTATCCTCGTGTGTTTATACAGCTTTGCCCTCAGGCCTCCCACAAAATGTCTCATCATTAGAAGTTTATGCGATGGGAGATATTCTGTGTTTATACATAATGCATCATATAGCGTGTCTTATATAAGACGAGTTGGAGACGATTCACCCCCACAGCTCATCTCTCAGCAGCACAGGAGCTCAGAGGAGGCTCAGCCTACACGAACACATACTCTCGAAGGCATCACAAGCACGTACTCTGACAAACAATAACATATCGATACCTACATGCAAGACTCTGTGATGTTGAAGCGCAAGCGAGATATACAGCTGCCAAGTAAACGCTCTCCCTTACATAAACACACGCGGGGATATGAAATATCAGAGGGATGTTGTGCATGAGGCTCAGATGAGATCAGAGGGAGAGCACCACGGTGTTTTTCATTTACTGGGAATAAGGAAGAGCTCTGTGTGGAGGGAAACTCAGAAGGTCACTCCGGTGGCAGAGGGACAAACCCTAAGAGGAATCACATGTAAAGCTTGTGTGTGTATGTGTGTGTGTGTGCATTAATGTGTAGCTTGCAAGTGGCTATAAACACACAAAAATTGTGTTAAACCACGTGTCAGAGCTGTTGGATTGCTGTACAGTGTGTGTGTGTGCGTATGAACAGAGACAGAGAGTCAGTGTATTTGTGTGGGAGGAGAAAATTTCCCGTTACAATGGCGCGTAAGGTCGAGTCCGTCCTGTCAATGTACGTCACAGCAGAGCGTCCAAACTGTAGACACGACATGTATGAAGGACGAAAACAGATTCACATTCATCCTCCCAGATTAATTTTGCATCAATTCACTGACATATGAATTATGCAATGGGCGGATATCAAATGCTAGTTTAATTCTCATTCAAAATAGGTCACACTTATGCTGATCCAACGCTCAGGAGATGGTGTAAATACTGCTGATGAATCTGTAAACGTGCAGAGCATGAGCGGGTGATTATTCTGTTCACTGTAAACGGACTACGATGAGAAGCAGACACACCACTCACATATAATCTACTGTATCAAAGAGGCACAACTTCAAACACAACAAACACTGCGCACAGTCTGAATTAAATGAGGCGATGGCGCCACCTGCCTGCCAAGTCAAAGACAAGCACATTAGAATATAGCACTATAGAATATAATAAGAATATAGTAGCAATAAGATCAAGGAGGGGAGAAGGTGTTGTCTTAAGACGGTTGCTGTAAACCGATGTGATCTTCTCGCAGGACATTTGCTGAAGCTCTAAGTAGCAACATAGGTGACCTATTTCATGGTCTCGTTCTGATTTATTTGTTTGCACTGTAGACATTTCTCACTCGTATCAGAATCACAGAGGCTTTTGCACCGGCACATATTTAGGAGGGCTTAAGCGGAAAAGAAATCAAAAGCAAAGAGTTGTTGAGTCACAACAAGGACGTGATGTGTTCAAGTATAAGTGTACCGCATGTAAAGGTTTGACTTTTAGTGGCTACAGTACAAGCGAGGGGGAAAACTAATAAACAGAGATTAGGGAAAGTACCTGAGTGATAAATAATAATAGTGAATTCATCATAGTTACACGCTTGGTTGTCATTGGCAGTGCGGTGTCAGCCAGTAGATGGCTGTACTGCCAAATTTTACAAGCTGCTTATAAGTATTAGTTTTAAAAATACATGATATGCTATATGTTACTGTTCAGAAGGTGAACTAGAAGGTGATCTAGGTAAGTTGGTGACTTACCAAGATCATGCACCATTCAGTGTGCGCCCCATGACCGCCTGGACCAATGACAGTTTGGCAATTAAGTGCCTTCATTGAAGAGACCTTTTGAACCTTTGTTTGCGGTTGCGGTTACTGCTGGCACTCCTTTCAAGTTCAGTTGAATTTACCACTCCCTTTTATATTTTCGACAATGTACTTCCTTTTCATATACTGGGTGTGTCCATAAGAAGTGAGTACTGTATTTAGTTTGTTCATTTTATCACGTGTGGTGTTTCTGTTTTATCTCACTTCATCATCATCATATATGTCATTTTTGGCACTTGTTTATTTCATATCATGTTTTTATTTGTTACTATTTCAGATGTTTAAAATTTCATATTTGTTTATTTACTTTTCCTTTTGTCTTTGCAGTTACCACACTAAAAATAATAAACACTTCAGAAGAACAGGGAGTGTCACCATCATATTCATTGTTCTCACCCGACAAACTGGAGGTGCACAGCCAGATAATCATTTTAACAGAGGTCTCAAGTTTGGGGATTATAAACCAACACCTCTTTTATAGTTACACAATCTTAGCATACTATACTACACTAGCAAACTTATGACACACTTATTCTCTGTTGCTCTCTATCACAATTTTCTACTTTCACTTTTTAAGCAAAGATACAAATATGTTTAATAAATAAAATGCTATTTGACGAGCTTCCCTATAAAGAAGCATACTGTAACTTCTGCTTGTAAAAGGGCTTTCATAGAAACTATCAACTGAAAGTAACACAGGAAATCATAGATGGTTAATTTGAGCGCCGTAACCAGAACAGAAACCAAATGTAGTGTAGTCGTGTCCTTGTTTGCCAAAGTCATAAACAGCCTTTAACTTCTCTGGCTATAAAATGGCAACATGGATAAACACAGAAACCAGGATGTTCAGTTGACGCACTGCTTGTCCTTTAGTGTATGTGTGCAAAAACTCAACACTAGATATGACAAAACGTGTTCAATCCTCACATTTATTCTCATTCTCATTCATTTATTTTAAGAAATTATATTATTATTATTCCAATGTTCATCCTCTAAAACACATATTTACAAATTTTCACAGTGAATGTGGTACATTTGGTTATAATAACATTACGAAAGGGAGCGCATTCAGAACTCTGTTAATAATAATAATTTCATCTAGATAAACACTGAAATGAACAAACCGAATCGCAACATTGTAAAAAAAAAAAAAGAGAGAAAGAAGTAAAAAAAAAAAAAAAACATGTTAATGATATCACAGCAGGGGGGCAGGTAAACTGAGAAAATTCAGCCTCCCAGAAAAATCTGGGATGTGATGTCCACTTCCATCAACAACAGTACAATGCAACACTATCACAGCTAAGCCCGTGGGCCCGTACGGATAGAAAGTGTGATAGTATGCCAGTAATCAGTGCACTCTACCTACTGATTCAAATTACAGGCTCCTCTTTCCTGCTAATATCTTCTGGCGAGATGCTGTTCTGGTGTGTGAATGTGAATAAAAGGCTTTGAGCTGTAAGATGACCTATCTCAGCTCAAACAAGCGTGACCACTAAAAAGTCTCACAATGACGGGGAATGTCAGGAGGACGAGGGAGGAAAGGGGGGACACAGTGACGAGTGCGTGAGCTCGGATCAATCCTGCCTCTGAGGCACACAGCCTTCCATTTCCAGCACTTCAGGCCATCCCTCGAATTTGTTGGTGTCTGCGTTGTTTTTCACGTGCTGGAGGAAGTAAAACAAGAGGCACAGTCATTGTAATGTCACGAATGGAGGCAGGGTGTGGCATAGACAAGTGACATAATACTTTTACTACACAAGGTTGTGCTGTTCAAACATTGGAATAAAGTGGCTTTGGAAGCATTTCAGGGACAATAGTGACTCGTGCTGTGGATTTACTGGTAGGACGAACTGTGATGGTGGGTCACCTGCTCAAATGGACTCTTGGTCTTGATGCCTTTCCCTCCTACAAAGATCCAGTTATCCCTGAAGGCCAAATTATTTGCAGCCGAGCTGCCCAGATCAGCTATTAGCTTCCTGGCTTCATCGTTGAGTCTACAGAACAAAAAGGAGACATCGGACAACGTTAGAGACAACTCAGGCAACTAACATGAATCTGAAGCGAGAGAGCGGGCGTACTCACTTTGTCGCTGTGTCGTCAAATGAGGCCATCATCACGACTGTCCCTTCTTCAATTTCCTTCAGGAATTTAATTAAAGGAGCCACATCTACACAAAGTCACACGTGGTTAACACGATGTACGTTTGTTTTTAAATGTTCAAATCTAAAAGAGTCTAAAACATACTCACCTCCTCCCCACATATCAAAAAAATCTGTCTTGATAAGGTCCCCTGTTTTCCCTGTGAGCACAGAGCAAATCTAATTCACTTCACGGTGTAAAACAGACATAGCTTTTATTTACATTATTCATTAAACAACTGTATTACAAACAATCTTAGCAGTGGTTCAAGGTAGCGTCTTGTGACTCAATAATCAAACTGTACAAAAGGCTTATGACGTCTTCATTCATCTTAGTGCGTCAACAGGTCACATGTCACGTAGTAGGTGTAGGAAATACAGGGAATAGTGTTACCATTAACCAGAGCAACGTTGATTCCTCTACCCACATTGTTCTTCACACTGCTCATGAGTCTGGAATGAAGCAGAGGAGAACAATCAGATGACAGGGAAGGCAACGCACCATATCAAACGGGCACCTTGACTCGACGGAAGCTAACTAAAAACTCACCAAACCTGTCTCTATTAGTCTTTGCACGGAATAATTCAAAACAGGATTTGAACGCTTCCAGTCATCCTTGGGCACACGAGTGCTCGTTAAAGAACACTCAGTCAAAGTTCTCACACACTGTTATTTCAAGTGTCCGACAACATTACAGAAAGGATCTCGAATCAGGGATACCACCTTTGCTTACTACTACAGATCATTATTGTAGAAACTTCATTCAAACAAATTAAAACCCATCAAAACTGTCTTAATGTACTACCCCCTGAAGTCCCTAAGAACAAAAATGTCCACTTTCAAAAAACTAGTAATATTTCTGCATAAACCTGCTCAAAACTACCAAACTTTCAAATCACTTTGAGGATTTTAACCTTGGTGTAACTGTTTATAAAAAAAAACTAAAAAAAAAACACAAACAGCAATTTTCCCTTTTTTCTAGTGATGCACGATCTGAAAAATTTCTACCGATAACCGATAATTTCCCGCTTCTTATGGCCGATACCGTTAATCATATTCATATTTCAACCCGAAAGACCCCCGTATGGGGGACAGCGTGAGATACATGCACAATACAGACGATCAGCGTCTGCTAGGAAGCACCAATCCTGACATATCGCATACCAAAATGGGCGGGGAGAAAACTCAGCTAAAAGCTCTACCAAGCATTGCTACCCAAACACACACTGATTGGCCGACCGGTGACAGGTGTCAATCAGCACTCACAACAAACACACAAGCCTTAGCTAAAACACACACTTCGCGTTGCATCGTATTAAAACTCGAAGTCTTCTTTTCTTCCTCTCATCGTCGCTGAACATCTTTTGCAAACAGCAATGCTGTCGTTATCTTCTGCCACTACAAAAAAACGACCACACTGGTGAAGACATGTTCATTATTAGTCTGGCAGAGACGGGGCCAGGCTTGGGTCCTGCCAGTAAGGCGCGATAACTTTTGGGGCGACTCGGCCGGCAAACAATTTCCCCAATTTCATTAATTTATCATACCTTTTATCTGTTAAAATGAACCTATCGGGTCGATAAAAAAATGACGTAATTTCTCCCCATATCGGCCGATATTTTATCGGTCCGATAAATATCGTGCATCCCTACTTTTTTCCATAAATAACCTCAAGTAATCAAACTGCCATTTAAAGGGTTAAAATCCTCACAGTGATTGAATGCCAGATAAAGAGGACAAAGGTGTCCGCAATAATATGAGGATTAATCATTCCATTGTTTTCAACAATCACCAACTCTGGTTTGGTGAAAATAATCTTTTAATTCAGAGTTAGACGGTAAAAGATGTCGTCGTATCGCTCTCCTCGAGCCCAGCCATTCCTATAATCTATTTATTTCACATTAGTCATTACATGCCATCGCATCTTCCTCATCCTAACCGGTCCCTCAAAATCTTTCACATAGAGTTTAACACAGGCAGGACATGAACAGGCAGCCAGACGGGTTACTTAAAACAAACAGTAGAGAAGATCAGATTACGACACACACACAAAGCGTGAGTGAGACTTAATTCCCTGCTCAGGATGGGCTCAGGGAGCTATGTTTTTACAGAGCAAATAGCAGTTCAGGATCTCTAATATTTATTCATGTATTAACAGTCACACACTATGAAACATGCACAAAGAGTTTATTAATGTATTTGTTAACAACTACAACTACTCTTGTTGACTGCACATTAATAACCATATTTAAATGTCTGCGCACGGCAACATTACAGTGCCTTGTAAAACATTTGTTAAATGTTTCAGGTTTCAAGGTTCGTGAAATGTATCGCCTCACTTACAATTTATCCTCCAGGCAAATTTTCGGCCCAACCACGCTGGCTGCTCCGCTCGCCATCTTGAAGGCGAAGTGTCCGGGCGGACATGACTTGGACAAGCCGCACTTGTTGTATCTGGTTTGCTTCGTTGCTGCGAACATAAAACTTATATTATTTAGGGTAAATACGTTGTCCGATCACATAAATAATAATAACAAAACACACAAGCGTGGATTTCCTTTATTGTATAGATACATAGTTTAGGATTAGGTCATGATCTCTACATTGTTACTGCACTTATGTTAACAAAAGAAAGGAGGCGTGTTATCAAAACAGATCGGACTTGAGAGCAACAGAGTGGAGAGATGAGATAATAATAGTTTTAATATACTTACGGGCTTCGTTTGTTGACAAAGATTTAGCTGAAAGGCAAAACAAGTATATACGTTTAAAAAAGGACATTTTCAGTGGCCACCACCACTACGACACAATATTCCTTTAACTCGATGCCATGTTTTCTTAACCCTCTCGCACTTCTTTGTACAGCCGCAACTTTATTAGGGAGTGACACTCACCTATCACATTGCTCAGTGTAAAATCCATGTTGATCTCTAGCAGCTGAAAAGCCAGAAAGACAGCTAGGAGGAATGCAAAAATCAGTGCGGCGAGCTTCAGAATACCTGCACGAGAGACGAATAGAGTAGATGGATGTGTGTATAGAGGAGGTATTATTCCTTATCAACATGATATGAACAGATCAGAGGTGATTGCACTCACTGCCAGCCCTGACCATCATCGCGATTCTCCTGGAAACCTGTGCGGGTGAAACAAAGACAATACGTAAAGTTTATTTAAATGTGTCCCCTTATATTAAAAACACACACTGTTAATCATGTGTCCCATCACACACGACATAATTAATCACCTCTGTGTCCATGATCTTTATCAATAACTAACTAGAGTTAATGATCACTGAGTGTTTTATCATCTCACACCTCCACATATAAAGCTTACACCATAAAGAGCTGCTACTACCTCAGTTCACGTTGACATAAGGATAAGTTATATTACAGCTTTAGTGAAGTGGTTAAGATGCACTTAGGTTTGCGTAATGACACTGTACATAGCCCGCGGGATGCATACTGATAAGCTAAGCAACGTACAAATGGAGCTTTTACTGATAAACCGGCGCTACGTTGATTAACTTCGAGCTCGCCTTCTCGTCTGTTCGCTAACTGATGCTGAAATAACCGAAGCGAGAATCTACCGGCGGTGTTGGTAATAATATAACTAAAAAAAATATAATAATAAATCATGTCTTACCTGTTGAACTTCCGAAGGTAACCACAGATCGAAACGAGCTTCACCTTACCTGATAAGTTATGACTCACGTTATGCTAGTAGCTTGAGCTGGTGAGTGGAGGCGACAGGAGGCACGATGTGTCACTCCGCCAAAGAAACCGAAGATTTTTTTTTTGTTTGTTTTAGCACGGTTGTGTGTGTGTGTTAAATATTTACTTACCTCAACAGTAATCCAACATTAAATATTAAATATAATTTCTTACCTTCTTACGACATGTTTCTCTTTTGTGCTTTGTTAAAGCCAACAACTGTTGCAGAAGTTAGTCCCCAACGGTTATTTTGATCGAACCAAACTAGGTTCAAGCTAGGCCCGTTAACTTACACGTATCACTCCGCTTCATTAACGGTCGTTATCTAAAGATAGCTTAAATTATCACGAAGATGAAACATTTTCCTAAAATGATTCAAACTATGAATTGTCATAAAGGGAAGTAAAGATAAATTGAAGAAAGCCAAAACATCGTAGACGTATAAATAAAGGTAAATGTTGGCGCGTTGCTAGGCAACGGCGCAGTCCCAGTCCAGTTGTGGAACTATTTGTATCGGCGGAGTCAAATCAATGAGGCCGAATCACAGCCGTGCCGATATTCAGTGTAACGTCACTCCCTTCCCGTGTGATATCGCTTATATATGTACACCTTAGATTTATATTGATTAAAATGTATTAAATTTCTTACCTTTCTTACCTTACAATACGTTTCTCTTTTATGCTTTGTTAAAGTCTACAACTGTTGCTGTCTAATATACAAAAGTTAGTCCTCAACGGCTATTTTGATCGAACCAAACCGCGATATAGCTAGGCCCATTAACTTACACGTATCACTCCGCTTCATTAATGGTCGTTATCTAAAGATAGCTTAAATTATCACGAATGATTCAATGAAATGATTCAAACTATGAATTGTCAGAGGAGGATAAAGGGAAGTAAAGAAGCCTTTCTACTTCAGCACAAACCTCCACAACAGAAGATAAATTGAAGAAAGCCAAAACAACGTAGACGCATAAATAAATAAAAAAAAATAGCACGCTACTGTTGGTCCCATGTGGTCCCAAAAAATGTAAATTAGCATTTAAATTTAATAATTTTGAAGTTCTCCAACACAAACATGTGTTTTACATTTAAAACTACACTACACCTTACTTCTATACTGAAGAGTATTGGTAGTTTTTAGTTTTTTTTTTTTTTGCACAACAGACGATCAGCGCCAGGAAGCACCAATCCTGACATATGCATACCAAAATGGGCAGGGAGAAAACCAGCTAAAAGCTCTACCAAGCATTGCTACCCAAACACACACTGATTGGCCGACCGGTGACAGGTGTCAATCAGCACTCACAACAACACAACAGCCGGAGCTAAAAACACACACTTCGCGTCGCATCGTATTAAAACTCGAAGTCTTCTTCTCTTCCTCCATCGTCGCTGAACAACTTTTGCAAACAGCAATGCTGTCGTTATCTTCTGCACTACGAAAACGACCACACTGGTGAGACAGTTCATTATTGAGCGGCAGAGACGGGGCCAGCTTGGGTCCTGCCAGTAAGCGCGATAACTTTTGGGGCGACTCGGCCGGCAAACAATTCCCCCCAATTTCATTAATTTATCGTACCTTTTATCGGTTAAAATGAACCTATCGGGTCGATAAAAAAATGACGTAATTTCTCCCCATATCGGCCGATATTTTATCGGTCCGATAAAACGTGCATCCCTACTTTTTTCCATAAATAACCTCAAGAATCAAACTGCCATTTAAAGGGTTAAAATCCTCACAGTGATTGAATGCCAGATAAAGAGAACAAAAGTGTCCGCAATAATATGAGGGTTAATCATTCCATTGTTTTCAACAATCACCAACTCTTAATAACTTTTAATTCAGAGTTAGACGGAAAAAGATGTCGTCGTATCGCTCTCCTCGAGCCCAGCCATTCCTATAATCTATTTATTTCACATTAGCATTACATGCCATCGCATCTTCCTCATCCTAACCGGTCCCTCAAAATCTTTCAACACAAGAGTTTAACACAGGCAGGACATGAACAGGCGGCCAGACGGGTTACTTAAAAAAACAGTAGAGAAGATCAGATTACGACACACACACAAAGCGTGAGTGAGACTTAATTCCCTGCTCAGGATGGGCTCAGGGAGCATGTTTTTACAGAGCAAATAGCAGTTCAGGATCTCTAATATTTATTCATGTATAACAGTCACACACTATGAAACATGCACAAAGAGTTTATTAATGTATTTGTTAACAATACAACTACTCTTGTGACTGCACATTAATAACCATATTTAAATGTCTGCGCACGGCAACATTACAGTGCCTTGTAAAACATTTGTTAATGTTTCAGGTTTCAAGGTTCGTGAAATGTATCGCCTCACTTACAATTTATCCTCCAGGCAAATTTCGGCCCAACCACGCTGGCTGCTCCGCCCGCCATCTTGAAGGCGAAGTGTCCGGCGGACATGACTTGGACAAGCCGCACTTGTTGTACTGGTTTGCTTCGTTGCTGCGAACATAAAACTTATATTATTTAGGGTAAATACGCGTCCGATCACATAAATAATATAACAAAACACACAAGGTGGATTTCCTTTATGTATAGATACATAGTTTAGGATTAGGTCATGATCTCTACACATTGTTACTGCACTTATGTTAACAAAGAAAAGGAGCGTGTTATCAAAACAGATCAGACTTGAGAGCAACAGAGTGGAGAGATGAGATAATATTAGTTTTAATATACTTACGGGCTTCGTTTTTGACAAGATTTAGCTGAAAGGCAAAACAAGTATATACTTTTAAAAAGGACATTTTCATGTGCCACCACCACTACGACCACAATATTCCTTTAACCGATGCCATGTTTTTCTTAACCTCTCTCGCACTTCTTTGTACAGCCGCAACTTTTATTAGGGAGTGACACTCACCTACACATTGCTCAGTGTAAAATCCATGTTGATCTCTAGCAGCTGAAAAGCCAGAAGACAGCTAGGAGGAATGCAAAAATCAGTGCGGCGAGCTTCAGAATACCTGCACGAGAGACGAATAGAGCAGATGGATGGGTGTATATAGGAGGTATTATTCATTATCAACATGATATGAACAGATCAGAGGTGATTGCACCACTGCCAGCCCTGACCATCATCGCGATTCTCCTGGAAACCTGTGCGGGGAAACAAAGACAATACGTAAAGTTTATTTAAATGTGTCCCCTTATATTAAAAACACACACTGTAATCATGTGTCCCATCACACACGACATGAATACACCTCTGTGTCCATGATCTTTATCAATAACTAACTAGAGTTATATGATCACTGAGTGTTTTATCATCTCACACCTCCACTATAAAGCTTACACCATAAAGAGCTGCTACTACCTCAGTTCACGTTGACAAAGGATAAGTTTATATTACAGCTTTAGTGAAGTGGTTAAGATGCACTTAAGTTTGCATAATGACACTGTACATAGCCCGCAGGATGCATACTGATAAGCTAAGCAACGTACAAATGGAGCTTACTGATAAACCGGCGCTACGTTGATTAACTTCGAGCTCGCCTTCTCGTCTGTTCGCTAACTGTGCTGAAATAACCGAAGCGAGAATCTACCGGCGGTGTTGGTAAAATATGATACTAAAAAAATTATAATAATAAATCATGTCTTACCTGTTGAACTTCCGAAGGTAACCACAGATCGAAACGAGCTTCACCTTACCTGATAAGTTAGACTCACGTTATGCTAGTAGCTTGAGCTGGTGAGTGGAGGCGACAGGAGGCACGATGTATCACTCCGCCGAGGAAACCGAAGATTTTTTTTTTGTTTGTTTTAGCACGGTTGTGGTGTGTGTGTTAAATATTTACTTACCTCAACAGTAATCCAACATTAATATTAAATATAATTTCTTACCTTTTACGAATGTTTCTCTTTTGGCTTTGTTAAAGCCAACAACTGTTGCAGAAGTTAGTCCCCAACGGTTATTTTGATCGAACCAAACTAGGTTCAAGCTAGGCCGTTAACTTACACGTATCGCTCCGCTCGCTCGCTTCATTAACGGTCGTTATTAAAGATAGTTTTAATTATCACGAAGATAAAACATTTTCCTAAAATTCCAACTATGAATTGTCATAAAGGGAAGTAAAGATAAATTGAAGAAAGCCAAAACACGTAGACGTATAAATAAAGGTAAATGTTGGCGCGTTGCTGGCAACAGCGCAGTCCCAGTCCAGTTGTGGAACTATTTGTATCGGCGGAGTCAAACAATGAGGCCTCTTGCCTATGCCGAATCAACAGCCGGCCGATATTCAGTGTAACGTCACTCCCTTCCCGTGTGATATCGCTTATATATGTACACCTTAGATTTATATTGATTAAAATGTATTAAATTTCTTACCTTCTAAGATACGTTTCTCTTTTATGCTTTGTTAAAGTCTACAACTGTTGCTGTCTAATATACAAAAGTTAGTCCTCAACGGCTATTTTGATCGAACCAAACCGCGATATAGCTAGGCCCATTAACTTACACGTATCGCTCCCGCTTCATTAACATTATTAATTCATGAG